>NC_134179.1:28976097-29284694 GCF_964188355.1 Buteo buteo
TTAGGCAGGTTTATGGACACAGTTTTTAAATAAACATAAATATGTCAGTTTGAATGTTATTTCCCAAGGAAATGAGACTCCATGATTGTGCTATTAAGTGGTGGTTGCCACCCCCTGACTCCCCCATCCCTCACGTCCAACCTGGCTTACAACTTCTGAAGCTGTTGGCCTTTCATCTGAAGTTGACAATGGGGGAAGAAATCTCCATGATATCAAAATGCTGCAACTTCAGTGAAAATTAGCAGTTGGAAAGAGCAGAGAGGCTCATGTTAGTATTTTCGCTATGAGAAATACTGTAGTATGAACTTGGCAGTTACCTGTTCTGTATGACTTGTCAGTGGCCCTATAAGTATATAATGGCAGAATAATTAGCCCTCACACCAGCCACAGCATGTGCTTTCTCCCAGCTGATTAGGCAGAAAGAAAGAAGAGCTGAAAATAGGAAAAGAAGTTGAAACCATATAGGGAGAATGAGAGGAGATGAAGGTATTTAAACGAAGGAGAATTTGAGGTTACTGGGAACAAAGCAGTAAGAGAAGAGCCTGCACGCGCGCGCACACACACACACACACACACACACCTTGAGGCAACCTGATCCCATAGGTTCTGATGCTCAAACCACAATTTGATTTCACAGCTTGGCACTGGACTGTTACACTGGTTCAACAGCTAACATGGACATACTGTAGTAACAGAATATTTGCTTTTCACCTGGTCTGGGAATAAGCAACACTTGTATAAATACGTTTTCTCCCGAATTGATCCAGAGAGGAAAGGGCTGTGCTACTTTGCTGAAAGGGCTGTGTTTAAGACAATAGAGCTGTGTATATGGGTAAGTCCTTTAGGTACCTAAATCAGCATTAGATGTCGCTGTACGTATTTATGTTGGCTTTAGAGACCATTACTTTATACATTACAAAACTAAAAAATTCTATCTAAATTAGAGTGCTAACGTTAATAAGCACAGGTTAATGCTAAATATAAGCAAACACAAAAGCTTAGCAGCTGGTTTACTACGTCATCCTTTTGTATCCATCCCAGATCAGGGTACTGAAAAAAAAAAATGATAATAAATGGTATCATCATTAAACATAATTAAGTAAATACATCTATAGCATTTTCCTCCACTTTCAGATTTCAAAGCTATTATAAATTAAGTTTCACTAATAACAGTCAGAAATCAGAATGGATTCATCCCTATTCTGCAGAAAATGAAATAAACTGTAGAGAGACATTCAGCTGGGTTCTGAAATACCAGCAAAGACCTATGAAGTATGTTGTGCTCCTAAGCAGCACACAGAACGTGTGTTGACATTTACTTGTCAAGTAACGTGACTGAGGTTACAGTGGAAGTCTGTATAGAAGGTGGGAACAGAAACAAGACTTTCTGATTCATCCTTCTCCATCTGATGCCATAAAAAGTAAAATATTGCATCAGATCAACTGATTGTACATTAGAAAATTACAGCAATAACAAAGAGAGAATAATCTTGCAGTTATGATACTGGACGTGGAATATTGTTGTCCAGCTCCTGGCTCTGCTATAACATCAAGCAAGTTATCTAGTGTTTTCTCCCCAGTCGCTTACCCATAAACCAACAGAATTTCCTTTTTCTATCTTGCCCAATGATTTTGGGAAACAGGCTGTTTCTCAGTATATATTTTCACAATACCTAGCACAGTGGGCCTTAGAATCAGATGCACTCTTGGATGTCTGTCTTAATGCAAACAATATTTACAATGCATTTTAATCTATATTATATTTTAGAATGTGTTCAGGACATTTTACAACCGTTTTCACATTGCAGGTCTATACCAATGAGCTAATGTGGGAAAAACATGTCAGCAAAGCATTGAGAACTTAAAAAATACCTCCTACCTGCACAGGTGTCTCCAGAGTGTAGATATGTTCCCCGCGCACATTGTAGAACTTGACAAGTGCGCTTTTCAACAGGGAACCATTGCTGAGGTCAACCAGCTGGCTTTGCTTCTCCATGCCTGCTACTGCAAGTAGGTCTCCTTGTGTACACCACTGCACCACCACATCTGAAATCACAAAGACGGTTTGCAATAATCACTGATTAGAATCAGTAGGACCAGCATTTCCAGATGCTGTAAAGTGACTTGAACAGCTAAATCATGCTCTCAAAAGTTACTTAAGTACTTATCATTGAAATAGTAGCAAATATGCCGCATACGCACTTCCGAGAAGGACTCTTTTTACTTTGTAAACTGCAAAAAATGTGTTAAAACCATCCATTTTTCTCTCTATGGTGAGCCTATAATGTAATCAGTGGTTGCTCCTAAGTACCTAAGGACAAGAATTTATCAGAGATGTTAAAACTGATGTGGAAGATCCTATGCACATCCTTGGGGTAAGTAAGTGGAATCACGTTAACGCGCAGATAAATAATCTCACTAAGGGAGCAGCAAAGAGTATTTGTCTGGAAAGGCCTACAGTGCAAAAAAGCAGCGTATCTGGCAATGGCTCATATTCTTGCTGGCTGTGAAATAACTTTTAGCATAACTCAAGCTAGAGTTATAGTTTAGTATAACATCAAAATAAAAAGACTTTTGGATTTTTCTCCATATATACATATGGCCTGCATGTCATAGGTTTTCTTTTGACACTTGACTTGTGAAAATCTACTCATTTGTCTAGCATGAGTTTGCCAGAAGCACACAGGGATTACTTAGTCTCTCATGTACATGAATATGAATATACGTATCGGTTACTTCTCCTACAGGCACCTCATGATGAGGAACGCCCACAGCTTAATTGGGGGATGCTAATTTCAAACCCTTATATCCTCCAGCTCTTTGTCACACTTCAAGAGCACTAAAACAGTATTTTGGGTTTCTACTTGTGTTTCAGAGGCAGATTTGTATGTGCAAGGAATACCGAGCTAGTCTTTAAACCTTTTTACTCTTAAACCAGAGGTGAAAGGCAGCTATTTTGTGCTGAGACAAAGTGAAGGTAAAGACAAAACTTTTGTGCTCTGGGATGCTCAATCTGCCAAGAACCTTTTGAAGAAATTTGTGGGCGAGAAACTATCTTCAAATGAAGAAGCAGGAGAGAAATGAGAGTTGGCAGGAAGGATCTCAAAATTGTTTCAAGTTGTCAACTTGTCATTTTCAGAGACTTTTATGTGCAATTTAAAATGGTTTTGTATTATTTCAACTTTCTGATATTTCTCATGGGAATTATGCTTCTGTACATATCAGAGGTAAGACGCATATTCCTCAAGATAATTTTTTCACAGCTAGGCACTGTATGCCTTTTCTTTTCTCCTAGTCCTCAGCCCTCTAAGTAATCTACAGTGGGATTTAATTCATCTTTCTCAGAGAATATAACGATAGGCAGGTTAGAAATCAATAAGGCATGCTGATCAACTCCACTTTTGGTAGCTGGTTTAACTAAACAATTACCAAAGTGAAAAAAAAATCTCCTTTGGATACATGTCTTCAGATAAAACCTTCAGTCAATCCCCATACCGAGAGGAAGAGGAGCGGTTACTGCATCCAGGAGTTTTCTTTCTCTCAAAACTCATAGAATTAGGGTGCTGCAAAGGCAGCGAAGGGCTGGACGTGGGCTGCAGCATCCCCCTGGGACAGCACGGCTCTACAGCATGCTGCACTGCACATGGAGTCTTCAATGACTATCGAACCTTGATGTACAATAGCTCAGCTGATAACTAGGTCTCAGCACAAGCACAGAGATAAGAAATCAGAGGATGTTTCATCTAGGGTAACAGTCTGCAAATGAATCAGGGGATCAGAGCCATCCCTGAAAACTACTTGCCAGCCACTACAGGCATGTGTATCAACAAACTTTGAAGAGAGAGCACTCTAAATGTGCCATAGCTCTACAGGTAGCAGTTGTAGCTAACTAGTACCACCAGTAAGTAGATGCACTTCAGCAGTTCTGCAGGTAGCAGTGCACTGAGAATCACAGAGATAAAAAGCATAAAGAAAGGAAGGATACAAATGAACAGTTCAGGACCTCCACTAGAACTGATAAAACTTCTAGGAGTGTTCAAGCTGGATGAAAAGAACTGGTATTTGGGTATCTCATTCAACAGCAAATGTTCTTCTGCATCAATTTAATATGAATATTCCCAGTAAAATGACAGCTATGCAAAGCTAGTAGAACAGCAAAAATATATCGGTATTGCTTGAAATAGTTTTATAGTTGCCTGCTTTAAAAATACTTTCAGTGTGCTGCTCATCCAGCAGCCCATAAAGACAAGGGCATCTGCTGCAGAGACCACAAAGCAATACTTACAGATTTCAAACAGAAACACATTAATTAAGACTTATACACAATACTAAAGACCATCCACTCTCAGCAGAATACCAAGTGGCTGGAGAGGATGGAGACCTTGAACTGGGTGCTTTTGCACATTCTTGCATGTGATAACAACCAGTAAAATTATAGTCACTTGAAAAAAAATTTTGATAAGAAGGTACAGAAAATGTTTACATCTATATGACAGTTATATCTAAAACACTTTCCACTGTACAATGGCTAGCTTCAAAACAACAGTGATGTCCCAATCACCTTTCTCTCTCTGTCTCATACATACTCCCAATCCAGTAAGATGTTGCACATTCTTCTACTGATGTCTGTGATGTAGTCCAGTTTACAATTCATAAAAAATATTTCTACTGTAGCTTGCACATTAGTATTTTGCCAGAGGAGGGTGATGTAATTAAGGGATCTTTTTTCCATTAGTGAAAGTTAATGGGGAAAGAGAAACAGGACAGACATCCTCAGCAAGACAGAGCCATGCAACTCTAAACAGAGAATAAGATGGAGTTTGTTTCTCCTACTGTTTCTAGCTGAAAGCTAGACTAGATGACAACTCAAGACTACCTCCTATTCTATCTACTATAATTCTGTGGAGATGCTGGGCACACCCCTCGGTGGATCTCACAAGAGCTTCTCTAAATTGGTTCCAGTTTCCCAGACTTTAGGCGTCCTTTCAGCTGAAGAAGTTTTCTGGATCATAGGGTTACCCCAGGATGCTACATTTTGACAGCCATGTGCTTCTTGTTTTGACACAGATGGAAGCAGGAAAAGAAACCTCAAAGGTGATTTTTTTAATCTCCTAAGACTACCCTACATAGTGGATCACCCCAAAACTACTAGGCTGGTGTTAGGGCAACTTTTCACAAAAAATATCCCAGTGTTACAGAACAGCTAAGAGTCTGCTGTAACAGCTTGCTTTAATTTTTTTTCATCTAATATAAAACTAACTTACCTCTGGAGATGAAAAAGAATCAATGGAACCTATATTTAAGTATGTGCTTATTTGCCACAGTGAATTAAAACTTTTCTCCAGGCAAAGCACTGTAAATTGTACTGAGAGTACTGGCAAAGTAAAGGACTTTTTGATAGGTAAGAACAGTAAAAATTTCCATGTGAATTAAAGATTTTACATGGAATATTGATCGTACAAACATTCATGCACATCACTTAGCAAGATGTATAGTAATTAATCAGTGGAATTTTCCTTCTCTCAGAATAACTTGCCTCTTGAAAATTAATAATTCTAGCACATTTTCAAAATTTGTGGGAGTCAAAGCAGCATTGTGATTCATACCCGATTACCAAAAGCATAGGAGGAGACCTTGTGAATTAAAGATGGAAAGGAAGTGTTACATAGCAGAGGCATTCACACAAAGAAGCATAAACGTATTAGCACATTCAGCTGAAAACCAGAAAACAGAGCAATTGCTCTACAAAACTGCCATGAAAACATGATCTCAAAAATGGAAACATTTTTTCAAAACACAAAAACTCTATCAGCCAACTGCTGCTCTTTCACCAGCAGGTGTCACTGCTGGAAATGGCAATAACAACGGCCAAGTGCTTGCTGGGTTAGGAGAGACAATCGCAAAACCATAACCTATACACACATCATTAAAAAGACAAGAAAAACAGAGCAAAGGGAGGGGGTGAAATGGTTTCCTTTTGTACCTTTCAACCCTGAGCGGATGATAGTAGGAGACAAGTCGTCATAATTGTTCATTAAACTGATGTCTCCCGATGTGAAGCTGACAGTAAGTAGTGGTTTGGTGTTCTGCACCGGCACTGGATACGCAGCTGGTCCATCTGCAAAAACAAGGCTCTGGAGTGAGCAAAAGGCAAACAACCAGAAGTAATTACATCCAGGCTGAAATGCACTGTACTTCAGCCTACCACCATCAGGAGTGGTTCCAAGCCTCAAACTCTACCTGCTTATTTCTGCAACATCTATGGGCAAAAGCAAAGCAGGTTTAGCTAGTTCGCTTGTTTCCTTTTGTGAAACCCCAACGTTTTCACTTTGTGAATTTTTACTGCAGTATATCCAATGTGATTTATGCATATGCTATTATGTTATACAGTGGTGGTTTTCAATCCTTCTCCATTGTCAACTCCCTGAAGTGTCTACAAATTGAAAACCACTGCTTTGGAAGGCTTCCTTGGGACCCAAGTTGAAAACCAGTGTAAACAACAACATAATCACATTAAAAGCTATTTGTTAGATACACTTTCTGCTTGGGCAAGTGTTGGGGACTCCTCCTGAAATCACATAAAGACATTCTAAGAACTTCTAAGAGAACACACTGACCTTTCACAAATTACTGTATTCTAAAAGTTAAGAGCTAGGCAGCAGCATGTAAAGTTACTTGCCATCCTGCATAACAGGATCCAATGCACTCAAAGGTAGAGAGGAGCCCCAATGGAACACCTGGCTTTAAAAACCATTTCTGCAAAGTCTCTGCTCCTCTGGGCTTGTTTTTCAGCATTCACTGAAATTCCCTTGTTCAAATACTTCATGACCAATATCACCATCTGTACCGTTCACTGTTTAACTCTTTTTGTTTACAGTTTCTGACAGGAGATGCTGCTGGCCCCTGCTAAAGTGCCTCTCAAGGTCCAGCCAGCAACTTTTAAGTCAACCAAAATGGCAGAGTGAGTTAAGAGTGGTATTGCTTCCTCAACTTGTAAAAAAGCTGATCAGAAAGCATTTTGGAGAGAGATGTCTAGTAATTAGCATCTCTGTGTGTATAAAATTTAATAAGAAAAACCCATCAAACTTCCAGTCCTTCCTACATGTCTGTGTGAGTCAAAGGCTTGTCACCTTTGAGAGGTTTATGCTGCATCTGCTCTAAAGAAAACACATCATGTTTGGGTAATCATCAAAATAGGCTTGCAGGCTTGTTACAAGTCCACCCCCCTGCCCTGACTGACTCAGAAAAAGCTAGCTCATTCGGATCATTTAAGTTCTCATGTGTGTACTCTGCAACTTTACCATCCTCCAGCTGGAACATCAGTGTTTTAAAAAAAAAAAAGAAAAAACAATTTAATGCTGTTCTCTGTCTTGCTTTAGAAGCTTGCTAGGAGATTTGAAGTTTGTTTCTTTCCTACTAAGGTAAGAAATCTCACCCAGTACCAAAAGTGAGGCATGAAAGCCAAAACAAAACTCAGTTTCAAAAGATGCTAACATTTTACCAGATGGTCACATTATCTTCTATCATTATTTGTTAAATACATATGCTTATTATATTGACATATATACACACGATTCTGGAAAAGGTACATTTTTTTGATGGAATCCCAATTAGAGTTAAAATTGTGAGAGTCCTCAATTCAGTGGTTCAGATCTAAGATGCAAATTCAGAATTATTTCTAGCTAATATGTATTTAAATTTTTCATTGTACAATCACTGTTATATTAATTTAGTTCTTTAGTTCAGATTTTATGCACTGGAAAACAGAAACAGCTTACCTAGATCTTATAGACTCATCAACAGCATTAACAACAAATATTAGCATTACTTGAATAAGAAGGATGGGGCTGACTGTGCATAGATACCTAGGCCTTCTAGGTCTTTGCTATTGATGATTTCCAAAGAGTTTAAAACCAAAACATTTCACCCAATGAGTTATATTTATACTTAATGGGAGGGAAGGATTTCTTCCTGACCCTCAAACTGGCAAAGTGCTCTGAAGCATGGGAATTAGTAACTCCAGACAGCTCCAGTCGCTCTTCTTCTACCCTGTGTAATTGCAGGAAATATTTTTCATTTCCAATCCTTCTACGGAATTTATTGGGCTCTTTATATCAGGACTATCAAGGATGGGACTATAATGATGAGCATTACAGAAATCCTATGAAACAGAGATAAAATTAAAGATGTAGTACTTTCCACGATGTCTAGTACTGGTGTCTTTTCACACGAATCTATATAACAACGCATTAACTTCTGTGCACTCTGACTACCTCCGTACATATGGACCGTTGCAACACCTCACATCTGCTTATCAGTGAAACCTGATACGCCCCTTTCTAGTGTTTTTCACTCACCCTCACTAAAAACTTTGAGCTTTGTGCTGTTATCTCATTTGTGCAAACGGAGGCAGAGCAGCACAGATGAGGTACGACCTGCAGCAAGCCACACAGCGAGGCTGGTGGCAGAGCTGGGGACAAACCCACTGCCCCGTACCAGCTCTCTGCTCCAACCCCCATGCTACCTCCACAGGAATGTGCCATCTCTCGGCCTCTACCAGCTTGAAACTGCGGCCATCCTGCTGTTGTAGTAGAGCATGACAACTCCCTGGTGTTGGAAATGTCTTTGTGAACACTTGCAAAGCTGAAACAGAAGGACGTGCGCACAACACTACCTTGTGGCGGGGAATAGTCGTCGGAGTCCGTGTCACTCTCGCTGCTGTCCTCCACCAGGAAGCTGGGGTAGTTCCAGGACATGCTGAGGATGCCATCTGACTCATGAAGGAGCACATGGGCCAGCATTCGGCCATGGCAGTCCATGACGATAACCTGTCCATCAGCAGTGCCAAACAGTACCTGGAAATAACACAACAGCCCTCAGGCCCACCAAACGTCAGCCACTGGACCCTCCTTCAAACGCATCTTGTAATTAACTAGCTACGCTGGAAATTAATTGAAAGCAAAGCAGTCAGGGATGTGAAATGGTGCCACAATAGGGCACCGCAACCAAAGATGTATATGAAGAATGAAGTTAAAGCAGCAGGATCTAGAGGTAAGTGCCTAAAATCTGTGAGCAAGTAATGTTTCACGGTGGGGTGCGTTTTGTTCACTTTAATATGAACCATTACACTTTATTTGAACTTGGCCATTACTGCAACTAAAGCGAGCTGGCAGAAGGGCTACCACAGATTCTGCAGTATTCTTGGGTTATACAGAAACTTCTAAAATTGGTGGCAGAAACCAAGGTATGCATCAGTCGTAACAACATCAAAAGGCACAGCTGACAAAAGTGAGGTCTTAGCAGAGATTTCAAACAGCTTGTGAGAACTAGAAAGCTGAACAGAGGAGGACAGGTTATTCAGTTGATGAGCTGAAAGAAGTGGGAGAATGTCTTCCAAAAACAGAGGCGAAAAGCTATATGATCAGTCAATTGGAAGTAGATTATTATAGCCCAAGAGGAAGGCAATATGTTACACATTCAGGAAGAGATGAAGAAGAGCTTCTACCCACCGTTTCAAATACAAAGTGGATAATGCAAGTTTTTTTCTTGCCCCTATACAACTCCATAGCTGATGCGCACTGACTGAAGTCAGACTGACTGGAACCTACAATTTCTTTTTTATAAGCATTTTCTGTCTTGAGGCTTTTAGCAAGTTAAGATCCTGCATATTTGATGAATTTTAGAAAAACATCAGGAAATAGGGATTAATAAATCCACAAAACAATAAATGCATTAGCCAAGGCTGCTGCTGCTATCACGTAATTCCATATGAGGCAAATATGTTTTAAAGCAAGTTTAAAGGCACTCATCAACTTGAAAACTAGCCAGCATTAAAAATGAAGCTAAAAGGAAGGTCAAATCTTATACTCGCCTTTCAGTCTACCACCTATTTCCAGTGCTTGTAAATTTAAGATTGTAACAATTATATGCTCAGATCAAAAATTCATCTAGCCTTGTATCTTACCACTAACAGTGGTCAAGTATTTGGGGAAGAGTAAAAGAACAGGATGCACTGAGCAGGCACCTCCCCTGCACACTCACGTAGCTTCCAGCAAAAAATACTCCCTCTTCTTTGATAACTGATAATTCCACTTGGTAACCTTTACCGCTTAACACTAAAAGAAATATAGAATAATTGTTCCTTACTTACATTCTCAACATCGGTCACAATTTTATAGACCTCTATTATCTAATCCCTTAACCACCTTTTTTCCAAGCTGAAGAATCATAGGCTACTTCGGATCTCCCTGTGCAGTTGTTGTTCAAAGCCTCCAATCACCCTTGTTGACCTCTGCTGTCAGAGGTCTTCCTTTCTATCTTCCTTCTGAGATGTCATGCCAGACTTGCAGCATTCGAACTGTGTATTGTATCAGACTTACGCAATAGTACTCACCTAGGAAGTAATTGTCATGGATGCACTTTTAAAAGTTTCAGAAAGGAAGCATGGCTTCAAAGGTCTCAGTCAAAAATAAGAAGTACTAGAATTTTTTCTATGATCAAGGTGATGCTCAGGAAACACAGAAGGTTGTAAACCAGAATAGCAGTTTAGCAGAGGAACTCCAGTGAAGTCATTAAAATCTTAAGAAAATCAATGGAGTTGTTTCACATTATCAGAAGCAATGAAAAAAACTATCTGGCTGCATTAACTGTCATCATTACAAGTTACAAATATTGTTGTGTTAAATAGCTGCTAGGTTAAAACAGTGGCTAAAGTTTGCTACAAGCCTCAGATTGCTATTTTTAGACCTAAAAGCAAGAACTTGACCTTTGTTCATCTCGCACTCCCTTCTTTTGTGGTCCTTTATTCTACTCTTCTTCCACTTGTATCATCCCATCTCCTTTCTCACTGTTCATTATTTCAACTGTTTTTACATGCATGATCAGTGCACAGCCACTTTCACGGTTGTCCTGGTTTTAGCTGGGATAGAGTTAATTGTCTTCCTAGTAGCTGGTACAGTGCTATGTTTTTGAGCTAGGTATGAGAAGAGTGTTGATAACACTGATGTTTTCAGTTGTTGCTAAGTAGTGTTTAGCCTAAAGTCAAGGATTTTTCAGCTTCTCATGCCCAGCCAGTGAGAAAGCTGGAGGGGCACAAGAAGTTGGGACAGGACACAGCCAGGGCAGCTGACCCAAACTGGCCAACGGTGTATTCCATACCATGGGACGTCACATCTGGTATAGGAACTGGGGGGAGTGGGGGTGGGGAATCGCCGCTCGGGGACTAGCTGGGTGTTGGTCGGCGGGTGGTGAGCAATTGCCCTGCACATCATTTGTACATTCCAATCCTTTTATTATTGCTGTTGTCTTTTTATTAGTGTTATCATTATCATTATTAGTTTCTTCTTTTCTGTTCTATTAAACCATTCTTATCGCAACCCACGAGTTTTACTTCTTGTCCTGATTTTCTCCCCCATCCCACTGGATGGGGGGGAGTGAGTGAGCGGCTGCGTGATGCTTAGTTGCTGGCTGGGGTTAAACCACGACAACAGTCTACTTTCAGAACATAACCACTCTCTTTCAGATCTCTACAGAACAAACATCTTCTACAAAGCCAAAATCCTACTGGTTGTCATTGCTAGCTTCTCAGACCACTTGCAGCCTACTCTATAGATTAGTTTTTTACCAGTCTCCTAGGAGTTTTATAACTGCAAAATACCCAGACAGAGGAGGTGAAACTCTCTATTGTTTCTGAAAATAGCTGTATAAGAGTTCTGCCTCCTAAAATCCTGTAGAAACACTTTACAATTGGGCAGGAACAAAATGTTGGGACTCATCACCCAGAGTTCAGTCTCATCTCAATCTGAAGCTAATTCTTTCAAGTAGCACTGCCCCCAATTCATTTAAAATTACAAAGTTCTACAGTAATTTCCAATTCAGTTCAGAACAGCTGCATGTGGGCATCTTAATTCTTGCACTGGAACCTGAGAGAGCTCTTTAGCAACCTAGAAATGTCAGAGGGCACTCTTCATCTCTTTAGCCCGGCCACAGGTTTCAAGGAGCAGCTTTAAGTTTTGGGGTTATTGTAGCAATACAAGCTTTAAGATGAAAGCATTTATCAGGCTGATAGTCCCGCTGGCTGAACTCCTGCTGAAGCTGTAAAAATGCCTAATGGTGTTTTCATCCATAACATTACTCAAGTTATAAATGCCACACTCAAGCTACTTATGTCAGATGAATAAAACTCTCTTGACCTTCAGAAAAAAGGTTTAGCCACAGGGTATGCCCGAAGGATCCAACAGAGAAATGAAAAGGTTGCATTTTAGCTGCCTAAATTCATATTTTTCAGGTATTCGCAGATCTAGGAGGTCTGAGGGAATTTGGTAAGAGGTAATGAACAAGTTACAGTGGTTTGTTAACCCCTGAATACAAAAGCTAAATGATAATAATAGTAATTTAAAAAAAAAATCCCAAGTCCTTATTTTGAAGTTGTTCTTTGGCCCCTTGTTCTGTTCCTCTACTCGTCTCATCTCCTCTTCTTTCATACTGTTCATTATTTCAACTGTTTTTACATGCATTACCACTTGCAGAATTGCATTTGTAGAACTATGCATAATCTGATAACAAAATACCTAAAATCACCCAATATATTCAAAGTGTGAGTCAGTTACACAACATAAATACAGTATTTCTTTTCAAAACATATCAAACGTAATGAATCCTGCACTACAGTGAAGCTGCAGCTGATGAAAGGTCATACAAATGCTGAGCAGTCTCCAACAGTGCCCTGATGCTGTATGCTTTGAAGGGAAAACTGTGATAAACAGCATTGGGATAATTCACACACAGTTTTCTAAGCGTACCAAGAGCTGAAAGTTGGGTTCAGTCCTGAAATACAACTGTCTGCATTCTCCATGAAACCCAAGCTTGTGGTGATTCCTATTTATGCTAGCAAATCCAAATACCTGAAAAACACCCTCCCCTGAAATCTGCTGACCTCTTAGCCTCTGTGGTAACTTGTGATGAGTTTCACAAGCTAGTTTTGGTAAATAAAAAGGTTTTTCATCTAAAGATTTTTTCAACTAAAAACAGTTGTTAAACCATTATCCATGCAACTATCATTTAAGACTGCAATCCCATTAAATGCCAAGATTTCAAAGACTCTTCAATTAGCAGTCTGAAATATACCAATTCCTAAAAGACATGTGGTAATCAAAAGATGGGGTATTCTGCTCTTAAGTATTCATCTCCTGAGGAGATGAATATTAGAACAGCCAAGAAGCTAAAAAATTCAGTCCGAGGAACAACTTGAACCTGTTCAGTGACTTTGCTATGTGTGGATCTGTTATGCTGAACTGTCGCTGTTCCTGTAAGATCTGTTGTGATGCTGTAATGCGTCTGGACCAGATACAGTACTAGCAGAAAATGCTTCGGCAGCACCGAGATCAACAGAGCTACAATGGAGTGACCAAAGCCCTGGTGCACTGAAGGTCCAGCTCAGGAGGCCCACTACTTTGTAAGAGAACTGTAATTTACTAACAGTGATGTCGTTTTAACACAAAACACATTTCGTTGCTATTTAATTTGGTTTAATGTAAGAACATTGAACTCATCAACAGTAAGAATGCTCAAGCTTTATGTTAATTTGAATATACTAGCCCAGTAGGAAAGGGGGAGATCCTGCCATGTCACTACATCTGATTATATGCAGTAGCTGAGAAAATTAAATTGTTATGATGTATAGACTTAAGTCAATGAGGCTGTGGTGACTTACATCTGCAGGGAACCTAGCCACTGTACATTCCTGCATCTTTGCCTGTCCTCATTGCCAAAGAAGTTTTCCAGAACTACAGTCACTTTGACTTTTATAATAACTGAGGATAAACCAATCCCAGCAATAATGTATTCAAGGACTTGATGTATATACAAAGGGTAAAAGATGGAATTACTTCCAGTCTCATGTCTTGATTGTACAAACTGAACAGTCAATACTGTTACAGAAAGATATTGATAAAATAAGATGCTCCCTTCATGACATTTAGTACTAACACTGAAGGTTTCTCATGCTGCTGGTTAAACAAAACTCCCACGAAATCTGATCAATACATTTTCAGAACATGGGTTGTCATTCTGTATCAGTGCAACGACTGAGCCTTTGACTGAAGCTCAAGTTGCAGTATTAGAAGGTGGACTTGCTATAGCTACTGGAAGAAATATAAAGCCATTGGAGGCTACTTCAAGATAGCACTTTTAAAGTGAGAGACTCCAGTATTGTGATGCTAGAAGGCTGGAAAAGGAACATCTATCTACTTTACTGCTGTTGGCCCAGGATTTTTAATAGAACCTCTCTGACTTTTTACAAAGAACATGCATCTGACAACTGAGGGAAGCAAAACAACTCACACATTCTGCTAATAAAAACAGCATTGAAAATTAATCTAGTAAACTCCATCCTAGCATAATTTGATTATTTAAAAACCAAATTTTTCACAGAAAGACAGAGCTTGCCTTGTAGGACTATGCAAGGTGCATTAACAGATTGCAATTAAATTCCTGAATACACTGAAATGTTCTGAAAATTAATGTCATCTGTCATGAAATCTCAGGTGCTCTAATCTTCCCTAAGCTGTGACTAGGCTGACAGTAACTCTACTGAGCAATTTCTCGAGTTATATCTCTTCCTTCTCCCATAGGATAGGTGGCAGCTGGAAGGACAAAGTGACCACACAAATTTTTTCCAGGAAGTGACTGATCACATTAGAAAGGCAAAGGGTTAGATGTGTCCTAGAAGATGCTTACTGGACCCATTTGGCAAACTGAGCTCTACTGAAATATTCAAGCCTTCTACAGCCCTAAGTAATACAAATAACTGTATGTAACCTGTAAATGTTGCTATCTCACAATAGTAAATATTTTAAACAGAAGTATTTTAGAATTAAAAGTAATTTAAAATATAGCGTGACACAAAGGCAAACCCACTGTCCCCATTTTTATAATGAAAACTGACTACTTAGTCTTCCCCTTTGTGGACTGATTCCTGGCCAGTTCTTCTTCCTGCACTGCTAATCCATCCAAACACAGTAAGTAAAATACATATTGTTATAATATGCTGGGGTTTCTACACATGCCAAATCATTCATGCAGAGGATATATCCCCACTACGCCAAAGCACACATGCAGGTATTTCTGTCAGGAAATCCTAAGGGAGGGCCTATTCGCACTGGAATGTGTTGACTTTTTCAGAACCAAATACACCATTTTGCCTATTTTTTTCTACCCGTCACTTTTAATGACACACGCAAAGACTTCTGAGAGACTAGTGAATCATGATCTCCCTCTGGAAGAAATGTCCTACCTAGGTCTTTTCAGACCAGTTTACAGGTGTTTTGTGATTCCATGTTCCGTTTTTGCTTTAACCAGTTGCAAGGTGCAGATGTAAAGCTTATTTGCACATTTCTTGAATGTTCCTAACCCCTTTTCTAAATGTATTGCAGGAAAATAGTGCTGCCCTTCAAGACGTAGGACAGAGAAGTGATTGTTTCTGCTAGCAGCTAAACTAGCTCATATTCAAGATCCTTCATGATCTTTGGGTGTACCAGTTGGACAGAAGGACTTGCTGCATTTCAAACTAACCTGTTCCAGGACCTCCTTTTAATTTCCTCAGACTCAGTGAGGAATCTCTTAACCATGAAGTAGTAGCCCAGGGCAGAAATCTCATCAGCATCATGTGATGAGGTAAACTGTGAATATCTCATGAAAACTTATGCTTTTGGTTTTTAACATTCTCCAGGGTTGTACTTCCAAAGTTTGAAGGATTCCTTTTCCACCTACCCACTTTGCAAACCTTGCTCTTTTAGCATTCTGTTTTACTCTTTGCCTTCGCGGTACCTTTGTGTTTGGCACACACATCTGCTGAAACCTTGCTGCCATTTTACCAGGTAGTATGAATGCTGCCACTAACAACTTACCCTGTACCTCTGCATTTGCAGGCGCCTTGTCTGACGTTCTGTTTCACTGACATTCCCCTTTGCAAAGTTTAGACCTCTCTCTACGCTTTCTCCCTCAGCCTCCTCCCTCATCTCCCCCGCAAAGGAAAAAGTCAGCACTGTACCTCAGAAATTATGTTCTGCAAAAATGCTAATAAGGCCAACTGCGTTTGCATTGCCAGAAGATGCTAAGCAGTTCAAGGAAGCTGAATTAGTTCTGTTTGCCCTGATTTAGCCATCTGGACAAACATTAATATTCATGATAGGAACAGCCTTCACAGTCATCACCATAATGCCATCATACTAATAGAGATAAAGCTATTTTGCTGATCCAAAATTAACTGAACTATAAACTGATTAATATACAAAATGATGGATCCACCTTCTATTTATGCAGCTAGGCTTCGCAACATAGGAACTACTTGGAAAATTATTCCTTTAAATAAATTCATTCATTAGCCTAACAAAAAAATGCCAGTCTTGCAAAGGCTGAGTTACAACATTTTTCAGTCCATTTAGTTGCGGTACTAGCATTTTGGATTCCTTGTGCTCTTCTTGTTTACTGTTTCTCCATCACAATGCAAGAGACACTGCGGCAGCTGCCTCTTAGGATACATTAAAAAGTGAAAGTTTGTTTTTTTCTCAGTGTGATATTTCTGGCTTTCCTTCTTTATACCTCAAAATGTAAAGTGAAAGAGAGACAACCAGAGAGAGGGAGACAGCTGCTCTCCTGCTGAATACTTTTTTTTTTCCATTAAAAATTCAACTGCTATAAAGTGATTTCTTGAACTGACACAAAAAGAGACATCACTACAATTCACACACAAGTTCAGGGGGAAAGTACTAGGTTTTCTTTGACTGCCTTTATGTCTGAAAAAAGATGAGAAAAGTTTTTGTTTCCTTTGGACATGAGGAGTTACCGGCCCCACACATGGATGATACACCACAAGATCATCCAGCTAACTGCATATATACACAGCAGTGAAATTCTCATTCAAGACCATTAATGCTTTCAAAAGCAGCACTGGTTTAGTTACCTACTTTCAGGCTTGTTCCTTCTCTCTCTCACAAAGTCCATAGGGTCTAGATAACTGTTACAAAGCCCTCAAATGAGCAGACAAAGTAAATACATTGGAGATCTTGGTGACAAATCCATTTAACAAATATTTAAATACTAAAACCTGGGGATCGAAACCACACTGGCTTTATCTCTTTCTAAAATAGTATAACATAGCTGAATGACTGTAAATGAGATACAGTCTTGCACGCTGTTTCAGGAGTCAAAAATGTAAGTAGTCTTAAAACCAGGTTCTCAAGCTATACAACTACTCTGGACATGTGGGGATGGAAGCAATTGTCCAGGAGAAGATAATGTTATTTGCAAGTATTCTGGCAGATCACAGAAAGACTGATTATTATATGTCCCTGTAATTATACCTGGACTAATTCTGACTTGTGTGTTTCCAGGCACACACATTTCTATATTCTTTCCTGACTCTTGAGACATTTTTCAAGAAAGCATCCTGTAACAATTAGATTTTTAAGACAAAAGAGTTGCCCTTCTATATAACAATTAACAATAAATTAACAATATGCCTCCGTTTACTTTAGACATGGAAAAGAGTTGTGTGTTTTTTTTAAACTTGTGCCAGGTTTCAAATCACATTTGAAGTGGTATGCAAAATGAACAAAAAGCCAGCAGCTGGAACACCTTCTACAGAACATGTTCTGTAGCTTTTAACATGGACAGGACTCCGAGCCTGGACCACTGAGCTCCCACAGCAGAAGTACTCTGGAATGCTCTTCAAGCAGTGCCATTTTCTGTTTTCTCACTAAACTCTGCCAGGCAAGTGCACACATGTGTATGAAAACACATATTCTTCACATAAATCCAATTATATATAGCAACAAAAACAACTATTTGGTGCTATTAGGTGGGAAAATGCAATCAGTTTTACCAACAACCACTCAATCAGGCAAAGAAGTCAACTGATACACTTGGCAGTCTCCTGCATTGTTCCCGAGCCAGGTTTTGGTTATTTCCTGAAAGATATGTTGACTGCTGAAGCTAAAATTTCTCAGAGTTTTAGAAGTCTGAGAGTTTCTGCTGGGGTTTTATGGTTTGTTTTTTCTCCTAATTGAAAATAGCATTACTTAGCAACAAGGATTGCACTCTCGACCAGTGAAAATGCAATACAAAGCAGTTTAGAAGCAATGTCCTTGCTGGTTTGAATTTCATAATACAAAATCAAGAAGCCCCTGGGTTAAGCTATATGCTAATGGAAGCCAGCCCTTCAACTTCTGCATCCTCCTTCTAGGTCTTCGGTGCTGGCAGAGAGGGGTAACTCAGCATGGTCACGAAATATGTAGAATGGGTGAGGTCAAGTATAACTGAGTCAACATGGAGATAGGCTGAGTAATAAACTGTTACCGAAATGAGGCACTGAAGAAGAATGACTATCCTCCCAAAAGCAAGGAAAGCAGGGAAAGATTAATCCCTCTTCAGCTGATGCAGTTGCCAACAATCCCTCAACGTCTGAACACCAACAAGAAACTGGCTCCTGGACAAAGAGCAGAGAGCTGAAGTTGAATCCACGCAGGATTGAAACACTGATGGGAAAGGTTTTGGAGAATAAAAAGATACTGTTTCCACTTTCCATTGGCATACTATCTCTTTTTGTCAAATCAACTGAAAGACCATGAGATATCGCTTTCCAAAAATATCACCTTTTGTCTCCAATTTACTATGAAACTTGGCCTTGCTTTCCCAGACAAGACCTAGTGCAGAAATCCACAAATCTCCTCCTCCAGATTCAATCATTCTAATCCTCCTTCCCTGCATCAAGGTTTCAGACTATTCACAGGCCTGAACACGTCTGATCCAAGTTCAAGACCCCATTTGGCTCCTGGTCTTCTTAGTAACTTCCAAAAAATAAACGGATCAGGTCCCAGTGATAATAAAGTTTAAATTAACCACTCTGGCAGCTACATTTCTTTTGAACTGAAAAGACCAGAAAGCTCTGGATGAACCAAAGGGGTCCTGAGGCTGAAGCATTCTCAGCCAAGTGGCTCTGGCAATGGAATAACAGACTGTTTCCGAAAAATGCTGTAAAACCTTCAAAGTTTGGAGAGTTTTTCCTCTGTAAGAATTACACTTCCACTCACACGCCCTGTCCCGACCAACTCAAAATCTGAACGAACAAATTAAAGCAATTTTCCTACCTTACATATGACTTCTCCTTAGAAAGAGAGCAGCTTCCTGCAGGAGGTTCCATTTTCTCCGTGCGCTACCTAAAAAGCAGCGTAAGTATGTGCTGCTACTTTGCACAGGTGCACTGCAAATCCTTGTTCTTACTATCTGCCCCACAGCTGAAGCAAAACACAGAGCTTTTCAGAAACACAGTTTCAAGGAAGTACTCCCTGTCCCAAAGAACTAAAGACTTCAGGCTATATGAGCAAATCTTTCTGAACAAGTGCCAGCCAGGTGAAAGAGAGAAGAGGCAAACGACTTCTTTCTTCCTGACACTTCCCACACAGAGACTGGTCATGTTTCTATTTGCGCTCATCTTTACTTTGCTGACTCAAACACTGATGCTCCAAAAATGTAAAACAGCAATGGGTATAAAAATGCTAAGTGGACACATTAACTGAAGAGCACAATGAGTCTTCAGCTCTCCCTTCGTCTCTGGTTTGTCACTGCCATTGACATCCTTCCTTTCCTGAGGGAAAGGAAGACATGGTAGAGTGTGCAGAGCTTAACAAACCCCAGATTCTGGTCAACTAAAATAAGAATATTGTGACCTATCTGAGTGTCATGTCAGATCAAGGTAAAGAGTTGCAAGATACACCGTTGAGGGCAATCTGTACATCCTAGTACACTGTGCATTGAAGGGGATGCAGAAATCCATTCAGCCATATGCTTTTTGCAGTGACAAACATCAAACACCCTGTCTACAAGGGTGAGCAAAACATTAGAACAGTTGTATTACTCCTTTCAGAGTCACTAAAGGAAAAATTTATTTGCAAGACTCATCTGAAACAGTGTTGACATGAAACGCTGCAGGAGCTACTGAGAAAACATGAGCCACGATGCTGTCAGCCCATAAACATCCCCCATGTTACAGCCCTCATGACTAGAACAAATGGCACCATCTCGTCAGCTCCCTCAGTGTCTTGCCACTACAGGCTGGATGAAGAGCATCAAGGGAAAGATTAGGCAAGGCACAGATGCAGTGAGTGGGAAGAAGCAAGCACATTGAAGCATCACCTTGTTGCTCCGCTCCTTCAATTACCCGCTCAATAACTGTGCAGTATCGGCTAGGGTTTCTGGCAGGAAAAACCTTGTCTGGAATAAACCCACAGAGGGATGCCACGGCTCCTGAAGCCACAGATGAACCCTAGAGGCTCCAAGGAGAACATCCTTGTTGTCTACCTTCCCCAAAACTCAAGGCAAAGCCTATAAAGTCCTCATCTGAGTACTGAAATCTGCAGCGTAGCTGCTTATTGTTAGTGAGAAAAGGAGAGCGCAACTAAAAAAAGGCACAGCGCACCAAGCTCTTTAACCCTTCTCCTTCCTTCTTTTTGGAAGCTGCACTCTCAGCAGAATGATGCACCAAAACCTGCTTGAGACAAAAAGGCAAAGGAAAGACAATGCTAATAAAACTATGTATAGATACCAAGGGAAAAAAAAAAAAAGAGAGAAATCTATTATTTCAGAAATAGCTGCGTAATAATGCAGCTTTAAAACAACATAATAAAAAGAGATGGGAGAAAGAAAGGTTAACTAGCACTTAAAATTCACATTACTTTTCCACATAAAATCTGCCTGTCACTATTATGAGGCACCGTAAAAATCAAGTCACCAAGCAAACAACAAAACCAGCTTCCAGCACGTATAAACATATAAAACAAGAATGCAAAGTCTCCACAAAAACATTTAAACATTTTAAGTATATATAAAAAACCCCACATATTTTGTCTATAAAAGGGTGCAATAGGATCGTAAACATTCACAGAACCCTTAACACAAGCAAGCAGAAATCACCAGTTTTAATAGCAAGTCTGACACAAAGGTTTGAAATGCTTGTAAAAATAGTCCAAAATATTAAAGACAGTTAAGCTGTGGTGGGTTTTGTTTATCTGTTTGTTTTATATAACAAGCGGATTTATCTTGAAAGACAGCTGAAGTCTCCTTCCCCTGTCCTCTTTTTGCATTTTAATGGTACTGCTC
Organism: Buteo buteo; assembly: GCF_964188355.1. NCBI lineage: Eukaryota > Metazoa > Chordata > Aves > Accipitriformes > Accipitridae > Buteo > Buteo buteo. Next base: position 28,997,251 of record NC_134179.1, read on the forward strand.
AATTATGCAGCATGCAATGTTAAAATCCTTATATGCGATTTAACCATTGTCTGCACTCCTTGTGGCTTGAATAAACTGCCTAGTTAATTAATGACACTTCTTCAATGCTATAAAAAGCCTCTAGCCATTTTTCCCAGTAATCCGAGTAATTCATCCATCAATGAAAATAAGTCTTTCAGTTCTTCCTCAAAGACTGTATCTTACAGTGCAATTCTGAGTGGCCCTAGTCATTGTAAACATATATGTAAGGTCATTTGATAGTCTCTGCATCCAGAATTGATGGGGAAAAGGTGCATTTTTATATGTTAAGACACAAAAATATTGATATTCCCTGGCATTTTAAAGGCTCCTTTTCGTGAACCTGTAAAGATCCTTAATAGGGACAGGAAGTATTCTAATAAAGACCAAAATCATTGCTTACACTTTCAAATTTTCCAGGCTGTAATTTTTTTTCATTTTGTCCTTCCTTCCGTTCATTCATAATAATTAAGGTAAATATTTGCCTTCCCTATGCTGCCCCAGTTGCCTGTTTGTAGCTCCCTTTCATCATTCTGTCAACTCATTAGAAGGCTGTCTTCAGGATATTTTTTCCACACAGCTAGATGTCTGAGCATAATTAAACTTGATCAGTGTGATTACCACAATAGCAAGGACTGCCTTAATCAGATGTGCACTACAGCACCTGATTAAAAACAAAACGGTAGGGTGAATGGAAGCACAAACTCCTCGTTCCAGAGCAGCAGGCAAAAGAAGACGGAGGTGAGAAAATGACATCATGGCCCAAACAGATGCAACATTTTCAAACATTTATAAATTCCTTATTTTTAAGCCATGTTCTGGAAGCTAGGTAAGGCTACTATCCCTACTTTCAGCTTAGGAGGTGTTCAGAACACCTATTTCCCTGAAAAGGTGGTAGCAACTGCAAATCATAGTCCACAGATGAAAATGCGAGGGGATCCAAAAGCAGACTCTACTATCATGGATTTATTAGTTACAATTCCTGCCAGGGACTAAAGCCACACCAAAACTGAGGAGCCCAAGAGGCAATCTCATGAAATGCCTGGTGCCACTGGTAAAACATTTGAGAGCGCTTCTTCTTAATTAGCTCCTACCTCCCGGTGAGAATTGTGCCATAGCTCCTACCTCACAGCAGCCCCTTGGCACAGCACGGCACTGATCCTGTCAGGGCGACCTAAGGCACCAATGCTGCACGAGCACACAGGTCCCTCCTGACTACACTGCTGGACCCAGAAAGTATTCCCTCCTTCACGTGAAGCCCCTTTCTGGGTCCCGGGCTCCACGCTGAAGCGCTGCAGACAGGGTGCTGCAGGCAGGGTGAAGGAGCTGAAGCCTGCCCCTGCCTCCTGCCCGTCAGGGAAGAAGATGCTGAAGCATCTGTGGTTGCCATGGGACTCAGGATGGCGAGCACTGGGAGCAGGAGTGACTACCAGCATAGAAACAGCCTTCCTGCGCAGCTACTGCAAGCTACAAAAGATTTAAAAAAACCCCAACGCACAGACCTCCCGCACTCTGCATTTCGAAACAAAGCAGTTTCATCTGCTGCTGGTCTCATCGTTCTCTTCCAGTGTCTTCTAAGACCCTGCAGTGTGCACGGTATCTGTTCCTAGCGTGGTGCTGCTTTTCTCTTCCACTGAGAGCAGAATTCTGTATGATTAGACACAGAACAGGCTGAAACTTGGGGCCTGTATTTACACATTCTCAGTACTAATGCATGTTGCGTTGTGAGGGGACCACATACAATAGTTAATGCTGTACCCGGCGGGATGCAAATCAAATTAGCTAACTGCTCATATACCTATTTTCAAAGCAAACAGAAGGAAGCACGCTGGCACAGTTCACATGTATCTGTAGTCTGTCATGTCCTGGCCAAAGAGAATCCTGGCCAGTCCCTGAATTTCAACAAATAAAAGCTTACAACAGGAAAGAAGGGGTGGAAAAGTAGAAATGGGCTCTTACAGCTGTCAGAAAAGTCTAATAATTTACACTAGCTGAGATGCAGGGAACAAATATAGATTAATAGCACCTCTTGGGATATCCAGGAATTAATATATTCACTCATTTTCATCAAGGCTTCCCTCTGTTGGGGAGCGATTTCCTTCTGATTTCCTTCTCACACACAGAAACTGCAACAGAAACAACCTCAGTGAAGTCCAGGGCGTTACACTATATTGCTGTAAACAAGAGGATAATCAGACCCCCCTACGGTTCTCACCCAGCTCTCTGACACTGTGCCTTTCTCCATCCTGAACAGAGATAAGCCTCTTTAATAGGTAAAATCTGGGAGAGGGAGAGGATGGCCCAAGGGCAGCAGTTGTTGACAGAAAAATGTCACTGAGCAAGTAGGAGGGGAGCAAGCACACAGGAATGGGATGAAGCACTGGAAAGATATTTTATATGACTTGTGGACTTAGGAAAAATCCTTAATTACTTATTGACATTGCTTCTATAATTATAAATAAACCCTTTGGCTAGACAAAACTCAAGTTTTTATCACTTGGGAAGTCATTCAATCTACTCAGTATGTACACTCCCTCTTTGCAAACAAGTGTGGTATGACACCACAGAACTGTCTCAAGACAGGGTACAGCATTCTCTGATACTTCAAATTTACTTTCATTTCAAATATACTTTTCATCCTTACATGATCCTAGGTGAGCTTTTGCACCAGAAAAATACTCCAAATGACCCTGAGGAAGTAGGCTCTACTACAGCCTTTTGTAGCCCTGAAAAAAACCATTTCAAAACAGTGAAAGGAAGGTCACACTCCTGAGCGATCCCACCCATCTGAGTTTAACCCAAGTGTGGCACTCTGCTTGAGATAGAGAGGACCCGGTCCTGGGAAGTCTTCCTATTGTGTGTATTTGCTTATTATCCTCAAGAGGCCATTGGTATAACAGGGCTCTCTGCCTTGGCCAGATGGGTGCTCTGGTTATAGTGCACATAAGCAGCAAACACCTAAATGAGCAGGACCACAGACGCACAATGAAGTGAGAAAATTAACTTCTAGTCCTCTACAATAAACATGCAGAATCACAGTCAGAAGGCCTATGTATTGAATTAGCTGAAGAAGCCCAGAGCTCAAAGTCCAGACTCAACACCTGGGTGCCAATCCCAATAAAAATCTGCCCATGACCTTCACAAGAAGATCATCTGACGACATACGATGCTGAGAAAGAAAGCATTGCGGTCAACCAGATTGCATCAACTGTCCTTCGACTCACAGTAAGTTTGTCCCCAACAGACAAGGAGAGCTCAAGAAAACCTGAAAAACAACAGCCATAGGAAGAATGACACCGCTCTCTTCCTAAAAGAAAATGCAGAACAGTTGCATCTAGTATTAATAACATCAGCCAATAACTTCATCAGGGCAAAGTATGCACCAAATCAGTTAAGACAGAACTATATGCTCAATTTCAGCAGGGCTGTACCCCACGCTGGCCATCTCTAGCTCTCATCCCATCTGTAGGCTCCCCAAAGGATTTGGGAAGCGATAACTATGGAGTTTCAAGCACAGGTGGCATCAGCCACTACCTCAGGTGCTCTACTTACAAGCCTGTCTCAACACACAGCAAGGACACAAACTCAGAGGCCACACGCTCTGTCAGACAAGAAGATGGTTGGCAATACTGTAGCTCCAACCATTTCTTGCCCCCAACAGAAAGACGGTGGTAGGAAATTACCCTCCTCTTGCAGAGCTGCTACAGAGCCGTGGTGAGGAGTGCCAGAGGTGAGAGCCTACTGGTGTTGAATAGACAGACAGGAGAAAAGATGGAAAATGAGACTTGAAGAAAAGAGGAGGATGCATGCAGCAGAAGGCTGAGGGGGAAAGACTGAAGAGTAAGGCAAACAGACAGGCTATATTGAGCAAATTTTTATCAGGACAATAGAAAACTGATACTGAACAATACATTCCTCTTAGAAATTTAACTTTCCAAGTTAATTGTGTTAAAGGTCATGGGACCATAGAGTGTAACGTTTTCCAGGAAAACTTTCACTAGCAATCTTCAGGGTGCCAGAGGGGTGACAAAAAGAATAGTATGAAAATATAAATTTACATGTTGGCATTTATCTTTCATTCACTGTACTGACAAGTAGATTACATTAGTCAATAGGGAAGATGCTGAATAGATTAGAATAATATTCTGTTGTCGTTTGCACAGATACAAATCAGGAGAGAAATGAGATAAGGGGATAAGCTAGTAAGGGTATCCATTTCCATATGTGCTTTTTTGTCTGTAATATATGCGATGTCCTTCGCCCCCAATTTGCTATTTTTAGTTTGAACTGAGCATAGTCTCTCGCCTAGTACCTCAGTGAATCATATTTCCTTGTGCCTCCAGAGGCAAATACATCTAAATACATTTTAGAAGATCGCTTCTTTCCACGAACTCCAGAGAACAGTACAAAGATCCATCATCACTTAACATGCAAAACCCCACAGTTAGGAGAACTGTGCAGAGCAGCATCAAGCTCGTGGCTGGTTTTGGTCTCTATTTCAGTGAGTTTGTCAGCAGCAGAGCCTGTAACTCAAGCGAGTGATTTTCACACAGCTGGAATTGGCCATTATGTTCGAATGTGCTTATCTGGACACTGAACAAGTGTTTGTTTCCCAGAATAACTGCTTATGGAGCATCCAGATCAGAAAGTACAAACATATTGGCTAAACTGAATTGGAGGCAGTCAGTCACCCCAAATTAAACACTCAAGTGAAGATATTTCCAAATACAGCAGCAACAACTGAGTATCACACAAATGGGGTAGCCTCATGTTTAAAACATAGGATTGAGAGCTATTAGATCTTAGTTTCCCATCCTATTTCTGCTGCTTGTCTTTTCCTCTTGATCTCGAGTAAATTATTTATTTTCAAGATTTACATTTTGCCAGATTCATAAAGAGGGAAGTTAGACTCCCTGGCTTTAAAGAGCAGTGTTGCAATAATTAATTCATTATTCTTTGCAGAGTGCTCTGAAATTATTAGATGCTGCTGCAGAAATGCATATTATTAGTGCTATTATATTCCATTAGCAAGTCCCAAAATAACTCTACCTTGAATGGATTTATAGTATTCTAAATTAAAGTCAGTGGTACCTTGAGTCTTGAACCAGCACCTTTTTATAGCGGTGTAAAATGAAGGAAGATAATCCAGTTGTGATCTTAACACAGTTTCTCTTTGCACTATTCTACCCCCATCATTTCTTTCAGTACTATATTATACACACATTAACCATAATGACAGTAAGCATGGGGAAGGAAAGACTGTTCCAGTAAGCTCAACAGTGAATGGCAAAGGGCCATTGTAAATTCTGCAAATGAAACCAACGGGTGAGCTCAAGCCCCGCTATAAATGGTGATGTGACCAATATCATATGCTTCTTTAGAAAAACAATAAAGAAGAATTATTCAACTGTTTTTTTCAAAGCTCAGCAAGTTTTGACTCAACAGTTGGAAAAATGTCCTTCTTTTAAATTATGTTGTTTGCATAAGGCTGAGGTGTCTCTCTGACACTCAATCAATTGGATGCATTTGCTCAAGTGAAGGCAAACATAACCATAACTGTCACTGGAACTGCTTTTGCTGCAAGTGCAGACTGGACAGCTGTACACAAAAATGACCAGTCAGATGTTTACTAGTCCAGGCTGTACCTCTGCTCCAATGCATTTTCAAGATAGCTGTATCAACAAATTAGGGGTATGATTACAGACTCTCGTCTCAAACAACTAACTTTGAATAAGACTGCATGTGAATCGAGGTGAAAAGTGATGATAGGTAACTTGGTACATTATTGTATTTGCCTAATGAGAACAACAGGATGAATTAAATTTTCGTTATCTGTGGGACCACCAGTTTTGACGGAAACTGTTCTTACAAAGAGACCGTTTTACTTAACAACTTTTTAAGAGTTGTATTCTATAGCATATCGATGCAACATAATTAATACCTCTAAAAGCCCCGTTACCTGTTGGTCATCTGGAGTCCATATGCCACAGGTGATCTGACTCTCCAAGTTTATTTCTGAAGACCAGTGTCTTTGTCCGCTGACTGAACCGACCAGCACAAATCCATCTCTATAGGAGATAAGTGCTTGAGTCCCATCATGGCTCCATGTAAAGTCGCTTACCTTAACATATCAAAGACAAGAAAATAGTTATATGAGCCACGAAGGATTTTTTTGTTGTTTTAATAAAAGGTAGCACTGCACAGAACTAGACGGGGCACCTATTAGCCCAGTTGTAGCTCTGATGTCACAGCTATCGGCTAAAGCAACTGTCCTTGCAAAGTGTCTTTGTGACAATTCTTGCATATTCCTTTCAATAAAGAAATGTTTCATTTTCTCCTGTGCTTTTTGAAAGGTATAAAGCACCATTCATTGTCCTCTTCATTTTGCTTTTCAGGACTTGATCACTCTCGACTGCAGAGAAAACATGCATACCAACCTGTGCCCCACGATCATTCACAAGCTCCACAGACCATCTGCCTTCGTATTGTATCCAAACAAATATTCCTCCATCTGCATCGCAGGTTGCTAATTTCTGGAATGGTTCGTTCCATCTCACCAGCACAACCTTAAAAGATTACAAACAAAACCAGCATTACCAAAACAGTGTGTTGCGCTAACAAGTATTTAACAATAACCAGTTAAACGATACTGCAAAATAAACATCATCACATTTAAATCCTAAAGAAGATGTACAAAACAGCAATTTTGAGCACAGCATTAGGCGCCTCTCAAGAACAGCTGGAATCATTTTGTCATGGCTGTCAGGAAATGCACAATCTCTCACCATCAGGCCTTTTTGGAAGGCATTGCATGCTTTCAATAAAATCATACTGTACACCGGAACGCTGGACTTCATTACAGAAGCAGCAAACAGGAGGCCCCGTACAGACCATCCAACACTCCTTCCAATGATTTCCCCCACTGTAATCTCAGAGACTGTCAGACTCTATGTCAAATCATCACCTCTTGCTGACTTCAAATGAAGTTGCATGCACTGCTATCAGGTTGAATTTGAATACTCATACCAATAGTGACATGAAAAAAAATGTTAGAGTCCCAAATTATTAAAAATTTGAAATTTCATAGAAAAGTTGCCTTGCTAATGAGTGCAGAAGGAATACGAAGCAGTTTTAGGCTCTTCTCTCCACATTAGAGCTATCTGGGCTCTAGATTAGATTTCTGGAGAATCTAATCAAGTCTAAACCTACCAAACTGCTCTCTCATTTCTAATTAATATCAAATTTAACAAATACAGTATCCCTTGAGACCTCAGTATAGAACTGAAAAAGACATGTCATCCTAGTGCTTGAAGCAGAAATTAGCTGTAAAACCATGTACCTTCTGTTAGTGACTTTTTCTTAAAAACTGTTTTCCAAATTAGTTTTATTTCAAAAACATGCAGATATATATATAGGACGCTTACATTCATACACAAGGAGATTACCCTCCCAGTTACTTTACAGAGACATGGCATATACAAAGAAAACATATATTAAATAGTCAATCAGTAGGGTGTTATTTTAACTAAATGGACATCCAGCTTTAATGATGCTTCCTCATAAATCTAAATAGATAATTAATCATTTAAAAGAGAGAGCAAGAGAATATTCTCCCAAAATATATTTTGCTGTTTACAGAGATGGACTGATGCTCCTGAAGATCCCAATCCTACAAGCTCTGAGCAGACAGACCCACCATACTTCACAACAAAATCAGCACTCATTTTCAGAATTAGGATATAAATACGCATACCCGAAACCTAAACTTGACAGCTGAAAAAAGATGATCTTACACTTATTTAGTGAGTGCTACATTTATTCACAGAGTGTCAAGGGTCAGAACTTCAGAACGTGTACATCAGTGGCGCTTGCCAGCCTGGAGCATCAATCCTTGAATGATTAAAAAGAAAATTGTTTCTTTGTGCATACATGAAGATTATGGGGAGAAATGAGTATGACAAACCACCTCTCTGTTGTTAAGCAGCTAAGAAGAATCCCATTGAAATTCTGCAGAAATACACTTGCTTCTGCTTGATTATGACCTTGCAGCTGCACTCCAAGTCACAAGTCCTGTCTCCAGTGGGGTGGATTATATCATACCACTAGATGGATTATATCACACACTGCTTTTTTTTTTTTTTTTTCGAGAGCAGTAAATAAAATACCGCAACATATTAATACAAGCAGCTGTACTTTGGTAGAAGTTTGACTCTGTCCCTTCCATCTAAGCAGGAATAGCACAGATTTGTCAAAATTTTGTTTTCTATTTGGTGTAACTCCCATGCACAAAACAATCATTTCATCCACCCTGAGGCAAAATGCAATGTCGTAACTGTACTTGCCAGTAATGTCTAACAGTATTACAGAAGAAGTGAAGAAAACCCTCTAAGTAACACAAGGATAACACTGAAAAATCTTCATCCCAACCTTTAATAGAGTGAAAGGTACTTATCACCACTGAAAATCAGACCTTTAATGCTTAGACAGTGCCCATGTTGGACATTTCACAGATCATACAGAATAAATTGCTAGAGAAAATTTAGGAACAAAAGATAAAACTAATAGTTCAAATAACATGTTTTTTAACTAACACCATCAAAGGTGCTACTATCTGTCTTAAAATTGTCCTGTTCTGCCTGGCAAAGATTTGAGACGAGCATATGATTTTATAGATTAGACAACCTGGCTGATTTAATGATACGAATTATGGGCAAAGTGACAATAGTTACCTTGCTGTGTTTTTTCTCTTTTCTATTTTAAATAGGAATCTTGTTAAAACTTGAAGATACCTTTTGATTCAAATTCTGTACAAACTGTCTTTTGTTTGGATTTGATAAAAAATCCAAGGGTACCTTTGAATGCAAACAAGATTAACCAGAGCATCCCTCCCTCCATCCCAATTAGATACAAATTAGTAAATTCCAAAATAAACTTACTGCTTTATAGTCACAAATGAAAGTGAGACAATGATTTTATATGTCTTCTGATAACATGCTTATAAGGAAGCAAATTTGTGATTTGAAAATTCAGCTTCTTTAAACACAGAGTAAATGTTATCATTTATGAGGTCATTTTAAAGATGCTTCCACCATTTATATTTAACATCCAACTACAGGTGCTGAGTCCACAGCTGCTTTGAATATTACCATTTTAATTTTATTTCATTTTTCATAACATACTGAAGCAGAGATAAAGAAAGGAAGAAGTATTACCCTAAGAATTAAAATTGCTTTTGGCTTTTATGTTGGCTAAAATGTAAAGCATATGAAAACATGCCCCATTGATAGTACACTTAAATAACACGTAAGCTTGAATTACCCCTCTGCAAAGAGGAATTTTATTGCTAACCCATAAACGCAAAGATATCATTACTTTCACTAACAGCTTCGACTCACAGGGGACCCATTTTTACTTCTGCCTTTATGGTTCTCCGCTTCCTACTTAGCATCTTCACACAGGTACTGAAGGACTAAACTGTTTTATCTTGTACTGAAAGAATGAAAATGTTGGTATGCCAAAGAAAGTTGTCTGTGGACTATTTGTGTTCCACACAGCCTTTGTATATCGCCTAATTCTTTGGTTGGTTTGTTGTTTGTTTGTGGTTTTTTAAACACTATAAAAATGGCAAATGTGTTTGTTCTACTCTAGAAAAAATTTGTATCACAGATATTAATCAGGTTCTAAGCTGCTATCTCTTACATGGAATGATCTCCCATGAATAAAACTTCAAGGAACTCCTGGCCTAATACCTTAAGTACAATGTACTTAAAGGTGCTAGAAACTCTCCCCAAGAACTGACTGCATACTATAATGCTGCAAATAGAGCAGAACCAGCAAAAAATAAAACCCTTAAAAATTATTTTCATCACAAATTAAGGATATGTGAGGATTTGTTATCCTCAATGTTAAAAAACTTGTTTACGTATAAAATCAAAAGAGAAAATTTTGTTAACTTGCACCTAGGAGATAAATCTGTGCATTCATTTCCAGTACTACAGATTAATAAAAAATGAAATAATGGATGACATTTCTCAATTAAAAATGTTGTGCAAACATAAATTATAGTTTATGAACCTCAGTTACTTCCCTTGACTTCTTATCTTCACAGATGCTCTATTTGGAAAAGGCCTTGTCTGGTGCCAAAGGAAACATCTGTATTATTCTAACTGAAAAAACAACAGCCAATATTTATTTATGTTTTAAGATCACTTAATTACGCTTTAAAATTTCCATTTTCATTCACTCTAATGTTTTTGGTTCACTACCGCAAATAACAAAACAAAGGCCAGTCTCTGGCCCAGAAGATCATCAAAGTTCTTAGAAAGACACTGCCACAGAAAGACCATCATGCGGCTAGCAATGTTATTTATTAATGTCTTAGACAAGAAATTTTGAGTAACTGCAATTTTTGGAGAAGCAAATATGTGATTTACAGTAAATGTGACCTCTTCCCAACTGAAGCCAGGTTTGGTGATTTAAATTCAGTATGTGCTATTGACACTTTTATTAATTTTTTCACATTTTCTCACACAAGACCACTAAAATCCAAAGCATTCTGAGAGCTTCTATTATTCCTAATTTCATTACAGTTTTTGAAGGAGATGATTGAAAATATGATACCAATCAAAATTCCAAGAGCAGAAGCCCTTCATCTAGAATACCATACAACAGTCATTACTGAAATCTTATCTCTGTAGTCCCTAAAACATACAGTACATAATTACGATAGAGGCAAGGGACAAACATCTAGAAAAAATAAATGGGTAAATAACTAGGGGAATTAGTTCCTAGAGTTCCTTACCAAATTTAGATAGATTTTATTACTGATACACTGTAGTGAGTCACAGTGAGTCATTTTTTTTAATGTCTGATCCTCCATCCATTTTACTGAGGAGCAGGCATATGCTCTAAATATAGAGGTCTTCTCCAGCATTCATCTTCACATACGCTATGGAGATGTGCTTGCAGATGGACTATCACTGCAATAGAAAGTAGACAATACTTGATGGCAAATATTTGATTGCAGCACAATTTGCTATGCCTGGAGAGCCACATTCCTTTATCTGGCATGACCATTTCTGAAACTACAAGTGAACCAGGCATCATTGCAGGGTGCACAGGATGCGATGCATTATAACTCCATTGAGCACATACAATACTAAACGTTCTAGGGAATTGCTGGCCTTTTCTTTGCCCTAAGAAATCATACTACATTTCTAGTGTTATTGAAAGTGCTGATATGAATCCACCTTCCAAGCAGCAATGGCAAAAGACCTAACTGTTGCTAGGATAGGTATAGAAAAACCAATAAAGGAGATTAGGCTTTTGCCTACAGTAGCAGAGTACAGGACTCAGTCTATGCGAAGGCTTCTTCCAATCCTGTGCTTTTAGGAAAGTACTTCAGTTTTTAAAGGAACATATAAGGGTTGAAACAAAGCACTGGAAAAGGAGACTAGACAATCTGCCTAGGATTACTGAGCATGACCTATTTGTTGTATTGAGCAATCCTATTATGCAATCCTCTAATAAGTAGATAGACCTTCACTCACAGTTACAAGTCTAGAGAAATACATGCATACAGTACGTGCAACACACTGGCACACATTTTATTAATGGGAACAAAGATGAAGAGATGTGTAAGCATATCTATCAAAGAAAAAAGATGAGTGTACAGCGGGGAACAGGAATGAAACGTAAAAGCAAAGGGACCAGAGAAACCAATAACCACCTTTACTAGCTAATACAGTTCAGTGTCTCTGTTTACATAATATATAGAGATATACACGTATAATGTGTATACACATTACATATATATAACATGGGTGTGTGCATGAACACACATCCCTATTAAATCCTCGACTGTGTCAACTTTGTATATTTGTGGACTTGAAGTTAGTTAACTAAAGTGATTTTTGTAACTAAAACGTAATTTGAAAGTGACAACAGGTGCCCAGAATAAGCAGTAGGGTTGCAGTTAACAAACTGCTGCTTCTCACTATACCTATAACCAATGCTTGGTTCTAAATGGTTCTGCATATCTTCAGTTCAATGAAACATAAAATTTAACTATTTTTTTAATACTAGTATTTTTAAAATAAAGGCTATTCGAGCTTCTCTCTCCTAATTTCTCATGCTGCAAACAGATTGTTTGCAATTGTTCTTACCTTCATCTTCACTTATGACCTTCATTTCTTGCCATGACAATAATGTCAGGATAACTCTCTCCATTCAAACTAATTCAATTGCGCAGACAAAGAGCATCACGTAAGTATTTTTCCTACTAATAACACTAGACAAAAAATCAGCAGACATGGTAGACAGCTAGTTTGCCTCTCCCAGGGTGGCACACCCATTTTCCTATCCTACTTGTCTTATACTGCACGCTCTAATGGTACACTCCCTGTCTCTCCCACACCCGCAAAGTTCTGACTTTTTGTTTCTAGTGACATTACAGCCAGGTGGAAGTGCTTCATTTGCATATGGAGCTGCCAGTTTGCAAGGTATGATACCCATCAAGGAATTATTAAGAAGAAACTGCTACTATTAATAACAAACACGGTGCTGCAGCTAAAGAACAGCAATTTTCTAATAGTTAGTGAGAAAAACTGCCATCTCACAATAGGGGTGGCATGTTACATAGTGGGTAAACGGACGGCGAATGAGATCTTGGAGACAGAAAACACCACCCAAAGTCTTTGTGTTTCTTCAGTCTAAATAATAAGAAAATGAACTCTTTTCCTGAAAGGACTGGAGTAGCCTCCAGATACCTCAGGGATGGATGTCCTTTCATACCCCTTACCCCTGCTGCGGGAGAAGCTGCAGTCACCGGTGACGTGCGCCGGTGGCCCGGCAGCTGCTCGCAGCCCCTGGGGGGGCCGGCAGCTGCCGCAGGCAGTGCTTTCCACTGCCACTCATCCATTAGAGGTCTGCTGCTTTATCCCAGGATCCTACTTTTTCCTTGAAAAAAGCGTATTACTCTGCCAGCACCTGTCATCTTGCTTTTTCGGCTCTTTGAAAAGGAACTTCAGTTTCTATATATACCATTTAAACAAATATAACAACATTCTTGTGAGAGATGATACAAAAGCTAGTAACTACAGGGGTTTAAAAATAGAAAAAAATCCATGCAAGGATCAAATTTGAGTAGCCTTTTTTTTTTTTTTTAAACTGGGAATCTGATTTCATGGTATAACATTATCAATAAGCTAAATGCGATGTCTGCGTCAGTGGGGGACCTAAGCTTGCGCTAACTGAAATCAGAGGTAAGGCTGGACCAGCAACAAGGTGCTGACCTTAACAGATCTGAAAGGTGCAGGTCCAACTCTGTACCTCCTTCTGACCACAGACTTCTCTGTGGTCTTCTCATGAAAACCTACTCCAAAGCAACTACAACCCTAACTCAAACACCTCAGGTAAGTGTCTAAAGGTAAGTACAATGTAGTGATACATACATTAGAAGGTCTGTGCCATTTTCTTCAATATGCTTGCTCTAATTTTTTCCCCCTTTCTCCTTGGTGTTTGTTTTCACAATGCTCAGAGCACGCACCGGGCTGACAAAGACTCGGGTCACCTGCCTAGTTGCAGAAAGAGACAAGGCCAGGTAGGAGCAGTGCCGTTTACCAGCAATATCCTTCGGAGTAGGCACAGGGGAGGTAATCATTCACCCAGCACTCACTCGCTCTCTGTGTGAGCGGCTGGTACCCTCTGCAAGTCATAGTGTGGCTGCTCACCCCCTGGGAAGACTGTTGATGCTCCCCAGCAAGTTTCCTCTATTTGCTTTGCAGACAAATGCCACACATGCCTATTTTTAAAAGGCATCTTGGGGTTGGCATCCAACCCACCACATATACCTATTTTTGAAAGGTATCATACGGTTGGCATCCAATCCCCAATGGAAGGCAGTCTGACCTTTAAAAGCTCTAGGGGATGATTTTGGCAAATAGGCAACTGCAAGAAATACTTGTTTTGATAGCTACTTTGAGGAGGGAATGTACTTAGTGTGAATAAGATGTCGTCTTAAAAATACCTAGACTGTCAACATCTCACTGAATACATTTAGGAGCCTTGATAGTAAACTGACAAGACGAAGACTCAGAAAGGCTCTAAAGCTTTACAAATCTCTTACGTTCCTTAAGTCATATACTTCACTTTAAGAAATACACCCCCAAAGTCTATTGATCCCAAGGATTTGCCACGTAACCATTTTGTATTTTCCCTGAACACAAAATATGCCATCTGATCACCTACCTTAGAGGAAAGCATCCCCACAGGTACCAAACAAGAAGCGTTATGCTCCTACGAATGAAGTGGTTCATAGGGCCAGTTCCAAAGGAATTACTCTTTTCACCTTGGAATCACCACATTTAATCGTGTCTTCAAAGAACTACAGTTGTAGCAGACATTTAAAAAAACACAACAGAAATTAGCTGTATCCAAGATATACCCAATAAATGTGTTTGGGCAGCTGAGGATCTTTTGATGGGTCACTTGTCAGAACTGGAAGTTGCATGTGAGAAACAGAAATGACAAGCGATACAAACCTAACGTGGATGACAAGATGTTGGTATCTGGCTACCAGGTCTCATTTGAATAAGTTTCTTAACTACTCCTTCAAGGGCTATTAAGGAAAATAGTTGGGTATAATCCGAAGGGAAAGAATTAAGGCGTGAAAAGAGTGAAGGCCTGAAGTCAATCACCCATAGGCACGAGATATCTGCACATGATGTTTGTGGAAGGGAAATGGGTAGAGGTCTGCTCATCTCCCATCTCACAGACAATGGAGTGACAGTGATAAGGTGTATGCTCTGCTTTTGACTCCCTTACCTTCAGAAGAATGCTCAAATCCCAAAAGCTCTTTCACAGAAAAGACAACTGTTTCCACAGAAAAATCCTTTTTAAGAGTTATGCCATGCTCATTTCCAGTGAGGGAAACTCTTTTATAGCATGTACATTACTATCATTGTCTCCTATCAACGGTCTTCCTGTCCTTAAGCATTCCTGCAAGATACTTCTGTTTAATTGCCCATACATACTCCCTAGAAGTGCAGAGGCAAGCCCCAGTTCACTAAAAATAAAACAAAACCGAATGTTGATAAGGATGAGCAAAGGATAAAACAGCACTTTCATTGCCTTCCTTTATAAGAAGAAAGATTTTGCCTTGTTCTAGTTTCCATATAGATAAAAACACCATAATAAAGAAAGGAAAGATGACTATGCTAGCTAAAGATGAACAACCGTTTTGCCTTACGATCAAAATACCCAGAGCAAAATAGTTCCCCTTCTCTGTAGCAAATCACTGATGAGCACCATTAGGAAAGGTCCATTGCTGTTAAAAATAAGACACAATAACTGTGCAGAGCTGGCAGTTCCTTGGGTTCAAGCATCTACGGTCCAATATTTTCCCACGAGAAAAAAAGCACCATAGTTAAAAATCTTTGGTATTTAGCCTACATTAAATTAAAAGTACATGAGCCTAATGCTCATTTCACTAAGGTCTGACAAAATTACATCACAGATGGTATAAATCAGGACCATTTTACAACCTCCACATTTACAATCACTTTTGGCCTGTGTAAAAGAAGCTCAGTGTAAATAAACCTCAAGCTTTAAAAACAAGTATAACACTCGCTGACATCTACCTATGCATCAGGACCATATAGGAATTCAGAGATCATGCACATCTTTGTTAGAAGTTCCAAGGAGAGGGAGGAAGAAACCAACCAAAATACCCCACATAAGACAGATTTAAAAGTCTTTCTGTCTTTTTTTCCTGGCTAGAAATACAGAAAAATATTGGATGCAGAGACACAGACACCCTGTAGCAGAGACTATGGCTTTTATTCTGTCTCTTCTTTTTAAAAACATGCAATCAAGGACAAAACACTGTTTGGAACCATGTATTATATCCAAATAATAATAATAAAAAAAAAGCCAGAGGACACAGGATAACAATAAACATTATTGAAAACCATTCCTACTCAAAATGAACTAGCTCTGCTCTGCTTTCTCAACAGCAGCTACTTAGGAATTCCTGTAGTATCTTTCTACCTTGTAAATGCTATCTTGTTGGGGAACGCCCCCAGGTTAATGAATTGCTGGAAAAAGTCAGTGAAGTGACTATGACAGAGGTATTCTCCCATATACTCGATCTTCCCAGTTTGGTGGTTAAAAATTCCTGAGCAAGTGGTCACAGAATAACGAAATATAATTTTATAACTTTACATGTATATATGTGTGCATGAGAACATTATTAAAGAAAAAAACCCCACTTCCACTACTAGAAAACTTTAAAGGAAACTCATAAAAATGTAATTTTTTTTATAAGACTGTGCTAGTTAACACAGAGAAAGGAGGCAACACAAGTTCTTCACCTTCTGGAGAGTATTCTGAGAAGTGTCAGAAAAATAATGGTGTCTCATGACCACATACTGAGGATCTGCCCGTATCAAATATAGTAAGTCTGTCTATATCAAATGTACTAAGGTAAAAGATAATTTTTCGCTTATGAGATATTCAAACTCATACAGCATGGCAATTAGGTAACATAATTCCAGGTTTCTGAATATCATCATTAGCATTTGTAGTAAAGATTTTTAATCAGAAGCCGGCCAATGACTCTCTTGATGATTTCACAGGGTAGACTATAACTTAGCTTGCACCTCCTTAGGTGAAATCCCTGAACAGTCCTCCAAACAAGTCTTATATGGGACCTGACTGCAGCATAAGCTTTGTGCAAGGCCTCTCCACAGAGATGAACTTAATCCTTTAAGAACTGCAGTAAAAACTCGACTTTTGTCAGTGATGTAAACAGAAAAGACCTTAAAATTCAGAGGCAAGTGTCAAAAAGTGCTGTCCAAGACTGATTATTTCTCTGACAGGTACAGGTACAGTACTTCAACCTTAATTATTTTTTTTTCAAACACAAGGAAGTAAAAGTAATCCAAACTTCAGTAAGAGCACAGATCAGCACTTCAAATCTATTATCATTTCCCAGGTGATAATAGCTGTGCACTAATTTAATTAAGATGAGTTATAAGGTAGACTGGAGACAAATGGTATAGCTGGGCATTTCACTGCTGAAGTGGGACTACTTTACTATCCCAAATTCCCAGAGAAAAACTCAACTATCATTATTCTGATCATCAAGTCCAACCATAAGACCTCTGTGTGAGTTACACACAATTTCTGGCCATCTGAGGAATATCGGTGACCATAAATTAGTCACAGAAACTGAGAAAAGAAAGCAGTTGTGTAATTTTTATTGGGTTGCTTGGACTGTCTTTGCGTGACCCACAGAGACTGTGCATCCCTAATCCTTTTGTGAGAATGACGAAATTCCACCACGTTACTTTGCAAAGGTAGAATACCTGCTTTAACTTCACGCATGAGGCCACCACCTGAGCCCCCCACCTGCCGGCTGCCCCCGAGTGGGTTCATTTATACGATGTTTAGCTCTTGGCATTTGGGGCAGCTACTGAGGCAACTGTATAATTGCTGAGATGGACATAGAAAACAAAGTGAACAAAAAGAAATAGTTTCTGTTTCCAAGGTGAACAATGCAAGGGAGGGAGCGGGCAGTAAAACAGGGAATGCAGAAAGGGCTGAACAGCCACTCAGCACCTGCGCCTCTCAGGACAGAAAGGTACAAAAAGGAGACTATAAATTAACAATACAAATAACTAAAACCCACAATATTTACATGCAAAGCATTCAGTTTAGCATATTACAATAAACAAGACAACAGATACCTACCAAGAATTATTTGTTATATTCGTTATATATTCGTTAATATATATACATATTACCCCCACAGAGGCTCTGATTCAGGCTTGAGACACAGTGGCCCACCTAATTTGCAAATGATACGATACAAACTTCTGACAATGTGAATACTAGCTACAGAAATGCCATACTCTAAGAAATGCCAAATAACAGATTTGAAAATGCCATCCTTGCTTTGGCTGGCCTGCAATTCTGCACCGACTATATTCAGACCAAACCCCTGTAAGTGGTTTTATCTTCGTTTCTTATTTCTTCATAAAATAAAAACTGCACCATGATGCAGTTGGCCAAATGACCAATAATTTCACTTGTTTGATTTTCCAGAGAACACAAGGGAGCTATAAATAAGGGGTTCAATCAGTTACTCGGATAGAAGGATCACAACAGGCAAAGTGGATGACCCCAGAAAGCACCAATCAGTGCTATTCCTTTTTACTGCTGTGGCATAAAGAAGAGACCCTCATGTTGTTGGAACTGCACAGTTTATGAACAAGGACAGTCCTTGAAACTTTAGCCTTGAAGACAAAGAAAAAGGCAGGCTAGGGAAGCACTGCAGGGAAGGCTAGCTCTACAGAGCTCTAAAATGACTGTATTTGCTCAACACACTTGAGAGGGCTGAACTGTAGGTTGGGAACACAATCCCTGGGCACCCTAATGGGATGTAAGGGTCACCGTGAGACTACCAGATTGTTGGCCATACAGATGATAGGACACACATCTGACTGTCTAGGACAATACCTCACCTCATCTAATGCAAATCTTAACAAAGATATTGATTACCTGTGGTGCAGAAAGCAGTTTGCAAGGAACTGAGCTAAAACTGACTTGCTTCTCAGAGACCAAAGAGCAACAATATTCAACCTTTAACAACCCAGGCAGTATAAGAACCACAGACTAGAGAGGAAAGTTGTCTGATCCATATCCAAGAGCCCAAGCCAGCTAGCTTATAAGAACTGCATCACTGGAAAGTAATTTTTATAGTTTAGATAGTTTACCCTTCAGTTCGCTCAAAAAAGAGAGGAAAAGCAGTTAGAAGCACACACATTTCTGTTCTTTTTTTCTCCGGTAAAATCCTTAAGAAAGTTTCACCTTTCACCTGTTTTCTATCCCAAGTCACTTGTGTGTTGATGACCATCTGGAATACGACCGGGACAAAAACCTACTGAAGGAATGAACTGCCTTTACGCAAGCAAGTCTGTCTGTGCGCTGCCTCTACGTTATCCAGAAACCATTTCCCTCCTCCCTGTCATATGAAAGTCTCAATGTAAATGGCTCTCCTTTCAGGTTTTCAATAAAATTAGAACTAATCTGGCTAGGGACAGCAAAGAAGTAGAGGCAGGTGGCTACCAAACTTTTTCCAAAAGTGAAAAACCTCCTAAATTAAAAAGGAAACTTTATTTCAAAGCAAAGGTATCAGTATTTAAACAATGGTTTTGACTTGACAATTTCTACATCTCTGTCAAACACCCCTGAAGCACAGAAAGCTTACACGTGACCAGGTGCTACCCCACCTAAGATCCTGTCCATGTCTGTGCTACCGAGCCTTCTACACCAAGCCATTGCAGCTTTCCTCCCACCATACAGCCCTCCTCCTCCTCTGCAGGCTGGCACACTCTCCATGTTTCAGTCTTCTACCTCTATGCTTAGGTATTTCCAGAGAAGGACTCTAGACCGCGGAATAAATTGATTCTCCCTGCCCTCAATCCTGCATTTTCCTTGCAAACACTCTTTTGGGTTTTTTTACTATTTATTCATCTGCATAATTTCTGATGCCTTTGCTTGAGGGGAACAAAAAGCCCCACACCTTTATATTAACCAGAAGACTTAGGCAATAAGACAAGATTCTGCAAGAAATTGTGGAACAAACATCACTGAAGTATTTAAAACTGTAAATACACAAGACAGGTTTAACATAGGTATTGTTAAATAAACACTGCCATAATGCAAGAGGTTGCCCACAAGCACTGCAGGCCATGCTTTCTGACTGCCACGGTTCTATGAAGTTCAATTTCAAAAGCAGAAAACACTGCCACTGGACGTCCCCTTATCAAGCAGCAACGGCATTACTTCAGACGGGGCTGAAGAAAATACTTGCCTTCATTCTGTGCAGAATTTTGGTTTCCTTTCTTTATGATACTTTATAGATGTTAAAGTAATGTGTTTTTAACATCCTTAAGAGTTTAAAAAGCAATAAAAGTAATTGAAGTTTTGAGAGATTAAAGGCAAATAATAAAACAAAAAAATGCATACTGGCAAAGTGGAGTCATGCAAAGAGTCAGCAAGTACTGGAATGACGTGAAAAAACAAGGAAGGTAAGAAATTATTAAATGTTACTGTAAGTAATAGGACAATATTCAGGAAACTGTATTTTAGGTTAAACATCAATTAAAACATCCATCAATGAAAGAAATGGTTAAACAGTCTTCTAAAGTAAAGGTGGAATGCAGCCAACCTTTGGAAACACTTCACACAAATTTTCACATAGGGGAATGATCTGTGTTTTTATATAGTTATGATTAAATCACAATTTTTGTGTCTGTCTATAGGCTGGGGATATAGGTGATGGCTGCCTAGATGGTCTGCCAGCTACTTTCACGTCTGCATGCAGATCTGCAAGCGATCAGTCATTTCAGTAAGTTTTGCTCTATGTGTGCTCTTGTTACACTGCTAGCATTTTCAGAGTGGAATGTCTTTCTAAAGAACAACAGACAGAGTGAAACAGTCTGGGAGTCATTCCCTTTGTCAGAAACCTTTAGGAACAAAGCAGTGACATCACTAGCATGATGAACAGACAGCTCCATTTGGAAATTGTTCGTATTATTAAGCAGCTAGGGATCTTGGCGGGGAGCTAATTGAATGAGGTGGTTCTGAGTGGATCATAGCATAACAGAGAAATCAGAGTGTCTCTCTCTCTCCAAAAAAAAAAAAAAAAGGGAGATGGAGGATTAGGGCAATAGATCAAAAGCATGGAGTCAGCAATGGGACCCAAGATCCAACAAAGAGTGATTTTCACCAAGCAAAGTCCTCTATGCAGTACCAAAGAGGACTCTGTGGAGGACTCAAGGATACTACATGGCCCACCAAGTACCACAATGTTCAGAAGCAGGAGTGAAGGCGCCACAGTAAGCCGACTCGTGACCAAGCTCAGCTAGTACAGGGCAGGAGATGAAGCTGAGCAGGGAACGCTCCAGCTAAGCACCCCCAAACAGTGGAGCACAGGGATCCCACAGCTGCAGCTCTCTGCCACCAGCTTCCTCCACCATCCTCTGTCCCAGAGCCTCAGCTGGAACGTGGACACGCGTCCCATGGCAATCACTGCCTCCTCGTGCTCTGCGTCCCATCTGTACAGCCCACCAGTCAGAAGTTTTTCAGCCTACCTCCCTGTCGGTGCCAACCACATCCCGGCAGTTATTATCCTGCTTTGCTACCATTACTATACGGTAATTCCTTCAAAGCATGCTTCTGTAGAAAATACCGACAAAAACATTGTCGTACTCTATTATGTCCACAGCATCCGTGATGCCAACACCTGCCCACTGCTTTGTGTGAGCTGTGGCAGCGGCACCCTGCCTGGCCTGCAGCTGTGCTCCCAACCCTCCTGACGCTGTGTGCATCACCAAATCCCAAACTCGGTCTCAGAAGAACGATTTTGCTCGTAACGTGCCGTTTGCCAAAGCTAACACCTTTGTCGAAGGGAATGAGCAGGAGTCGGGGAGTCCTGGAGAGTGTGTCTCAGCAGAGAGCGAGGGAGTGCAGAAGAGGCAGCTACTGAGCAACCCCCAGTGCCCAGCCTGACTCCCAGTCTCACATGATCTTGAACCGTTAGATTTATCAGTACTAAAAATAAAACCATGTGATGCAGACTCATGCACTGGAGAGTCTGTTGTTATGCAGTGAAACCACGATAGTTGAGATACTGTAACTATGAGCCAGTCCTCTAGAGTTAATAGTTTTATTTGCATTTATGATTCAGTTAGTTAACACTATTTTAACAGAAATCACGCTAGCCTTTTTATTTTTTCTAAAGTTCTGTTATTATTACTGCATAGGCATATGCATGATTTATTACCCATCGATTTCCTAAAACTCTCAAGTAGGGTGGTTTTCTTCCATACCATTTTACTGATTCTAATCAGCAGGTTTGTGTTATGCTTGCCATTTGAAGGCCAAATATCAACATTTTCCATTAACATTTTGGAATTACCTTACCTTCTGCCAATTAAGCAGAAATTAGTTTCTTTTTTTGCATATACAGCTTTCCTTTCTCAAGGATTTGATTTCAAAAGTCCTTTCAAATATCTATCTCATACCTTTAAGATCTGCAGACAATATAATTAATTATTGTTTGGGGTTTTTTGTATTATTCTAAAATATCATGTCACCTAAAAAGAGGCACAACTCAGAGAATAACTGTACACCAGCACTGAGATGAACACATTTGTAAGACTGCAAATACAATTCCTGAGAAGGTTACTATCAGGTAAAACGGCAGGACTACATGAACTGTCTGTCTGATGTCTGGCAAATGTCAGAGTCAAATTCACTTAAGGACAAACATAATTTAATACAACTGAAACCTTAACAAAAATGATGACCTGCTCATCACCATGTACTCACATACATATCAGGTACTCACATGCATACCCATGAAAACCACGCATACTGGAACTGCACCAAGGAGATGTGCTTTTGTAGACAAGCAAACAAACAAAAAAATCCTTAGTTTAGGTCTGCCTATTTACTTCAACAGTTTAACTGAAGACATCAGGGAAAGACAACAGTTGCTTACGTCATGCCTCCCAGTCACTGTAAGTGAAATGAACTCCAGAAAACAAGTGCAGAAAGTGCTCTTGCTTTAAGGGCATTTTTAAGAGATGACGATCTTTTACTCTGTACACGTAATGCACATATGACCAAAAAAAAGGCACCTCAACACCTTCTACCTCAACTTACAATCACATCAGTTCCTGACCTTATTACATTTCTGGAATCCCGTATCTGCACGCTTCTGTTTAGCGACAGACTTTGGTGACTTCACGAGATGCTGGGAACCACCCCTACCATCCCCTGGGCTACTCTGCTCAGGCAGTGCTGGAAAACAGACCGTGCCACCCTGAATTCAGGCATCACCCACACAGAATGCTCTTTAGGATGTTACTGAGAATCAAAACTAATTTCATACCTTTTATACAAGTATTCTATGAATTACACCACTAAAGTCCTACCTAACACTTTGTCAGGAAGGAAGAACAACCAGCAAAAGAACAGAAAGATAGCCCTAGTAGCTAGAGATTGTCTTAAAATCTCAAGTGTGATGCTTAATATCGCCTTCAGAATTTGTCAGCATGGATTATGGCAGCTGTAAATATTTCTGATATCCCTTAAAATAACCTTTTAAAAACCTTGTTAAATTCTTCATCCTAACAACTTACTGCCATAGTGACTTTCATAACTTAATCACAGATCTGAACAAGAATTTCCTTTTATCAGTTTTGGAATTTGCAACCTTCTGATTCCTTTAAGTATCTACTTACTTTAGTGCTTTAAGACAAGGAAAACAGAAACTACCCCAATCTACCTTCTCTATTACCATTTACTGGTTTATACAGTTCTAGCACATCTCTTCGCTGACTCATCTGCTTTCTAAGGTAAACAGTCACAATTTTCTTCAGCCACTCTCCACAACTGAGATTTCCCCGCTCCTTTTTCAGCTTCATCTCATGTTCCCAGAACTCCCACTAACTCTCGAATGCTATTTTGAGGTGAGATGAGGGCGTTCTTGATACATTGGCTTTTACTTTTGGTAACATTCTTCAAGCTAGTCTTTATTAGGTTTTGTATTCTTAATGGTATGTTTTCAAAATTAGCAGGATTTTTTCTTTTACTACTGTATTTTTCAAGTCAGCTGCATACCGAGAAAGAACTTGCTATGCTATTCTCAGGTCCAGGTCTTTCCTAAATGGAGGTCTCCATGGAGGGGCGTAGGACCAACAGCCTCAGAGCTCTCTATGCTCAGGGATTAGACAGAGACCATTTGGACACTTCCCAGTTCTGCCTTTCGGCAGGGCTAGTAGGGCAGGCACAATCCCACACCAGTGCTGCTTCATGCCTCTAAGAATGGAACAGTCCCCACCAGTTTAAAGTGGGGATTTATCAACGTACCACTGTTAGAAGGTCTAACTGGTTAATGTGCTTTTTGCTTCTGTCTCCAATATAGGTTTTGAGTCGTGCCAGCAAACTGACTCTCATCTTAGTAGTACTGTGTTTCTTAATAACCATCTGTGAAGACAATGAAACTTTCTAAAAGCTTTCATCAGTTAAATCAAATGATCTTCTATCTGCCAAAATACCCTCCTCCCCTTCAGTTTGGCATGACACCATTTTCTTCTGTGCAATCTTGATGGCTGCAATCTATGAATTGTGACCTGTCAGTAACTATTATTTCAGCTAATTTACTGACTACCAGTATAAGCTTACTGGGCTGTAATTCTCCAGATGCTTCCTACAGCCTTCTAATGCATTTAGTTCCACATTCTTATTATGTTATTTCTAATAAAACTGCATGTATTTTGTCTAACACCTCAGCCACCTCACACTTGAGCTCTCTCAACAAATCTGGATGCACATCCACAGTGAGTACTGGTACTAATAAAAAATTTAACATCTCTGCAATATTACACTTTCCTGAATTGCTCCCTTCGCACATGGCAACCCATCCAGCAGGTCCACCAGTTGTCTCACCAACTTCCAGCTTCTCATTCACTGAAAGCACTCTGTTATTTGTTCCTATTCCTTCAGCTGTGTGCTATGCTGCCAGCATTTTGGTCTTTTGGGGTCCATTTTTACCTGTTGTAGGACTACCCTAGGGGCTTACTTTCCTTTAAGAGTCCTACAGCCAAGCACCTTCTGAAGACAGTGGTTTTCTTCTCTCCAGGCAAGGTGCACACAAAAAGGCCATCCGGTTACTGGATCCTGGCTGCAGGATCTCAGGGCAGAGGCACTGCCCGGGATCTGCTGTGGATGGGGGGACTGCCAAGCCTCTCCCTTCCCTGCTTCTCTCACTTGTAGGACTACAGGGAAAAGATGCTCTTGGTGCATGGGCTTGTGTAAGGGATCACTTTTACTGTAACTTTCTCCCTGTTTGTGAGATCTCAAAGCACACCAGAGGGTGACAAAGTAATCTCATTCATAGTTTAACACACAAAAAAAATTCAAGTATTTTTCTGTGGTCATCAAGAGTAGAATCACAAATATTAACAGTTCAAAAGACAAAAAGCTGAAAAATGTTAATATTTTTAAGTTAAATTCATAAATTCGGGGTCTGAGACATGACTTTCGAATGCTTGTGTAAACAAACACTATAGACCTTAACTAAGAAATGCAAGACAATTAATGAGATGATCCCCTATGGACCGTTGGTCTCTTAACTTTTCCTACAAGATAAGGAGAGTTGATAGCTCCACATCAGATTCATGTTGAATCACTGTCTCTTACTCTTTGCCCTATTCATCATGCTTATATAGGGTCTATACGTATGACACTCCAAACATGAAATCTGTCCCCTCATGGCCTCTAGCAGCCACAGGTGAAGAACAAGTAGAGTAAGTTAAAAGTACAACATGTAAATAATAATAAAAAAAAAGCCCATGTTGTTTGATCTTTTCATTATTCATAAGCATAATATGCCTTTAGCTTCCGTGTTACCTAGGCTGAACAAGTATTTATTAGGCTGCTCTGTAACCAGGCTCAAAATAAATGACATTTGACTTGCTTTAACGACACAGGGCCTTACCTTCCCTTAAAAGTAACCAGACTTGACAGTTGCACTGTGCAGTACTCCAGTTTTCTGAACAACAAGGCCATGACTTTTCAAAGTAATTCTTACTGTAGCACTAAACAGAATGAAGGTGGTTCAGCTGTAAGCAAAATGAGGCATGCGTAAAATGGTATGAATTGATGCATGCTTTCAACAAAAAGTTAGGACTGTTGAGTAGTGCCAGTGCAGTGTTTAGATCTACGCGAACTCCCAGGTCGGTTGACTCAGATCTGCCAAGTGCCATGCTTTGTAGGAGACTCAGGAAGAGCTGCTGTATAAATTTTCTTCAGTGGGACAAGCTCCCAACTCAGCTGCTTGTTCCCACGCCTGGTTCCCATCTTACTGTTCCTTCATTTGTGCCAATGCAATTGTGTACTCACAGTAAATCAGATCACAGAAATAATCTCTCGCAATGATTAAGTGTTGCTGAACTACTGTGCAGGAAGATAAACCTCTTGAGTAAATTCTGATACCAAAGGCTGTCCATGAAACTGCATTCATGTCCCTTTGGTACCAGCGCAGTGACAGAAACAGGCTGGCGGCACAGTAGAGCATGTTCATCTGATGGCGATGGCCTCTTATGCCCAACACAGCTCAACTCCTACACAGGTTTCACCTGGCTTGTTAAAACTCCAGAGCTGAAGAAAGGCTACAGTCCTGCACAGCTCCAAAACTTGGGTGCCTTCTGGGGGAGCTTTCAGCATCCCTTGCCCCCAGCCAAGAGGAAGCCTGCTCCGATGTATGGCCCATGGCATGGGGCACCAAGGACTGGGGAACACAAAACCCAAGAAGTCTGCTGGTTTGTTTTTACAGCCTGGTAACCTTGACAACATCTAAACACAGGTCATCTCTGGCCATTAAAGCCTATTCAAAGCAGCAGGAAGACATTTATGAGTTAAAAGAGGATGATCTGCTCTTCTCATCATGAGGCTGACACATGCCTCAAGACTCTGTGCTTTGCTTCCTAGCTATAATTTGAGAAAATATTCAGATCATGAGTGAGACTGGTGAATTTTGGGGGATTTTAGCACTTCTATTTTGGGTGCGAAATTATTGGCATCTTGCCCCAAACTGGCATCACAGTCAAAAACAGAATTCATGATTGAAAGGTTTATTTTTCTTTCTTCCACAGTACTCTTTCCTTCTCCCACACTCACTATAAATAATGCACAACTGTCACGTGAAGTGAATTAAAAAAGGTTGAAGGCCAGAAATATATACTCCATAAGCAGGTCCTAAAAAAACCTTTCTTTTTGGGCAGCTAAGTGTTCCAGGCTAACTTACCCACCCACTCAGCATGTACCCAAATCTAGAGGATATGATAATTCCTCCACAGTAAAGAGATTTTCTTCCAAATTGGTTTTCTGTGAGCTGAATCCATGCTGCTCTAAGACTCAAGCTGTGCATACTCTCACTATTCAACAAGGCTCTCGCTTGAGACTCATCCCTGCTTATACAGCCCAAGCATTTGAAGTCTACATAACACTTTTTACCATTTCACCATTGGTGAATCTCAGAATCCAGAACCTGACTCTCTGGATGTGTGATATAAGTAATTCTCATTTTTTTCACAGGGAGTTATCACTATCCAGCAAAATGAGAACAGAGCTCCAGAAATAAGGGTAAAATTGACAAAAAATCTTTTTTTTAGTCTTAAAGAGCTGCTATTTAATGTATAGTCACCACGCTAAGGGGACAGCAATGCTATTCCTAAGAAGAGAAAGGAAGATTAAAAGGCTTCCGTAGATCACAGACTAAGATTACTTCATTAACATTGGTTTTTTCCTCCTCTTGCTAAAACAAATCCATCACAGTTATATCATCTTTTCTAATTACATTCTCTACTCCTGAAGCATATACTATCTATGCTTTGGTGTCCACTTTATATGACCACTGCGTAATATTATCCACAATTTACAACGCTGTATAGTCAAGGTATCTCATGACTGATAATGGCAGAGTTACGGGCAATGCAGCGCTCCTGCAACAGTGCACTGGAGTGTCACTGGAAGTATTTATCCTAGGACAGAATTTCTCAACTTGGGAGTCATGAATAGCATTCAGGAATTACAACCACCCCCTCTTTTCTCAAAATAGATGAGAGGAGGTAACCTGAAGAAAATGTTTTTGTAATGAGAGGTCAGTGCACAAAGACTGTTCTACAGTACCAGACTCAACAATTTGGAGTGGCTTAGGGACTATTTTCAACCTGCAATGCATCGAGGCAAGTATTATGACAACAGATAAAAGCAAGCACATCAACTTGCCAGGGAAATTTTAAAGACTCCTAAGCATAACTGCAGGCACATCATAAGAAATGTGGTCAGCCACAGAGCCAGGCTTGTAAAGAACTGTATCATACAGCACATAGACAACAGTAATGCAACAATACATGGAAATAAAACACAAAATGTGATTTGCTTAATATGTTTCCAATATAATGTTTTGTGGAACTTTCTTTTCCATGAAAAAAATTCAGCATCTGTACCTTTTCAACCAGATTTCAGACAAAAGAATGTCAAAACACTTTTACCCAACTCTTGGCTTGTGTTACCTTACAAGGACAGGTTACAGAAAAGGAGCTAGGACAGAAACAACCAAAGAAAGAGGATGAAAGGAATACTGCAGTTGAGAAAGATATCAGCCTCTAAAGTTCACAAGCATCTGGCTCTTCAAAACCTGCTGAATTGGGCTTGTTCCCGAAAAGAACATCTAAGCGCTTTAATCTGCTCTCATATCGACTTCCCAGCAGAGTTTGGAGGTTTGGTTGAGGACCAAATTTGCAATAGCTTCTGAGAGCAAAGCAGCAGTGTAGATACTGGGCTGCAGAGCCAGCCTACAGCCTCCTGGCTTCCAGCAGGGCTTACTCTCATGAACATTAAACCTCAAGAACAAAAACAACAATAAAAAAAGCAGGAAAGAAGGAAAGATCTTAATCTAATAGGAGATGTGGTGTTACAGCAAGAGCTTGAAGGAATTAACTCTGCACTTTCCTCAGCCAACTGCCTTTCAAGCCTGACTACTTTCACAGACTCTGTGGATGAGGCAATGCACTGACTTCTACTTCATTTCATCTCTATGCCACATATGATAGCATCTTCTCCTCTAACAATAAGACATACCAAAAACTTTTTGACCTGAGCGTGTTCCTCAATGACAATTTTGACAGAATGGCAAGGGTCTGAGATATTCATAACAATTGTACTAAATATAACACACAAACCTCTGAGATGCAATTGCTTCTCAATGCTAGATACCTATGACACTGAAACAGATTCTCATCTGAATTCAAGTCCAAATTCATAGACACAGATATGCACCATAAACCAGCATGAGCCATCTCCAGCACAGCACTGAGGCGCTCTCTCTGCTCCAAGAGAGCTGCAAATAGTAAGAAGAGCAAGAATAAACATGAAATAAAAAAGCTACCTCATTCAAATGAAGGGCAGATGTATAAAGTCCGTAAAACATTCACATAACAATGTATGAAAATAAACACGCTATTCTGCAGTTTCTCCCTTCCTAGCCCCGTCTCTCACCCTGCCACATTCCCGTGGTGCTGCCCGATCCCGCAGCCCACGACATCACATCACAAGCGGCATTATCACACCAGCTACAAAACGAGTACTCAGTGCCGGGGTCCAAGTCACTCACAATTACTTAATAAAGCCAGATTCTTCAAAATGATTTCATATAGACTGAGTGCCATTAGGGAGGCCTGTGGGTCTTTGAAATGACACTCTACAAAGTTTGAGTCAGTCCGGGTGCAGACACAAATGCATCCAGTGTTGTCTGAGCAGTGGGCCTGGATAACAGACAGAAAGCTATCCCTGTTACACCATATCTATCATCCCCAGCAGTTCCTTTCTTTCTTCTCAATTTCTGTCCTACCACCGTCACACAATGATCCAAAGAGAAAAAAGAAACAGTCACCAGCCAGATAGAAAGAAACTTTCATTAATAACACAACCAGCATCTCTCAGCTCTTGCTGCGGCATTCGGAGAGCTCAATGGCCCCTACAGAGGGTGGTTAGAAATCATTATCCTCAAATTACTGATGGGGAAAATAAAGCACATTAAGATGAATCAAGTAGTCCAAGACCATACAGCCTGTGAGTGCCCAGCCGGATTAAACCTGTGCATCAGGAGTCCCAAACCACTAGTAACTCCAACAGGGTGGCAGGTTCCTACATTAACTATAGTAAAAAGAGGATCTGACACTGCAGAAGAGCAATGGAGGGCAAACACTGACCTTTAAATGGCACCAAGTGGATGAAGTGGTGGTAACTCTGCTTTGAAACTTTCAGGTTCCTGTATGTCACACTGGGTCAAAAGAACCACCTAAATTCTCCCATTTTGATAACCCTGAACACCTGATTTTCCTACCTTAATGGCACTTGCATATTGATCTCCCGTATCTGTGGCACATGAACTAACCAAGCAACCCATAACATTAGCAGCCTGCTGTCCCCCTAGACCCCCACCTCTACACAGTACTGGGAGATTGTACCGGTGGGCTTCACAGATATTTGCTGATAACAGAGACTCTTGAATGCAGGGCTTATCATAGCTATCGCAGGCTATGGTATTTAATACTGTTATCTTCTGCCTTTTCATACCATGCTTAAAATTCCTTAGCCCCTTTTACCCAAACTGTGCTTGGGCCCCATCCTATTTCGTCCCCACCACCAAATCCTCATCTGACCTCATTCTAGTCTCTTTTCCTCTGCTTCCTCGTGTCCTTGTGAAGAACCACCCCTTGACCATTTCCTCGATTTCCCCCTTGCCATTTCCCACTCCCAGCCTCCCCGGTGGGCTTTCCATTTCGGACTCCCCTTCAGCTATGCCTTGCCTCACCTTCCAATCTCCTTTCCCAGACAAATTCACTTCTCTTCCCCCACCACAGCTCTTCCTCAAGAACTCTGCTCTCCCCTCCCACCCATTCCTGCCTTCACTTTGTCCACATCACTTTCATCTCACCTGTGCTCCCTGTTTTCCCTATTCCCACCCTCAGCTTGGTTGTCTCAAAGCAGAAGCAGCCAAAGCAGAAACAGTCCAACCTCATCCCCGCAGCATCAGGCACCACTGCACTGAGCCACTTTGTGGGACGGATCCATGTGCAATTTGACCAGCACGAGGAAAGGTGGGAAGATACTCGACAAGGAAGAAATCTTCAAAGATCTAACTGCTAAAATTTAAATTGCCTCCCTCAGATTTCAGGGAGTTATAAATCAGTCTAAAAGCAGACTTGAGGAATACTGTCTAACAGTAAAACCTTCTGAAATTAAAATTACTTAGCGTTGCCTTCCAGATAGGTTAACAACCAGATCTTGAGAAGAAGAGGAGGAAAAAGAAGAGGTAAGGACCCCTCTTTGCTGACAAAAGTTTGGTGGAGAGAAAGAAATGCTTTTGAAAAATCAGTATAATGATCCCAATGCAGGTTAAGTATCTGATGCAGTTACATCATCTGCTGTACCTGACAAGTTCTTTTTCTAGACTGTGTTCCTGCTGAGTGCTAAGAAACCAGTGGCTTTGAATCCTGCTCACATTCTTCCCCAGCAGTTCCTATCTAGTAAGCAGCCAATGTAAAAATACTGTATACCAAAATAATTAAAGAAAATTTTGTTCCCAAGTGAGAACTAAGTAACTACACACATGACAAAAACTACCTTGTAAGCAGTCCTAGCTTTCACTTAGTGGACTGTCACAGACACGTAAGTACCTGGTCTATTTATTCTACATGCTTTATTTGCAGACAAAAGCATTGCAGCTGATGACAACCATTTGAAATGTAGAGAAAGCCTTTAGTAAACAGTGTTTCTGTGATTACCTACACTAAATCCGTAGCATGACCTGTGTGGGCAAAGCCCACTTGACCAATTATTTTAGGTAATTTTAAAACAGTGAAATCACAGATTTTCAGGAAGATGTACTGTTTAATTATAATTTCTATTACTCCAACCGAAACCTCCAATCAGCAAGTATAGCTTCAGTAACAGAAGCATATCCAGAGATCTCTCCTTAACTGGTGAACTCTGTCATACTCCTGCTGTAAATCAGCTAAAAATATACAAGCTTTAAAAAAATATATATATATATTGCTTGGATTTGTACAGACATAGGCAAAGATGTTTGCTTTCACTTCAATTAAACTTTTTTCCATCATGAATAATCCATTTAACTAATCAACATCTGAATTACTCTAAGGAACACTTCATTCAGTATAAAATTAAATATAAAAAGAGAACAAAAAGTAATTAAAGAATGACATTATTAAGCTGTTGATTTATTCTTTGCCTTTTGCTAGCATAAGTATTAAGTAACTTCCAGCATTCACTGGTTGTAGATCAAAAATAAAAGCTATGCCAAATAATGTAAAGAGTTCTCAATTTACCAGTTCAGTGCAAGTGAATTACTTTTAAAAACATTATTTCAGAAGGGTCTTTCTGCTGTTAAGTTACTGGCTGTGTTTTGCCCTCAGAAACTCTCAGAAAGAACAAGTATGTACAAAGACAAACCAAGGAAGTTAGTAGAGGGGCTTGGGATTTACACCATGTAAATAAAACAATGCTGGATTCTTTCTTTCAAAAACTAAGCAAATAACCACATAGGGTGCTTTTTTGATGAGCTATTTATTGAGGCATTGGCAGTCGTTCTTTCAACAGCATGCCTAAAAAATAAAGAAACAAATCCAGCAATCATTCAAGTAAGGAGATGTTTTTTCCAGATACCAAAAATACACACTCAGCAATACCCCCCTGTTTAATAAGACAGCGCACTGGGGTTTACTTAGGACAGCCCACAGTCAAGTTCACAGAGGGGAAAACTTGCTGATCTGAAGAAGTACTGCTTGATGTCCAGCATTACCATTAGAAACACATAATACCTCCCAAGGGAACAGCAAGAACAGCAGCTGCTTTCCTTCACCAACACCCACTCCCTCACCATGCTGGTTTTGAGCAAAAGACTTATTTGGCAAAGGTGCATAACTATGAGGCATGCAGGTATTTTCTTTCAAGCTAGCACCAAATGACAAGATAAAGATGGGGAGCATATCAAAACACAACCATATAACGCAGTCATCCAAACATCTAAGAAACATCAGGACACGGGACTTTTCTAAAAGTTTGCTACAGATAGCAAATAGGTGTTAAAAATAAATCTGATATTATGAATTTAGCATTTCAGTCAGAATGGTTACTACAAACACTATTCTACTTTAAAATCTATTTTAAAATCTCATCATCTTAAATTTAAAGACCTGTTCACACTGCAGTTTCACTGAATGGTCCCATCAAAGGCTAATCTTACCCCTGAAGGATTACAGATCTATGCATGACACACTTCACATTTCCATAGTGTATTTATAGCTCAGGGTGGCAATACACTTTGCAGTCTCCTTTTTTTCCTTCCAGTTATTATAATGGTTCCTTGCAAAGAAGGAATTATAATTAGCTCTACTTTACAAAAGTTAAGGCAATAGCAAATCAAAAGATTTGTACAAGATTAAAAATATTAATATGAGAATTATTCCCTTCAAAGTGCAAAGGGCAAACCTACCGAATTCAACCATGTAGCTATGCAAAGACACCAGATTTTTCAGGTAACATCTCCCACGAGGCCCCTGTAAACCAACTCTGGAGTTCTAACAGTCTTCAGTCCATAAGATAAAATGGGGGATCCTTAATTACAAAAACTTAGTATATAAGAGTGCATCACCTGCTGCTCTGGCCATATATTGATACAGTCAGAAACGATTCACCATTATATCAGAAACACTTCAACATCACAGACTGAGAAACTAAGCCTACAACTGGGACCCCAGCTTTTCATTGCCATCACAGGAGAAGCAGTAGGCTCAGATCTATGACTTTCAGGAAAATGAGCAAGGAAAAAAGGGTTAAAAGTTTCTCTAAAGAAAAAAAAAGTTGTGGACAGTGACCCCAACCCCTTTTTCACCCTGAAGTGGTCTATAGAGAGCCACATCTAGATTCATTCAGGAGCCAGTAATGCATATATTAATCTTGGTTTATGGGTCTGTATGAAGCTGCTGAACTGAATGCTTGGAAGTTCCAGAGCATGAAAAGGCTTTAACCTGAGATTTTTGTGTTTCCTTACCAGCCAAGAAACACAGCCTTCCTCTTCAATAAATTAACATTCTAGTAACAGTTTAATCAAGTACAGGAAATCATCTACCAAAAAGGCAGCCTACTGCATTACAGGAAATCTAGCCAAAGGGATCCCAGTATTTCCAAAAAGTGAGACCACTTAACAGATCAGAAGGCATCTAAAACTGAATAACCTATGGATCAGTAATTCTTACAGAAGCGTATGAATGAGGGAGAAGGAAAAGGAGATTTAATTACAAATGAAACCCAAGCAAAATGCAAAAAATGGCTGGGGTGTAACAGCTTATTTACCCTTAACCCTCTTCCACTGCTACAGTCTAAGACCAGAGACTTGTGAAATGGCTCCTCAGCCACAGGGACGTTAACTTCTGGCAACCTGTGAGCTACTCCATACAGGCTAGGATGAATATCCTGATTTAACCTAACAGACAGATAACTCTGTGGTTTTCTTTCCTTTACATCACTTATGTTTTTTGAGCTGTATTGTATAATGTGAATTTTATAAATAAAAATCATTTGCTTTTACCTTAACCTGACTTAAGGAGAATTTCAAAGCAATTTGAAGGAACACCCGGGAAGGGAAGTAGCAGACAGCATCTGAACATGTTTTCCACAGTATTCCAGGAAGGTGGTTCATAGCACGAGCCAGTGCAAACCTCCTCACTGGCAACCATGATTAGGGAAGTCCCATGGTATTCAAAATACCTGGGAAAACACCTGCATTTCCAAAGAGTCTAACAGGCAACACATGATTATATTAACAATAACGGCATATAAATTCAGAAGAGTGAGTCATTCCTCAGTCCATTACTTACAGACCAAACAGATTAGTCTGGATTTATGATAAGAGTTCTTGCTCCAGCTATAAAGTACATTCCTGACATTACAATATAAACGGATACTAATTTAAAATTTGACTTTCTACAGCACGTGTATTTTCCTCACTTTCGTTCATCTACTTAATGTCCGTGACACTTCATCTCTTTTATCAGTCTATGTCTCTCCCACTTCTGTACTCCTGCCTCTCCTCCCTGTATATTTTGTTTCTTGCAACGATTTCAGTGGTTTACTTGCTTTTCAGCACCGTATGATTAACTAGAAAACAATTTCTTTTCGTTATCTGTGCCTATTTGAAAGCTCCAAAACGACAACCGCAGTTAGAGCTGACGAATGGACCAGACGGATGGCAGTCCCTCCGCCAGGCTCCGGCCGAGTGACCGACGGGGCGTGAACCACACATCAGGATGCAGACACTGGCGTCTCTGCTGAGGACAGCCCAGGAGCACAACTTCAGAGCCATAAAGCAATCTGGAATTACCTGCTTACAAACACGCTTTTAGGAAGTTTAAAAGAAAAATTAAAACCGCAGTCCTTTTGTTTTCACTACAATATTTTATTCCGGTACTCAGAAGTAATCACGCTTAGGCTCCAGACCCATCTCTACAGGTTGCCAGTGGGTGTACTTTTCCATATCTTCTACATACATGACACAGTGTACTATTCATATTGATATCTGGCTTTCTGGGTTAGTAAGCGAAGAAGAACAATATACGAGAGAGAACTAAAGGTCTAACAGACTAGGAAAGGGATGAACAAAGTGAGCTTGCATCTAGCTACACAGGGCAGGCTTTGCTCTCCACAGTTGGTCTCCTTCAGTTTTTAAATGAAATCCTGAACATGAGATCCTGGACATACTACTTGTAATACCACTGGAAAAGTAAGTGGGGTTTGAGGGCTGAGGGCAAGTGAAAGAGCACTGTCCCGCGGTTGAAAGAAGGGCTCTACCATTCACCTTTCTTCACTCTCCATTCTTGTTTTTGTTTCCTTCTTGAAACCGAGGCCACTTCTGCCTTTGGTTGTTAAAGGCTAAGAAGCTTGTGTTCAGACCTAAGTTAGTGCAAAACTGTATCAAATTTAAAAGGTAAATCTTATTGGCATTAAAAGCACATAAAATCTCTGCATCTCAAAAAAATCTTCTTTCTGTAAATTCTGATGTGATGTCACTAAAAAAAGTTGATTGCCCATGGCAACTAATAAAGATTAGTTTGCTACATAGTCCTTCCTTCCAACAACTGCCAAAACACTCAATTGGGTCAACAAAAAGCTACCTTCAGCATCCAGATTTTGCAAATTCAAGCACCTTTATAAAATTATATTTTTCTTAACAGTTGAAAAAGGCGAATTTCAAATAATAACTGCCACTTTAGTATGGCGGCATTAAGATGCTGAAGTTCGGTCATTTTCTTTGACAGGCTCATTACAATCGGTCACATATTCATGGAAGGTGCTCTTCCAAGTTTGGTTGCAAATCTGAGTCAACTGTCTTGATCAACTGGCCCTTTAAGATTAACATTATCTAATTGGCCAAGTACTAAAAAATCAGAGAGATGAAAAGAGCAAAGGAACAGGTGGAAAGACCTTGGTGACCTTGAGAAAATGCATCATGAAATGCATCCTGGGAAAAAGTCTTCCTGAATGGGAAATTAGCTAAAGGCACACAGGCAGGTGTAAAGTGGAAGAGTGACAGACAATAAACACACAAGATAGAATGTAACATTTAGAGAGCTATAAAACTACTCAGTTTGAGAGGTTTTTTAATTATTATTAAACCACACAGCCATATTACAGAACTAACTGAACTCTAAAGAATTAAATTGTAATAGAAGCCAATTAGAAGAACAAACTTTTCAAGCAGACAATTCAATCGGGTTAACAGTATTACAGTTAAAAGAGACATATTTAGACTCTTCCATCTCAAGATAAAAGTACAGTTAATGAGGTGAATAGACGATGACTTTTCACACACTAATTACATAGGTTTGAATTACATGCATCACCTGACTTGCTCTGTCAAGAAACACTGATGTACCTTCAGCACCTCTTCCAGCTAATGACTTAAGGGCAATCTTAATCCTAAAAGTCTTTCCATAGCAAAACACTGTATATAGTCATTAAGTACAGCACACCCACACCAGTATTTGTGTAAACATGTCTAATCTTACACACGTGGGCATTATGCAGACATGACAGGTAAAGTGTACTTTCAGTTTAGAGCTTTGTCTGTGAGGAATCATGATCAGTAGGTCTTTGTGCTCCTTCCAGCACATCATATGCTGAAGTTAGCTGCAGAGTCAGAAACAAGTCTCAGGTTGACCCTCCAAATTCACTAACTGTGATGGAATTTCAATATATATTGGAGGAAAAAAAAAAAGAATTGTCCTTTCATCTCAATTAAAAATAACATGCAATCACATGGTTTTTCTGCTTAGGAAGGAACACTGGGAAACCTGATAAATATTACATGTTAGTTATTCTGGTGTCCCAGTTCTGATGTTCAATGTCGCAGGAGGTGTACCTATTTTTTTTTTACTATTTGTCAAATCTTCAAGAAGTGAATCACCTCTATATAAACAGGGTGCAGTGAATTCTTTCCATTTCAGAGGGAATTTTCCCATATGATATTGAAAAGGTAACCAGTGGGTGAATACAGCACCATTTGTTACCCTTTTTATCCTATTTTTTATCCTATTTAGAGGTTCTCAATAAACTGCTCTTTTTAACTGAAGTCCTGGCCACAAGGCCATTTGATTTCATTGGGAATAAATGGAATGCTATATATAAACTGCTTCATCTGTTTTTCTAAAGAGGTCTGCCTGTGGCTGCCCTGGAAGCAGACATAGAGAATGCCATCAGCAAAAGAGATGAAAATATCCCATATGACAGCTTGAGAAGCAGGGCTTCAGAAAAATAATTTAAGGATGACAAGATTATTGCACAGGCCTGCTGCAGCCTTATCGTTCTTTCAAAGGCTTTATGTAAAGAGTTCATGGCATAAAAAAAAGTTACTGCACACATTATAAATAAATGACACCTCTTCGTATACAAACATTATAAATGCCTACAGTTCTGTGTAGTATTGTAGTAATAAAAAAAACCCCAACATACTCCTAGCCACTAGTAATAAAATTGACCAAAGCCCATAGGGATACATGGTTGTACTTGGGTACAACGGAAGACAGCAGAACTGACAATTGTCCATCTGATTCTGTGACTGAATACTAGGTTTAATATGTGTAAGGAACACCAAAGGCACCATTACCTGACAATAAACATTACTAAGGACTCTAGCTCAGTACTGCACTTATACCCAAACATAAATTGTGTTTACTGTAGTAAGACTGAAGTATGAGCTTAAATGCTTCCATGGAGTGTGGACCATAAAACTTGGTTCTTCATCTCACTTCCTGTACCATATTCAATATTTTATACCACATATGGTGCTATTTGGACTCAGAGAAGTTGTGGAGTCACAATTCTTGGAGGTGCTCAAAACCCAACCGGACACAGTCCTGGTCAGCTCCAGCTGACACCGCTTTGGGCACAGGAGTTGGACTACACAATCTCCAGGGGTCCCTTTAAACCTCGATTATTCTGTGATTCTGTATAGTTACAGATTTGGGTAAACTTAGGAGAATGAGGCTTTATCCCATTCAAATATTGGTGTTAGAGTGGAGGGGTTTTTTTTTCCAGAAATATAAACAGACGCAAAGAAAACCACTATGGCCACTCTGCCCCATTATAACCATATACGTAATTACACATTTCATGTTCATGCACATAAATATGAAGTGGTTTGATTTTGGCATGGTTAACATTACTCGGTGGGGGTTTTTTTTTCATTGTTAAAATATCCCATGCGTTTTTATATCGGAACTGTGAAGCCTTCTATACCACTATAAAAGATACACCTATATATGAGCACCAGACACTGAAAAGATCTGAAAAGAGAGGATCTTTTTTTTTCATTGTATAAAACTCTTCATTATTTATTTCTGATAAGCTGCAATCAAATACAAGCTAGACAATATTCCAGACAAAATCCTTCTTTGTAAATGTTTCAGAATTTCTACTCTTTGTGAAAGTTTGAAAGAGCGCCAATTACACAGTTCTCTAATGCAATCAGTAAGAAAAGGGAGGACAAATGGGATTATGTACCTCTAAAAACATTCTTAAATATATTGGAAGGAGAGAAGCATTAAACAACTTTTACAATGGGGTGCTTCAGAATATATACACACACACAAAAAAAGGTACTTTGCTCTCTTCTCACCTACATTATCTTCAGAAGTAAGGTCCAGCTCAGGTCAATAGCTTGTTCAGAAAAAGCCTAGTTTACAGAATGGCCTTTAACATGACTGTGTTACCAAACTGCCCAAAGTAGATGCCTCTCTAGAAGCATATCATAGTTTTAACTAAACACTTTGTGAGACAAGATGACAAAGCTCACTTCAGACATATACAACATTAAGGTGTTGACATGACCCAAAGGGCACCAGAGCACTTCTCTTTCTTCCAATTCCTGATGTGTAAGATCGGGAAGGCGAAGAAGCAGAAGGGCGTTTCTGACCTCATGCTGCCCTCACTTCTTCTCCTCTCATCATGTACATGTCAGTCACACACCAGTGCATCAACCACCTATACCCATCATATGTATTATTCAGGGGGTGTTGTCAACTCATGTGCATGCCGCTGTCAAGCCTGTAACTTCCATGGTTGTGCATGGTCCACACTAGCAACGTGTTCCCACAGCAATGTCCTAATGTGGTCATATTTACATTCTAAATTTAACATTAAAGAGCCCAAACATCTAAATCTTAACAGAAATCTCAGAAAATACGATTTTTCAAACCTCTGCTGCAAGATGAAATTTTTAACAATATTGTTCCTAGTCAGACTCTTAGTTCCCCGGGTCCATTATGTCCCTTAGATCTGAGTGACACTGCTGAGCCAATCTAACTATGGGCTACTCCTGAAAGGAATGGTTTCTGTCTAACCTCTTCTCCTAGCACTCACATAACCTTACTTCAGGGGCTATGCTGGCAGGAAACTATGAGAAATAAAAAAGAAGACAGAAAACAACTTGGAGAGGGAGAGGAGCCTGCTTTTTTGGCAGTAACGAGTCACTAGATTGGCATCACTGTGTTGTTAGCCGTATCTTGTCTTATAGTCATGATGTCATCACCACTCTTGCCTACGTCTCTTCAATCAGGCCTTGGAACTACATGGTAAGAATGTAAATACTAAAGGATTATAGAGCTATGTATCTACCTCTTAAAATGAATTTTCCTGAAAGCATTTCCTAACCAATTACTTAATCCTGGATGTATGTTTTATTTTGTCATACTTTGTCCTCAGACTTTTTATTTCAACATCCACATACACTAGCGAAGATCCACCACAGGTTAAATTCAGGCAAGAAAATCAGTAGGAGGAGATGTGTAATAGTGATGATAATTATTGGCTAAACTACAGCTGATCTATCAAGCTCCTAATAACTGATAATCCACGTCTGAGCTCATTAATACCCTAACTGAAAGATGCCCCAAGGCCTAGGATATGGAAGATATGACTGAATGTTTACAACACTCCTCTCTAACCTCAAATGCCTGTGCACCTCTGGCCAAGAAACAGCCTGAGAGAAAACACAACCTCAAATTCACAGCTCCTGCCTGGTGACTTCATGACCCCAGAGGGAGGAGGGAAGCTGTGTTGAATACAGAACTGTCCCAGCTCATGTTCCCAGCCCACCAATGCAACCATCCTCGCCACAGGCAACCCTCTACCATCGGCTGCCCTGCAGGGCTGGCTTCCCCGGTGACGTGGCTGCCTAGAGGTAGCTGTCAGGGGGACATAAGGTACCAGCTGAAAGGTATTGCTTCTGCTGCCACCCTGACTGTCAGGCTTTCCAGAAGAGAAAAGTGAAAAATAATGATAAAAAACCCCCTCAACCTTTGGTCATGAAGGCAATGCTAAAACAAATATTTTGCTCACCTTTCACTTGGGTGAAACCACTGATTGGTATGTGGAAAATTCCAGCCATGGACCATCTGGCACCAATTCTTCATTTTCAAAACCTTTAAGCAGCTGCTAACTTACTTAACTCCTCAATTACATTTGGTTTGTACTGCACCTAAGCGGATCATTTTTATGATGGATAAACATCCCTGTCACACCCATCCCCTAGTTAGCTTTGGGCTCCTCATTCCCCCTTATGATTACATACTAGCAGTACTATTTCTACAGTTGCTCTGGAGACATTCTGCAAAAACATCTATGGCCATGATCTGCCAACATTTTCTAAGCTGCCCTCAGATAAGCCTAGCTCCCCTTTCAGTCGCAGTCGGCGCATGTCCCAACATCTTCAGCACTTCTTATCAAAAGCTATCCCTCTGTGCTATCACACCACAGACTGGCTGGGGTGGGAAGGGACCTCTGGAGACCACCGGTTCAACCTCCCCACTCAGAGCAGGGTCAGCTGGAGCAGGGAGCTCAGGGCCATGCCCGGTCGGGTTTTGAGTCTCTGCAAGGATGGAGACTCCACAGCCTCTCTGGGCAGCATCTTCCAGCATTTGACTACCCAAGTGACAATGGAAACACAAAATTGTGCTGCAGTATCCAGAGGGCTAACTTCATAGTGAGGAGGAACAGTATGCACTGATGGCAGAGTTACTAAACAGCAGTTAGTGGGTATGTTCATTAAAAGTGTTATTCCCAGCCTTGACGGACTCCAAATACTCTGCCATGCACTGTGTTGCTTTTTATGTGTCACGCATTTCATCCTGCAAATAGTTCAGCATATTTTAGCTTTAAGCCTCTGAAGTCTCACTGAAATAAAAGCTATACATAGAGTGTTTCCAGGAGCTAATTATCTTCCTGCTTATCTTTTTCTTGTCAGCATCATTCCTAAATTATTTTACAAAAATCTTTACCTCCTACAGAAAAGCATAACAGAAAAATGTTGAAGTATATCCAGCCTTTTTACCCAAACCATGTTTTTTTGTTATCCTTCTGAACAGTAGATATTAACTAGTTTCTATTTTCAGTTCTAAATTTGGAAGGCAGGAAAGAATATAAATATATGTTTTTACCTTTGCTGCTGCTCATCATTATGCTGAGGCATATTGCTGTTTGCCAGGAGGTAAAAGGAAGGATGAAATTAAGTGGGAGATAAGTCACACAAATGGAAGAGATAACAGACTGTGAAGTGCACTAGCCAAAAAAACAACTATATACGTAACACGCTTTCTTCCTCTCAGACAATTTTTTGCAGATGACCTTTCTCAATTTTATACCGGGTTCTACAGATCAATAACCACTTTTAACATAGAGAGATCTGCAAAACATGGGGGCTATGCAAAAAGCATAGTGTCTAGAGATTGACTATTGCA
This sequence comes from Buteo buteo, assembly GCF_964188355.1. Lineage (NCBI taxonomy): Eukaryota > Metazoa > Chordata > Aves > Accipitriformes > Accipitridae > Buteo > Buteo buteo. The sequence continues at coordinate 29,039,223 of NC_134179.1, forward strand.
AGTGCTGCAAGGGAAGTTATAAAAAATTCTACTCATTAAACAGATTAAGCATGGTTAAAAGCAAAAAAGGTCGACTAAAGCTTTAAGCTAATGTATAATAATGCAAGTATTAGGAAATGCCAACCCCTTAAAAGTTCTTACCTTATCATTTTTTAGTATTCTGTGCCATAAGACAAAATAGTGTTGTCCAATGCACCCAGAAAATATTGCAAAGAATCTCTCAAAATTTCATTTCAGAACATCAGATTCAATTTATAACAGTTACACCAATTCAGAAAAAAAACCCCAAACTGAAATAATGTAACATTTCCTGGCTGTGGAAAAGGTGCCTTTGGAATGGCAGGACTGAGCATGCGTGACACCTTCTCCTGGCTGCTCAGCGCACAAGCACTAAAGCGTTCCTGCCCAACACGGCACAAAGCATCTGGGGCCATGCTGCTGGACCCGTCAATGTCAGTCTAGAACCATAAATGTATCAACTTTTCTCTCTTATCCTGTACCATGCAAAATCCTGTACCACCTGTTGAAGGCAAAGGACCCAAAGAACAAAACCTATGAAATGTAGTATCTCTGTAATCAGATAGCCCTAACACATAAGAAGAAAATCTGAGGAAGGCTAACAGCCTTAATTCTAACATTAGTTCTCAATTTCTTTATTTCATATCCTTGCTTTCTTTTTAAATGAGCAGTTTTGTTTTCCTTCATTTTTGTTTCCTTATTTTTTCTTGCTACAGAAAAATACAGAGCTGTTCTTTCATGACATGATGGGTAACCACAACAGCAGAGAAACCACGGGAAATTAAAAACCCTGAGTCTATATAATTTTAGGTATGGACAGAATGCAACGTAAAGCCCACACAACCAGGTGTGTAAGTTTACTTAGGTACATTTCCATGCCATCAAAATTCAAAATGACAAACCCCACTGTAGACTGAAAGCGCATGGCATTGGAACTCAGTTGATAGCCTACACTTCAGGTAACTGAATAGAGCAGTAAAGTCCCCACAAGATTCAAATATGCAAATAAATATTTGCAGGTTTGGTTGAAATCGTAGCCTCTAAGGCAGAGTCTCTTCCCCCCTCCCCCCTTCTTTACCTCAATTTTCTACAGAAAAAAAAAAAAGACTTATCAAAACCAGGAAAAAAAAAAAACCTTCCACCAAAATATTTCCATTCATCTGGGTAATGTTTATTCACAGGTAATCAGCAACATTTAGTAGCAAAAATGCAGGCATTTACCACTTGATTTTCTAGGCACTAAAATTTTCTAGCAAATCAAAATCTTTATATGATTAAAGTCATATAGGACCATTAGCCTCAGTAATATTAGATGCAGTGCTTTGCTCTCCCAAGCCAGTCAGCTTGGCTTTTTCAAATGTAGGTTTTTTTCAGATAATCCCCAACATGTAGATCATGATTTAGCCACACAGCACTAACCTGCGTGTATCTGTCTGGATCAATTCCAAGAATGTTTTTCATCCCTTACTCTTCCATATTAAAAGATCTTAAGGATCAAGTTCAGGAAAAAAGATAGTACATTTGCATACAAATGAGCAGTATTCTAATCCAGTAGCTTCATTCTCTGTCTCCTCTGGGTAATTCAGATGCTATTTTTATTTCTGCAGCAGATTATCTCTGTCTTTCAAATGTGTAGATACACTGAAGGTCTGCCAAGGTGCTTGCCTAACTGATTCTATCCACTGGACAATTGCTAATTTAGCTCAGCTGGAGATTGTGTCTTTAAAAGTAAGAAATGAGGCTGGTAATGAAGCGAGACAAAAATCTGAATTGCAAATTTCTGAATTGTAGATTATAAGAAAGGACTAATAATCAGAAAATGCAATATTTACTATCATGTTTTGTTTCAGCAGGCACTAACCATAGTTAGTATTTCAAGCTTTGCCTATAACAGCACAATTACAGGGTAGGGGGAGAGTACCTGTATCTATCTTCAAGTACAAATTTCAAGTTCTGGTCTTCCTGGTACTGCAGAAATACCAACTACCGTTTTTATATGTTGTAAAGCTCTCCAAGTAAACCAAAGATTTCAACCACAGTTACATACAAATAATACCGTATGTACCAACATCAGCAGGTGCAATACTTGCACAAAATGAAGAACTCGGAGGAAAGCTAGATATAAATTCAATTAAAAACAGGTTACTAAAATGCTGAAAATCTTGCTTTAAATCATTCCTGTGTCCCAAGGGATCTTAGTGCAAGACACTCTCACATACTGTAAAAGCTCCCTGAAATCTCATGCATCATTCAAAAATTCTGCCTATTTATCTGTTTAAGGATTAATGGCCATGTCATCTTTCCCCACTCTTTCTAAATTAACAAGGACTGATGACTTTTGCTCTGTAGCAGAAAATTCCATTAAGAACTGTACTGCAAAGGGACGGCCACATCCCAGTGCACCTGAAGGATTACTGACGCAATCTGGCCTTAGGAAAGATGATGGCCCCTTTCTTTCAAAACAACCACCATCCTCCATAAGGGAAAAAATATGCCACATGGAAAGTCTTTGCTAATCAACCTGTATGGCTTTCTTCTTGTTCTCTGGCTATAAACCGGGGGGAGGGGGGAACTGAAAGAAAATACAGATTTCTATGTGTTTTAATTAATCAGCCTGATCTGAACTGGAACACGATACTATTATTCACAGTCACAACTTTCTGATCACTAAAGAGCATCACAGAAGACTGGTAGTACATGCATTTTAACTACGTATTTCTGAGCTTAGAAGAAAGCCAAACACATGAAATTTAACATTAACTCCAGAACTTTCAGTGTTTGGGGGTTTCTCTCTTTAATGGCAGGCCGTATTGTTCCCAGTCTTTACAACATTTTTGTAAATTTGCCTAAATGAATTGCGTACATTCTGAACATGAGCTCCATCTTAATGAGGGCTTACACTGGGAATATATGTTTGAGAAATTAACTCCCTCATGAATTTAACTTTTGTTCTGGTGAGTTCATATGATAACAATTTCCTGATTAAAGCCTTCAGCAGTCTGCAGGGTCTTATGCTAAGTACCAACCTCATGAGCTCTCAAGTTGTCTTAAGGTTTGGGATAAATAGGGAACGGAGCTTATTATTTCTGCCACTACTTATGATAGTGCTCTAAGGCTTCAGCTAAGATGAGGATCCCACAGTGCTAGATTTTGTGCAAATACATTATAATAAAGAGTCCCAAAAGTTTAAAATCTACATATGAACAAAAGGGTGCTAAAAGGGAATTAATATTACTCACATTTTACAAAGGGAAAACCGAAACAGAAAAAGATTAAATGAGTGGCCAAAACAGTCACTTACAAAAGACTGAACAGTTGGAGCTGGCACTGAATCACCATCTATTGCTTACTGAAAGACTGTCCTCCTCCTCTGTGAGCTTTTATAGATAACACTGAGGAACACCAGAGGCCCTTAGAGCTTGTGGTTGCCCACCACATGGGGAGAAGCTTTCTTGGCCATAAAGGAGCAAGCTTTCAAAGTGACTAAAAAACCCCCAAAAGTGACTAAAAGAACGCAAACCTTTTATCCACACATAAACCTATCCGCAAATGAAAAGAGCGGAAACAATTCACTGCAAGGAAATGACTGAGAAAATGTCTCATCACAAAAAGAAAGATTAAGATTGAGACTGAAGAAAGCAGAGCTTCTCCATTCCCTTTATAAGCCAAACCCGCTTGGCTGAGCTGACACCAAAGATGCAACTCAGATGAGAGCGTCTAAATCAGCAGGAGTTTACTCTGAACCTTCTATTTACCACAGCCATTAAATAACCAATACCCAACACATTTATTTTTCTGGTTTTAGAAGAACTCTGCAGCTGTTCAGCCAGCTGTTTTGCTGCCCCATCTCAGAAACTATGCCACTGGCCCTAAGACAGCCCTAATGGATGGGAGTCTGATCTATCCTATGCTTACATGGGCTTCAATTAACACTTTTACTATCTCCCTTAGCAATTTAGTTTATTGGCTAACTGCTCTTGTATTTTTAATCCACACACCCTTACAGTTCATTTTTCTGGGCTGCAGCAAGATAGGTTCATTATTTCTTTTACCCTGAACAGCCAGAGCAAGGCAGACCCCAACTTCTGTAAAACTTCTTTCCACACACAGCCTTCCTTCAGTCCCTTTCCTACTTCTCTCTAAAATATATGATGGTTTTGAGTTTCTCCTTTCCTCTTTAAATGGCATTCAGAACTAAGCACAGGCAATGTTAAACCCCAACCATTACCACATAAAACCCGCATGATGAGCTTAGCAGATTAATCTTTACAGTGTGCAAGACTGAAGTGCCCACAAACTGCTAAGCACAACCTAAAGAGAGAAAGAAACAATGAATAGCTCATATACACAATAATCCTGATAAGTAAAACTGACAGCAACCTCAGAAAGGGAAGAAATGGCACTAATTTGTCTAGGGAATTAGTTTGGGGGGGGGGCTCAACCAGCTCAGCTGACCCTCCCTGGAGCTGCTAAGCACTAGATCTGATGCAGAGGAACTGGTGAGGCACCAATGCCTCCTTGCCCCTTAAGATCATCTTAGCTTTAATGTCCAAGATGAGCATTAGCAAACAACTTCAGTCACTAAGAGCAAGTTCAATGAGCTAACACAAATTATCTAACGTTTGCTGCAGGCTAAGAGCATGCACACAGAAAATGACCGTAAGTTGGAGCGATGCACAGCAACTCTTTATCTTCCCTAATCTGCTCTTGTGTTGAAGCCTGTGCAAACACTCGCCACGTTGCAGCATTTAGGGAATACAGCCCCAGCCCAGTAACTGGCTCCAGGAAACAGATCATCGCAAGTATCTTCAAAATTAGGTCAACTGTGGGATTAAAGCCTATTATTGTCCGTTACCAGTGCAATTCTAACCCTTTAACACTTACTCAGGTTGATTCTTCATCATTAGCCTGTATTGACGTTTTTATTTCAGTTTCTCTAAATATAATACAGAGTAGAAAACACAATTATTTTCTTATTTTTCAGCACCTTTCAGTTTGATATGTGAAATGGGCATGGTTTGTTATAGCTGCTAATCTCCTGACCCATATTTCTGTGCTTATGTGCTACAACTCCACTAAGCAGTTTTTAAGCCTTGTTAACAAACCCCTTACTGCATGCCAATCAGGGATTTAAACATTAATTTTTAAGCAATTTACCAGGAATCCTACAATATCATAGGCAACTCATATTGACTTTAGCACTTAAACGTGGGTTGGCACTTCTCCTGTCTAGACTTTTTGAGGTCTTTTTACTTTTGAGCACCAACTATTATCACAAGTGATAATGCCAAGCTGGTTTTGGATGCTCCCAGAGTAAATGCAAGCAGCCCAGGTATTCTGTAGTATGAAAGAGAGGAAACCCCACTATGTGGTTATGTAATTAAAGACTTGTTCCTGATGCCTGCGCATAAGGTAGAGAACTCATGTCACACAGCCAAATTTAATTCAGGAATTTTGTGACATTTGTGCACTCCGTATTTCATCTGCCAGTGTTCTTTCACAATTTTTAAAATATATTGTACCCACTCATTTCAACACTAGAACAGGTGCAACATGCCAAGCAACAGCCTAGTACAATCCCATTTTAGACAAAATGAAAGCATTTCATAAGTGAGAAGATGGCTTACCAGCACAGATGCTTTCAACTTCAATACACCTGACCATTTGGGCATTGGACTTTCCTCTCAGTTAGAATAAAAGGCAGCAAGACACACAAAAGAGCTCGCATTCTAGAGCTGCTTCTTCAGTAGTAATAAAATTAGTGACAACTCCAATCCGTCATTAATATGCTGTGTGTAATAAAAGATCATATAATAATATAGCAATATTTCTTTTATTACTAGGTCATCTTCCTGAAGAAAAAAACCAAAAAGTCAACAATTATTACTCATAATGAGTTTTAAGGATATGCATCTTTTCACAAATACATTATTTATTTTAAAGCTAACCCATGACTGATTCTATTATAATCAGAACAGAATTTTCATTGTTTTCAGTGAGCTCAAGATTTGACCCAAAAATTTGTGGTTCACCCTCAAAGCTCCTGGAGAGCTGACAAACTTCATGTGCTTCTGAAGCCAATTCTCATACCTTGCTTGGGCAATGTATGTCAAGAAAGGTGGAAAAAATAATGCAATTCCTTCTCTTACCCGTAGCAACTGTCACCGCACAAACTCTGCCGAAGTGGCCAGTTTAGCATGGCCCAGAAGGAGACAAGTGGACAGTTAAACCTGATTTACAGAAGTATTAAGCAGCCTTCAATCCAAGTGGCTTCACTGATATTGCTCCAGTTTTTATGAGAGCAAAATGTGGCTCGCTATCTCTCAGAGTCTGCCTGCCTGGGACTGCAGGAGCTGGAACTGCAACGCAGCCACACTCTCAGCCCAGTACACAACTCAGTTGCCACTCTTCTGCCTGAACATGAACCAGTGGTGACAGGCTCTGAAATAAGTCCCATCCCAATGCTAGAGTGAGAAAGAAAAAAGAACCACAACCAATCCATAAGAGACGGTAATTGCATAGAAATGCTGTCAAGTTAACACTCCAAAATTAATAACTTATTTTACACTATTAAAATGCACAGTAGTACTGTTCCCCTACAGGCAGAATACATATCAAGTTTAAGTAGGATGAGCAAAAACTAAATAGATTTTCACTGAGCTCCTCACAAATGAGTTCATTGCTTAGATTTAATTATTTATTTTCTTCCTTTAGAAAGTGCCCTAAAACCTAAAAATATCGTAGGTGACAATCTCTGTACCTGTTCTGAGCTCTAAAAAATAGGCAACATACAAAACAACCCAATCTACCAATTCACCCAAGAGTATACTTTCAAGAACAGCCATTATGCAGACAAGTTTTTTCTTTTTCATAATCCAACCTGAATGTGTTAATTTTCTAGGAACATAAGAAAACCTAAGTGATTTTCACACTGTATGTTTAAAAGGTATAACTCAGCTGCATTGCACCTGTATTTTCATCTCTCCATAGTCCATATACAAGCTGAAAAATGACAGCATGTGTTGAGATGTCTTCTCATGTAAAGGACTGATTTGGGGCACTTTTGGTAGCAATTCAGCAATCGCATTAAACACTACTTCAATTTCCCTCTCTGCAAAGGAAAAGACTGAAATAATTTCTTTTTTAAAATTTCTGCAGTCTTTCATTAGAACAAAGACAGACACTTAAAAAGACTTCTGACAGTATGAGAGAGACAATACTGGGAGAGGAACATCTGGTTATCTTAGCACACAGCTACCAGCAGACTGCCTTCGGGTCCCATTAACTCCTACCAATTAATCTGTCTCAAGTAGCCCTCTGCATTTCTCTTGACAGCTATGTGTGAGAGGGTTAGTATTTCAGTAGTACTTTGAAGCAATTTACAGATTGTTGATGATGTTGCCACTGCATATTTACTTAGAGGTAAGAAAAAATATTGCAAGGGCTTATAATTTTCATTTTTTCAATGGAACAGAAACTTGCAACACCTGAGACAAAAGGAATGTACTTTTTGCAACTGCAAGAGAGGATTTTTATCTGATACAAGTTGTGTGACCAAGTTTCAAGGTACTGAATTCTGCACTGAGCTTGATATTACAGTTTGTGACCTACTGGTGGCCAGACTAGATGATGCACTGGGGTCCTCTGTTTCCTTGGGCTCTTCTAGATTTGGACAATTTCATTTGTCTAAGTCACAATGTAGGCACTGACATGAGGATTAAAAGAACTTCTCATCGTTGTTTGTACTGACATGCAAATAGCTGGAAATAAATACTAGCACCAGATTAATTTTGTTTTGATGTAAATGAAATAATCTGCAGAGTATGTCTACCTATTTTCTCTAGGAGATCACATAAGTCCGTTGACTTCTGTAGCTCTAATCTTTGCAAAAAAAACCCCCAGAGTTGATAATTTGTTTGTTTCCTACTGGACTCCTAGAAGAGAACATTCAAAAGCAAAGCTCTACAAATAGCAACAGAATTGAACAGCACTGGCCATCACAGATCTGCCAAGAAAATTAAAATCACCTAATATTAAAATAAAATAAGCCTATTCACCAACAGACAGCTAGGTCTCCTAACTAGAAGTCATTGCAGCTTCAAGTCATCAACCAATTAAAAAAAAAAAAAAAAAAAAATTTTGAAACAACTGAGCAGAGGCTTCCAAAGCCATGGAAAATGTGACTACCGAAAGACAACTCAGATGAAAAATGAGCTACTTTTCTCCAGTGAGCTAAAGAAAGTAAAGCATTATAAATAGGTCATAACAAAAATAGATTCTGCCTATAAAAAGACATATCCAGTCGTAGCCATGAGCAGATCTATTTACTCACTACTGAAAATTCCTGGAAGACATCTGCTGAAAAGAAAGGCCATTCCCTGCTCTGGTGCAAACACTACTTCTCAACACCATCAAATGAGCAGGAAGAACAAAGAGAAAGGGGGTTTTGCTGGATATTTTCTTTCTCATTATTACAGTGAGAGCTTCTGCTTTGATCTCCTTTCTTCCTCTGCTCTGTTCTTCCATCTCATTTCTTTCACCAGACTCAAACACCACTGCCATTGCAGGGCAGCCAGAGACAGCATCCTGTATGCTCCCCCATCAAGTCACAGCATTTAACTACATGGTGCTTGCTACCAGACTTCCTAAGTGAAGTTCCTGCTGTTAATAGCTTCTGCTCATGGACATTATTATTATCGCCAATTTTTTTTCCAAGTAAATATATGTTAGAGACCCCAGAAACATTTATTTTTCCACTGACTGAAGCAATCTAATCCCAACTGCCTAGTTTCACTTGCAGTTAACTTTTTGAATCTTTTCCATTTATGAACCAGTACAGAATCCACTACTGGATGGTTTCACTTTTAAAAACTGTAGACAGCATCTTTTTCTATAAATGTTGAAATCCAAATGGGCCAACTAAATAGTAAGCAAGTTGTTGCTTAATCCAATGGAAAGCTAAATTTTCTTCCCTTGACTTGTTCAAATATTAAGAACTTCAGCTTCCATGGTATTTTCTTTCTTTCAAAGAGACCTACAAAGGTAAAAATCCAGTTTCTCGGACAGCAAAAGCGATCTCCTTTTCATAAACTTAAACCTTCTTTCTTATTAAAGTATTATTTCAAGTTGTTCCATAGAAATTTATCTTGTAGCATGCAGCAAGACAGTCAGTCAGCCGAAGTACAGATGGATTTGCATCCATCAGTTACAGTGATATGGAGAGGTAGTATAAGAAGGAAAATCCAGTATCTTGAAAAACAATAACTTCTGTATCAAAGCAAAGATGCAGTCTAAATTTTATTAAGCTTCACAGTCACAGGAGACTCAAGTGTTATGTAAATCTCTGACAGAGAGAATGAGATACAATATATTTGATTGCTGCTGCATCACATATCAAGGAACTAAGATAGCAATTCATAATAGGTATGCTTTTTTCTTTTTTTTTAAAGTAATATAAAGATACCTATGGCAATTCAGAAAAAAGTAAAGAAATATTAACATTTAGATTTAGACACTGGGAAACAATTTGAAAGTTTGAACACTCTCAGAAAAAGGAAAAAATAAAAAAAATGAATGCATCAGTTAAGGAAACCAGTACCACAAAGAGTCATTAAGGGATTCTGAGAAAAATTATGAAAAATTCAGCTTTATTCTCAGCTAAGCCATCTATCCCAAGCAACACAAGCTGTAGAAGATAAAGGGAAATCACAGGGAGACTGGAATTGGAGCACAAATTCATGCAAGTAAATAAATTAAGACTAGCAGTCCAAAGATAAAACAACACTTTACACTTATGTAGCATTTTTCATGTTCAAAACATGAACTAACTAAAATAAAAAAATACTGTGCCATTAGAAAAAAAAAATTGTAATTCAGCTCAAGCTACATCGATAATTACAAATGCAAGTCATAGAATGAAGTTCAAAGAACTAGACACAAAATTTCCTTCGACTGGAAGTTACTTCTCTCCTTTTCAAGCCAAACCTCATAGAAAATGTGGTAAGGTCAGCCTATTAGTTTGTATCTGTCTTGGATCATACAGCCTATTCTGTTTCTTTCAAAGTAGACTTTTCCTCTACAGTCCTCTCCAAAGTGTTTTACCTTCTCTAACTTTGCATGCCTGCAACGATTCTGTCCCTCAGTAAATCTTCAATCGATTTTTTTCCTATCCCTTATCAAAAGCAAATACTGTTCTCCCCAGCCTGCAGCTCAGACTGAAGGACTGATTTTAAAATAGTATTTCTTCCTAAAGTGAGTCATCTTAAAATGCCAGTGCTTTACATTTTAGTATCAATGCCATCATCATTTTAGATCAAGCACTGATGCCAATGGATTTACACAAGATGCCCTGCCAAATAATCCAATTTGGATGGCAATTAATCTCTCATTTATTTTGCACTTCTACTTTAAAAAAAATAATTTCTTAGACAGAAGTCTGTAGATCTCACCCAAGAATACATTAGCAAGCATCCCAGTGAGCTATAAACACCAAATACCTACTCAGTACTTCTAACAAGACCCCACAAAGGTTGTTTCTGAATATTTTCCTCATAACAAGATATGTTTAATCAGCAGTGTTATGCAAAACCTCCAATTTACAGCTAGAGGAGATCAGAGCCCCAAATCCACACTGTGGTCTGAAGCTTCCCTTCTGTCCCCTCTTATCACTGAAACATAACAGTTTTAGACATTTATTTGGTTGGAAAGCTCATTTTAATATCTGAAGGTGAATGTTTCTTTTTACAAGTGTCAACTATGTTGGCTGAGCTGTTTACATTATGCAAATGGCAATAAAATACTCTTTTTTATAATTAAAAGCCTTTTTTTTCAGAATCACAGAACGGCTGAGGTTGGAAGGCACCTCTGGAGGTCATCTGGTCCAACCCCCCTGCTCAAGCAGGGACACCTAGAGCCGGCTGCCCAGGACCCTCTCCAGGCAGCTTTTGTGTATCTCCAAGGGTGGAATCTCCACAACCTCTCTGGGCAACCTGTGCCAGTGCTTGGTCACCCTCACAGTGAAAAAGTGTTTCATTGTGTTCAGAAGGAATCTCCTGTGTTTCAGTTTGAGCCCATTGCCTCTGGTCCTGCCACGGGGCACCACTCAGCTCTCTATTCAGAAAGACAAAGAAAAATCAGACTTTACAAGGACTTAAGGGACAATGAAAACACATGCCTTTGACATTTTAAAGAAAATTTAAGTAACAATTGAGGCTGCAAGAACCTCATTTATGTTAATGTCTGCATTCCCTTGCTAAGTTTCTCTTTTTCTATTTCCCAATACAATGACTGATTTATAGATTTTAGACCTTTAACTACTATTATGTACTAGCTTTTTTTCTGTTCTTTCCAAATCTTTGTCTTACGGGAATTTTATTCCTTCATACATTTGCTGTAGTCTGTAGGTGCCCATGTTCTTCACGTACTTTTTGCATTTGAGTATATTCTCAAGCGAACGTGCTCATTAAGTTGCATCATTTCCATATATTTATTTTAATCCATTCAACAATACAGATATTAGACATTTAGTATCTTCCTTACAAAAAATTTAAAAAATGATCACCATTTTCAAGGTGGACAAATATTACTGACTTAAGCGATCTGCTAGCTGAAATCAGAGCAAAGTAGCCTTATCATGAAACACAGGTGTGTTGTTCTTATGCTGCTGTATGCAGCATGATCAAAGCCATGAAGGTGGACGCCTCTAATAAGACCCACAGGTCTTCCCCTCAATGCATGAGATCTTTCTGAGAAAGGCAGTCACAAAAACTAGTGGCCAGAAAACAGATCAGTACTTCAGTACATCAGTATTACTATGGAGCAAGCCTAGCAAAATAATACATACCTATTACCTGGTCAAGAGAGATGAATTAATTATACTGCCTATACAAACACATTTTTAAATGCTCACATTTTAAAACAAATGAAGATTATCTTATTTCTCATGACAAAAGTATAAGACATGGATAACTGCTTATATGACAACTTTAAACACATAAAGGCTATAGATGCCAGAAAGAAGAATCTCCCAACATTTCAAACACTTATTTCCATTAACTCGGTAGGTGAACAGCTGCTCTGAATTGCCAACCCTGTAACAAAACCCCCCCAACCTTCTAGCCAACAGGTAAGTTACTTGTTTAGTTTCAAGGCTTGATGCAGTTTAAAAAGATCTCTCCAAAGTGTGTAAGACAGGCTTCTGGACCACAGGCACACACCTCTTCACCACAAAATCTGGCCCAAATTCAGGTCCCAAGGAGGGCTTACTCTGAAGGAACGAGCAGGACTCGCAGCCTGTGCCTTACTTGCTTTTTGCTCTTCTTCCCTAACTCCCCTACACAGAAAAGTAGCCGCTGTTCCTTTATTTGCTTCCCTGCAGACCCTTCAGAGCATGAGCAAAAGTATAGCTGGGACAGCAGCTCTCCTGCCTGCCCATGAACGCCCCGCGCAGTGACACACTCAGGGAGACCCCAGGAGCAGGGCCAGGGCCACAAAGGTGGCTGGTGCCCCAGAGAGGACACAGCACATGAAGGCTGCGCACCTCCAAGAGGGAAACACGGCTTGCAGAAAAAAAAAAAAAAAAAAAAAGAGATTTAGCAAAAGCTTCTTACAAGGCGTGTGAAGATGCAGTCACAGCCAAGCAAGGCAGCAGCTCCCCGCGGTAATCTTGTCAAACCAAGCTCCCTTTTCTCCCGTGAGCAAACAGATCTCACTTTCAGGTCCCATCTGTACATACAGTGTTCCAGGTCTGCCAATGCGATTTTGACAGACTGACTGACACAGCTTTTGAAGCTGTTCAACTTCTTTTATCTGTGTGTGTGCATGTTTGAATGCAGCCATCCTTCACACTGAAAAAATATAAATACATATCATAATTCATTGCCACTGTTTTGACAAATATTACATGGAACAAAGAAGCAGAAATTGTATTGGGAGTCCACGTCAGGTCCTGTATCCATCACCAGTTAAAATGTCCCCCACTAGGCCTTCTTTCAAAGAAACACGTCCGCCCTAACTATAACAAGCAGTAATTGTCATTATTATGTTGGCCACCGTTTGCAACTGTAAGGGAGTGGGGGAGATAGGGAAAACAGGAACCAGCATTACACCACTGTATGGATTTTCATTTCTATTATGTGCAGTTCTTCTTCCTCTAGTCTCAAAATGCATATAAGGCAACCTGAAAACACACTGAGAATAGGAAAAAAAAAGATGACTCAAACGTATAAGTAGATTAGTATGAGCAACACACTAACACTATTCAAATCAGGAAAATAAATGACTGTAAAGGCATATCATACAGGTCTATTACATCAGGACTGGCATCAAGTAAATAGGTTAACAACTGTTACTGCCGTTTCCAGTGCAGAAAATAAAGGTCATCAATGGAAATCAGAAAGATGACTATTCGAACGAAAGAATGTACTTTTTCCACACAACCCATAGGTAAATGGTACAATTCACTATAAAGGATAGGTCAAAATTTTACACAGATGCAAAAAGCAGTTAGGCAAATTCACAGAATAAAGTTGTACGGACACAAAGTCCGTGTACCTGGCCCACGGAGCTCCTGAGCTGCAGAGTCCTGGAGAGTGAGGGTCTGTATCAGGAAAGCACAACTATGAGCATACTGGTGCTTAAACTCTTCCCTACGTGTCAGCTACTGGTCACTGCCACAAACAGGACACCGTGCCATCTGGACATTTGATCTGATACTCTATGGATGCTCTTAACCACTGTGGACAAAGCCTTTAACATAGAATCATAGAATGGTTTGGGTTGGAAGGGACCTTTAAAGATCACCTAGTTCCAACCCCCCTGCCATGGGCAGGGACACCTTCCACTAGACCAGGTTGCTCAAAGCCCCATCCAACCTGGCCTTGAACACTGCCAGGGATGGGGCATCCACAGCCTCTCTGAGGAACCCGTTCCAGTGCCTCACCACCCTCACAGTGGAGAACTGCTTCCTCACATCTGATCTAAATCTACTCTCTTTCAGTTTAAAGCCATCACACCCCTTGTCCTATCACTACACGCCCTTGTAAAAAGTCCCTCTCCAGCTTTCTTGTAGGCCCCCTTTAGGTACTGGAAGGCTGCTGTAAGGTCTCCCTTGAAGTCTTCTCTTCTCCAGGCTGAACAACCCCAACTCGCTCAGCCTGTCTTCACAGGAGAGGTGGTCCAGCCCTCTGATCATCTTCATGGCCCTCCTCTGGACTTGCTCCAACAGGTCCATGACCTTATGTTGGGGGCCCCAGAGCTGAACACAGTACTCCAGGTGGGGTCTCATGAGAGCAGAGGAGAGGGGCAGAATCACCTCCCTCAACCTGCTGGTCACGCTTCTTTTGATGCGGCCCAGGATGTGAATGGCTTTCTGGGCTGCAAGCGCACATTGCTGGCTCATACTCAGTCTTTCATCCACTAACACCCCCAAGTCCTTCTCCTCAGGGCTGCTCTCAATCCACTCATCGCCCAGCCTGTATTTGTGCTTGGGATTGCCCTGACCCATGGGCAGGACCTTGCACTTGGCCTTGTTGAACTTCATGAGGTTCATATGGGCCCACCTCTCAAGCCTGTCCAGGTCCCTCTGGATGGCATCCCTTCCTCCGGTGTGTTGACCACACCACACAGCCTGGTGTCGTTGACAAACTTGCTGAGGGTACACCCAATCCCACTGTCCGTGTTGCCAACAAAGATGTTAAACAATGCTGGATGTAAAACTTTTTGCTGTCCTGTCTCAAACTGGTGACATACAGCTACAAATTAATTCTAAAAATTGCCAGTGCCAGCATTAAACTTTTCTCTCTCTCTCTACCTCTGGTAAAGTCTGCTCTGTATTTCTTTTTCACTCCTTTTCTCAAAAGGTCAATATCTGAACTTTTAATTATCTCTTTTATTTTTTTTCCTCTTCACATCAAAAAGTTCAATTGTACAATTAAGTTAAAAACCTGACAAGGGACATTTTAAGAACACTGAGCAGTATACCTATCAGTAAGCTAATATAATGACACAGGCAGCTTCACATACATCTGTTTCTACAATACATCTCAGCACAGAGCCTTACTAGACCAAATGCCTCAAATCACAGTTGCAATGAACATCTGAAGACCTTGCAGGACTCCTTAAATTGTTCCACCACCAGAAAGTACAGGCAGAAACCTCTGGCCCAAACAAATCTATCATTAAGCAATGGAAACCAAGTAGGCACAACAGAAAGTGGGACTGAGCCATTTCAGAAATATAGATGGGGTTTGGAGCTGATGTAATTAAGACAAGGAGTCAGATGAGCAAGACAAAGGAACACTAAGCACCAGCTAAGGCTGAAGAGTTTCATTTCAAAATGAAAAAGGAAACTATTAGGAATAAAGGAAAAGCATGGTAATATGGTGGTAATGACAGATAAAATGAAAAAGAAAAAAAAAAAGAAAGAAGAAAATACTCCATTTTCAAACAGCAGCTTCTCAGAAAGCTCTGAAGACTGGCGAGTGTTTTGTCACAACCATAAACCCAGTACCACAGTAATAGCTTCCAGAAGTCCCACAGCATACTACAGGGAAGACCAGGAATTGAGAAATGCTAAATAGCAGATTATGTATGAGGGTGTAAACCAGACTGCTCCTTTCATCACACTCCTTTTATCCACACTCCTGCATATCTGGGCATAGCACCCATCTGTGGGTCCAATCAAAGCTACAATGAAGGGGATGCAGCTTCGTATGGGTATGAGGAGTTTGGATTTATGAAGACAACTGCAGTGTCCAAGAGAGCTTCAACAGAGTCAGAGCTCTGCTTGACAACAAAGGAATTACTACTTTACATTCTCTTAGCTATTTCATTTAATGTATGTTTTAAATTCAAACAGCCATTCTATTTTTAACTTACAAATACCAAACACACATTAGCAAAGAGGAACTGAAATTTGCAATGCCCCATTACTTTGTAAACCTCCATCCACACTGTTTATAACTTCCCTTGGATGTCGGTCACAAACCAGCAGGGTTATGACTCTCCAATTTATATAAGACCCTACAGGTGAGAATTTGTAGCATCTTCCTAGTCACCTGCAGACTGCCTTCGGTTACACCTCTAAGACAGGACAGTAATGACTGAAACATGTTCCAGTTAGATGACGATTATACATGTGCTCCTGATCCTGATGCATAGGGGATTCCACACAGGAGCCACCCCAGCATCAGCACTGGGGATTGCACCAGGACCTCTGGCAACAGGTGAGCATAAACCTTAAAGGTTTAAAGAGTTCTTACAACTGCCGCCTTTTTGCACATCCACTCTGACTGGTATCTCTCCGATTCGCCTCCAGAACAGTCAACTTCCAGCTTTCACAAGCACTGATTTCACATAAAGAGATTCAAAAGGAATGCATCAAGAAAGGGCAAAATATGGTAACATTATTATTCAAATATTTTTAGTGCAAAAGGGTACGACTGCAAGGGGGGAGGGAAGGAGAGAAAACTACAAGATTGTTACTTGAGGAAAAGCAGCAGTGGAACTAAAGATAGTAGTAGTAGTAGTATTTATTTATTTATACCATTGAAACAAATACCTAAATGGGCCAAGCAGAAAAACTAAATGTCAATAAGAATCCCATGAAGTGGCAGCTATGCAAAGCAGAAACCAACCACAGAAGTTATAATAAAAGAGCAGCATAATGTTCAGGGTGTGTTTGTTTTGAAATTTAGAGCTGGGAGCATGGGTGGACCCCACCAAAAATGCCAAGTCACATGTTAGACTTTTCTCCCGTCCTCAATAATTTAACCTGTTTGGGGACAACAATTTGGCACAGGTGAAGGATTACAGTTCAGATTTCCAAACATGGCAGCAACACAGATTTCATTTAAATTATCTTATAACAAGTAAGGTCCATTTGTGGAGAAATAATCTGTTAAAAAGGGGATGTTTTAGATAAGCCCTTGTAGTTGGTCTCCACTTGCCTGTAGCATTCAGATGGCTACAAAGGACTTTTCTTGGGAAAGATGAGAAGAAACCACCCAGGCCAGTAAAACTCAAAACCTCAAAAGGATGCATCTTTTTACAACTTCTAGACTTCATCCTGCAAAACATTTTAGTACTTGGGTCTTCTGTGCTTAATGGGTGGATAAGGGCCCTGATACTGTAATTCCAACCAAAGAAAGCAAACCTGCGTTTTGGAAGAGCAGCTTTCTGACTTGTATCAGCATTGCTGTCTCCTTCCTTGCAGCTGGTCCTTCAAGGGCAGGCTGAAACAGCCAGACAAAACCAAACTGAAGCCTGCAGGCTGCACGCCAGCGAGGCACTCTGCCTGCTCCGGATCAGATCCAGGCTCAGGATGATGCCACATTGCACCGTGACTTCCACCCCTGTATAACAACTCACAGTTCTGTGTAACGTTCCAGCACGCACTTCTTTTCTTGCCCTTTTCTGGCAGGCTTTACTGCAGGACTTGTTTATTTCAACTGAGCTATTTTTATCTGTTTTGGGTCCCCTCCCTTTGCTCTTTATCTGCTACCCATGTTTATCCCATTCCTTTGAGAAGCTGGTAACTAATCCCTTTGTGGGTGGTTCGCAAGAGGTTTGTTGGGCTTGTCCTTGTGCCTGATTTTTTATTTATTTCTTTATTTTTAATCTTGCCTGGCTATGTATTTTATTTGGCAGTTTTATGTAGAGATTTGGTTTTAGTGTTTCGTAGCTGTTTTAATTCAGGCCATAGATGCCTCACAATAGGCAACTTAATAAATGAGCTAAAATAAATAAAGATGACATTCAAATGGTTTTACACCACACAAGGGCAAGAACAGAGTTGTTGCAATAAAGCATTTCAGTGATAAACGTATTAACAGGCCCAGACAAGAGGTAAACATCCAAAGGCGCCATTATCTAATGCCTTTCATCTGAAAAGACCCTGGAGCACTTTATTATATAGCTTTATTTATAAAAGGGAGATCATAAAATAGATTAATATTCTAAAAGACCCAGCATGCTATTTGTACTAGTTTGTCATATACTTGTAAGTTTTAACAGCTTTTTGATGTCAGATGGTTTGGCATCCTTGTGACTGAGAGATCCTGCCTCGGTCCTTTCTGCTCTGTAGCTTGACTTGCTCTCTTACTGCTGGGATCCTTCACTGACAAAAACGCTGCAAAATGGGGGAAGCAAACAAAGAGTTTCTGCTACAACTCAGCTTCTGGAATAGCCTGTCTCCAGCCACAGACCAACTCCAGCTACCTGCAACACAGAGTGCTACCACTACAGAAGTGCAGTGGCTCTTGCAGCTGTGTAAGGCACAACAATTTGTCTGCGCTGGTGGTAACAACACAAAGAAGAAGGGCAGCCAAATCTCGTTCCTTAGCACGGCCATGACGAAGCAGCTGGGCTACACATTTGTACCACCTTCAGCAAAGCATGATAATGAGCATATTTTACAGCTGCTGCTCAGGTAACTTCCACCTGAGGGCCAAATACAACTCGCTGGTACAAGTTACCTATTTATTTTTATTGCTTCTGGGAAGTAGGTGACTGTAGTGCCCCCCCCACAGTCCAGTCATGTGGCAGAGGAGCCAAAGCACACAATTTCCTCTTAACACTTGAATAAGGTGTCGGTTCATCTGGATAGAAAGATTGGGCATCACTGGTCTACATACACTGCAGTCCTCATCACTGCCTGTGAGAAATGTGGTATCAAATGTCAGGCTGATCCCTTGGAATGATACCCAGTGCTTCCAGTGACAATGACAAGAAACGACAGGAAATTTCAAAACAGCATCTAGAGTTATTAGCTTGCTAATAACCACCCAAAAATGAATACAAATCGGTGAGCAGCCTTCCATCAAACAATTATGTGATTCTTGTGATTACAGTTCCAAAAGCTTTCAGCTCATCAAAAATCCTCAAAACCAAGCCTCTTATTTTTAACTTGGACTACTACTGGCTCACTGAAATGGAAAATCTGTGTCTTCAATTTTAAGTATTTTCAAGGCTTCCCCTCCCTACTTATCCCAAGTAGTGAATGAAGAAAGCAGCAGACTACTTTCTTTAAGCAGAATTACAAAGATTAAGAGGAGTGAGCAAAATGGCTTTTGAAAACTGTATTTTAAGTAAAAAAATTCAAATACTTTCAATTAGTAAAAAACCCCAAATAGAAAGTTGTCATTATCACCAGACTAGAGTAGTATTTTACATAATCTAACATGTTCCACTAAAACCAGTGCCATCCACACGAATATTTAAAAAATAATAACCCATCTTTCACTTTAAGGAAAACTATGAAGGAAAATTTCAATTCAACAAGAATGGTAGCTAAATGTACACCGACAGAAGTTACCCGCGAGTGCTACAGCACAATACAATGGAATTTTCATTGCTAAAGAACACTTGTAAAAATAAAGAGGAAAATTAACCATCATCACATTGGACAGCAAAACCCAAAAAGCACCCTCCACAACCACCTGGAAGTATAAAGGGCATTTAAAAAGACATTTTACCCCCATTTTAAAGCCTCTTCTACAGTTCATACACCTTCTGTAAGGCATTTTATGGGCCTCTGCCTGATTCTGACAATAGAAGGGCTTTAAAATGCAGCCTTAGGAGTGATTTATTTAACAGTAGCAACTGTTTACTCAATAAATTTGCTCCCCATGTGTATTCAAAACTCACCTCTGCTGACATGCAAGATAAAAAGTTAACACCACAGAGTTAGCATAGTAAAGAGAAAACATATTTTTGTTGCTTTCACAACCAAAGGAATATCTTTACTCATAAATACAATAGTTCATTCCATTATACCTGCTTAAACTTGCTAGAGATACCAAGTTGGAAAAATGATGTAGGAGAGCTAACCTACATTAACCTACAAAACCTTGATTACTGGTGAGGACTAAAAGCTCAACTTGATTTTTCAGACTGTGGTGGTATTTGCAGTACTGGTGAGGATACAGTAAGTTTGCCGATAAACTGTCTGCACTTCTCAAGTGATTCTGGAGTTAATTGACAATAAGAAACTTCACTCCATGTACTATCTGACTTACTTCTAGCTTTCACGCCTACCCAAGGGAGTCACACTACCATGTTTCAGATTCAATTAAATGCCTATGATTCTCAGTCTTAATAATCACTGCAGCATATAAGTACATCACAGAATTTTTTTAGAACACTTTAAAACTCAAGCTCAACAGGACAAGTTAGACCTAACATCTCTAATGTTATCATCAACAACAGTGAACTCAATTATTAAAACCTCCCATTAACAGGAATTGTGTTATACATCCTCTGGGTACAATCCACGTCATTGCAATTGTTCTGAAGCTCCAAACAGGAGATTTCTAAGCTGACAAACCGACTGAATCACAATGAGCTAGATGTAAAACACAACTAAAAATCCCCTTACTCTGACTGCTATACACCAGAAGTCTTGAGTTTTGAAGTTAGCTATGCTGTCCATCAAGGAAACCCTTAAGATTAGATAGATATATACCAAAAACCTCCACTGCATTGGTGCCCACATGCCACGGGGCCAAATATTACTCATGATCAAACTCTGAAGATGAGTCATGAAAATTTACTTTAAAATTGGCTTGTGAAATCAGATCCCCAGAAGAGTATCAAGATGACACTGACAAAAGCAAATGTTTTAAGACTAAGAAATGCTGGGTATCTGAGTAGAATTATAGTATCTGGACATTTAATGAAAATTAATTAATTCATCTTCACAGTTCCAAAGATAGTAAAATGATTACTACTATCACTCAGAAAATGAGAAATACATACTGGTTATGGTGAAAAGCTCAGTAAAAAAAAAACAATCCCCCACAGCAACATTCAGCTGCCCAACCATGGGACTTCACTTTTCTTCATGCCCTTCAGTGACTACTTACTGATTTTCAAAACCAGTATAGAGCTTGTTCAGGCAACTTTCCCTCATCCACAGGCACCACACAGGTACTGAACAGAAAAGAATTGCAAGGCATCAAAAAAAAAAAAGGATGTATTCAGCTAATTGAAAACTGAATCATAATATGTACGCACCAACACATTAAAAGAAACGAGCCGACACGGTAAATCAACTGCAAGTAATGCTGACATTTCATAACCTCGGATAGCTTAATTTTTCTCTCTGATACACAATGGCTGTCTGACAAATTGCTCAAGCTTTACAAAAGAAATAGGAAAAACCTACATGTTGCTCCTGACATCCACCATCAATCCACAAAACGATGAGCAGGACTGATATCTACTATCTACATTTAACTAACAGCTATTAAAGTTGTCATCTCTGGTTTGGATCATTCACTACAGAGGATGAACATATTTTGACCACACCTGATAGCTGTTTACGAATCCAGCGGAACTCAGGATCTCAGAAGTATAGGTCCAACCCCATGGCCTGGCAGACAGCCTCATCAGAAAAGCAGCAGGCAGGCTTGCCCTCTCTCTGCCTCCTATCCTCCTCCAGGTACTCCTGCGTCTCACATCCGAACAGTCCCAAACTCCCACCCTACCTTTCAGGCTGCCCTGTTCCCCAGGGCCTGCTCATTCCCACTTCTACTGAAATTCTGAGCTCTTTCCCTGCTCTCATGGACACTGCTACCACTTAACATGTAATTAATTATGTATTAGATCCCTACATCAAATGAGTAAAATGCTCTGCTTGAATAAATGTCAGTAAAAATAATAATGGATGCTCATCACATAAAATCATCTGGTTTTCAACAGTACAGTAATAATATTGGAAAGCTTACCATTTCTACAGAGTTAGTAGAAATAATGCTAATAATTCAGGTGCTACTATTATTTGCACCAGCAATTAAAAATAAAATTTTAATAGCAAGGTATTTCTAATACGACTAGTAGTATTAGAAAAAAAAACCCCAAACAATCTAAGAAACAAGAGTGCCTTCAGTATTAAAAAGCTTTCAAATTTCTGTCCTGAAGATTACAAACATAAAGGCCACAAGAAACTTAAAAATAACAGCTGCCCAAAGGCATTAGGTTTAAAATCTTTTAAGTCTATGTCTTACTACTTTCAGACAGGAGATACACTTGTGACTAAACCTCTGTGTATTTCAGTACAGAAGTCTCACGCTCGGAAAATACTTTGAAAAAATATCTTAAGTGAAGTAATAAAATGCCTAGTACACAGCAAGAATTTTCATCTTGGGTACACATATCAAAAAGGTGTTTCTAGTTTAGTTTCAGCTATTGTTATTGAGTCTTCACGGCACTAAAAATGGGGAACTTGTAGGAAAGAAACACTTAAAAGCACTTGAACAGTCATAGTAAAAGCAGACATTTCCTGCAAAACAAAACAGTTGAATAGGCAAAACACAAGGACAGAAAGCTTACTCCTTCGGCTAGTATGCAATTAATGCCTATTCACAACCGATTTGAAGAATCGTTAGTTAGAAAATAAGAATATTCAAAAGTCACAATAAAAAAATGCTATGCTCTTATTTAAAACAGTATCATATGTTATGGTATGTCTCATCTATTTGCACATTTATTGAACTCCATATGAATTTTTAGCTCAATATAGAATATTTGTTTTATGAAGTTAGCTGAAAGTAAAGCATGGAACATTAGGAGACTGTATGAGGCCCACAGATCAAATGGTTTAGTTCCTCATTAGCTTACTTTTCTATGGAACAGAACTTTTCTACAGCTGTTATTTTTTCAACAGCTTTACTTACATGAATTTATTTTACCTGACAATATATATTACAAATACTCTAATTTACATATTTATCATAGAATCATAGAATGGTTTGGGTTGGAAGGGACCTTAAAGATCATCTAGTTCCAACCCCCCTGCCATGGGCAGGGACACCTTCCACTAGACCAGGTTGCTCAAAGCCCCATCCAACCTGGCCTTGAACACTGCCAGGCATGGGGCATCCACAGCCTCTCTGGGCAACCCGTTCCCATGTTTCACTACCCTCACAGTGGAGAACTTCTTCCTTACATCTAATCTAGATCTACCCTCTTCTAGTTTAAAACCATTACTCCTTGTCCTACCGCTACAGGCCCTGCTAAAAATTTTGTCCCCATCTTTCTTACAAGCCCACTTCAAGTACTGCAAGGATGCAACAAGGTCTCCCCAGAGCCTTCTCTTCTCCAGGCTGAACAACCCCAACTCTCTCAGCCTATCCTCATTGGAGAGGTGCTCCAGCCCCCTGATCATCTTTGTGGCCCTCCTCTGGACCCACTCCAACAGGTCCATGTCTTTCCTAAGACATATATATATTCACGTAAAATACAACTTCTTTATATGACGTTTTCTAGTCATATGAACAAGCAGAAGTCCTTCAAGTTTTACAAGCAAGTTTTGACTACTGTCACAATTATGCATCAAAGCTGCAGAAAGAGCAAATAAAATAAAAATGAGGCATGTATGAAAATATTATATATGTACAGAAACAAAAGTACATGCATTTGCCTCAAATGCTAATTTAGGCTCATCTATTTTCAGAGAAGGCATCTCCCTCTCCCATCTCAGGCATAAGGTGGCTCATTTTAGTTGCTAGCAGCAACTCAGGACCTTCCGGATGGAGAAGCAACCTACACCTATAATTACTGACACCTGCTGCCGGTCATTAAACACAATCGTCTCCCTGGCCAGTGTAATCACAACCACATCTCACTTCTTCACTCTGAGGGAACCGTACAGGAAGCTGGCTGAGCAAGGAAATTTTTACATATACCCAGTGACCACAAAGACTAGAACCATTACCACAGTTAACCCAATGAAACTCCAGATCCAGGTAGGGCCTTTGATAATACATAATAACATTGTGTCAAAGCCTAATTTGAATCTGTTTAATCAACAGAATGACTTTATGGCAGCCATAAGACATAATAACAAGGTATAATTGGCTGCATAAGTAGTACGTATTAAAACGACAATGTTCTAATCTAATTTGTTAACCTCCCTGCTGGATTTATTTCTTCTGGAGAAAGTACTTAAAGCAGGACAAATTTTATCCTTAACAACTATTCTTGATTTGAAACACTGCTTCAAAAGACTTCTGATTTCCTTCAAACAAGAACAACATATATATATTCCAATACATATTTCTCAATAAACAAGTGTTGGCTTATATTTTTATAACTTCCATAAGTATTGCTAATATTCAAGAGAGCTTATGACACACAGACTTCTCTCACAAGTGGAGTTCAGGGTCTCGGTTCCCTAATTAGTAAAAGGACTACTAAATCTGAAGAAGCCATTAAGGGTATTATTCGGGAAACGGTAAGAATGCTGGAAATGCAATGAACTATAAATAAAACATGTAGATGATTGATGGCATTCCATGGGAAAACAGCAATTCCTACTCTTAACATCTGTAATCAATGCGGTATCTTGTGGGCAATAGTAGAATTGCTAAAATGACATAAGCGAGAAAGCATTTATCTTCTGCACTGATAAACATAACTTAAGCTAACGCCTCATTTTGTACACTAAAACAATCTGTGCCTCTAACTGTAACATCAAATATTCTTCCATGTCATACATTTTATTCAGTATTGGTCCCATTTAGGTCATGAAGTATATGCCTAACTCAAGCTATTACCAGAACAAGAAGTGACAGGTACTCTCAAACTGCAGCCTTTCTTAGCCATTTAGTCCTCTGTGTACTTTTAAGACACCTTATTTCAAGGAACCCCATTTTGAGCACCCAGTCCTTACAATAAATACAACTCCCTCCACAGCAACACTATTAATTAACCAGGCATTTAACATTATCACTTCTGTGTAGCAGCAGCAAACACAGCTTCATCATATGCTCCCACAATACTTCTGAACTGAGGAGCAAAGTATTTGAGTATTACCCGGCTCAAGAAATACCTCACAGGACCAAATTAGAATTAAGGGAAGGGAAAGAATAAGGAATAGATCCCTTTTCCTTACGATAACTCTGATGTAAAGGCCTGGTTGTATCCCTTTTAAACTAAGCTCTCTAGTATGCGATCAACACTCCTTTTCCCAACAGCAGAGCATCAGAAAGCTGTCTCATTGTATCAAAACACCCTTTTGGGATATCTTCACCTGTGCACCCTTTAAAGATAAATAATGTCATTCCTCAAGAAAGGTCCTCATTAGGGTAGCTAGAAATTACAAACATTATTTTTAGTATTTTGTAACTGAATAATCAAGCCTATTTGAGTCTCCTTCCTACCTTTTTTTTTTTTACTAACACAATTCTCTGTTGTATCTCTACCTGAAGAATGACATTGATTCATTCCTTTTGGTGGAATCAGATTTTCTGTGAAACTCAACATCCTCTAGCTCTTTTCAGGTTAAAGGCTTTAGAGCGACCTCTTCCCTGAGTGGAAGAACCCCCTGTCTGTCTTTTTTCCATCTTACTCAGAATGATGGATTTCTCCTTCAACAGGTTAAAACACTCAGTCTTTCTCAACTTCTCCAACACCTCTTGCAGGTCCTTGTGCTTGGCCCCCTCTCCAGGACACTACTCAGAACATTAACTTTCGGAGGTCACCATACTGCCGATAATCAGCCTTCGGTTGTGTCTTCTGCTGCTGGCCGTTATCCTCTCTGGAAACTACATCTGTGGAACTAACTGCTGCCTTCTGCTGACTGTCAGTGAACGCTAGATCCCTCACACGTTTGCTCACCTTCACAAAAGCCAGTGTTACTCTCAGCTTGGACAATATTTCTGAGACTGGCTCTACTCCAGCTACACCTGCCTCTCCTGCACATATGCAGGTATACTTACACACCTATCCTAGGTAGTGATGATCTGTTGCTGCAGGTTTCTTCACAGTTCTGCCTTGCCTTTCCTTGATGAAACAGTTACTTACCATTTTCTCATTTTACATTCAAACAAGCCAGCTCAGTAATTAGGGCACTGCTACCTTGTGATACAACTTCCTCCAGAAGTCAGATCTTTCACTGTCTACATTTAGCATTTTTTATTACTTTGCTTTAAGCAGAGCTGCAGATTTCTACAGCTTAGAGCAGACTTATGCTCTGCAGCTTCTTCTAAAACTTCTTTCCAAGGGCATGGCTTGTTCCACCTAAACAGTTTCTGCTCCTCTTCAGCTTAGTGACAATCTTCCTTCCCAAATTCTGCTTCTCTTGTGGTTACCCTCACATCCAACAGCTTTAACTTTCTTATGCATTTTAATTATCTCTGCCTATATAATTCCTCATGAGGAATTTGACTATGCTCTCCAACTGCTTGACTACTTGGAATATCATCTGGATTCATCCTCAGGAAAAATGCTCTCTGCCTCCTCTAGCACATCAGCTGTTCTCTCATTTTAGCCAAACTTGAATGGCTTCTCTCCACACTTCTGCATATTTAGTGCTTCCTGCCTGCCTTCATGAGTTGTGTTTTTTTGATGTTGCTCCACCAGTTCAGGTGCAAAGGATTTCACCTTGAGTTACAAACAGATTTCACAGAATCACAGAACAGTTGGGGTTGGAAGGAACCTCTGGAAGGTCCAAGCTCCCTGCTCAAGGAGGGACACAGAGTTGGTTGCCCAGGACTGTGTTCAGACGACTTTTGAATATTTCTAAGCATAGAGGCTCCACAATGTCTCTGGGCAAAATAAGCCCGTTGCCCTCACAGCGAAAAAGTGTTTTCTGATATTCACAGGGAACCTCCTGCAGTTTAGTTTGTGCCCATTGCCTCTGTCACTGGGCACTACTGAAAAGAGCCTGGCCCCATCTTCTTTGCACCCTCCCTTCAGGTATTTATATAAATTAATAAGATCCTCCTGAGCCTTCTCTTCAGGCTGAACAACCCCAGCTCTCTCAGCCCTTCCTCATGTGAGGTGCTCCAGTCCCTTCATCATCCTTGTGGCCCTTTGTTTAACTCCCTCCTATATGCCCACGTCTCTCTTGTACCGGGGAGCCCCCCAGAACAGGACCCAGTCCTCCAGGTGTGGCCTTAGCAGTGCTGTGCAGAGAAGGATCACCTCCCTCAACCTGCTGGCAATACTTCTCCTAATGCAGCTGAGGACACCATTTCCATTCTTTGCTGCAAGGGCCCATTGCTTGCTCATGTTCAACCTGGCGTCCAACAGGACCCCCAGGTCCTTTTTTGCAAAGATGCTTTCCAGCTGGGTGGCCCCCCAGCATATATTGGTGCATGGGGTTCTTCCTCCCCAGGGGCAGGACTTTGCTCTTCTTGTTGAACTTCATGAGGTTGCTGTCAGCCCATTTCTCCAGCCTGTCAAGGTCCCTCTGGATGGCAGCACGACCCTCTGGCTTATCAGCCACTCCTGTCAGTCTGGTGTCATCAGCAAACCTGCTGAGGGTAAACTCTGCCCCATCATCCAGATCATTAATGAAGATGTCAAACACAACTGGACCCAGTATTGATCCCTGGGGTACATCACTAGTCACTGGCCCCCAACTAGACTTTGTGCCACTGATCACCACCCTCCAGGCCCAGCCATTCAGCCAGTTTTCAATCCACCTCACTGTCTGCTTATCCAGCCTGTACATCAACAGCTTGTCTATGAGAACCTTACGAGACAGTGTTGTCTGTTGTCTGCAGAGAACAACCAAAATTGGCAAAGCAGGCTCCTCCAATGCACATCTTTCACCAACACGAGAACCCTGCTGTTAATCAGGGCAAGGGGTGTGAACTCCTTCCTGCCAGAGTGTCCCTTTTGAATAGCAGAATAAATCCACTGTACTTTGCAGTTTCATTACATTCTGATCAGGCTAAACAAAGATGTATTTTCTTCATTAGTAAAGTCAGCTATGTACATTTCATTTTCTTAAAATGCAAAAAATAGATGAGCATGTAAGGATACTGTTTTCCAATATACTAATTTGTCAAATAATTCCAGAACCGGAACATCACAATCCTATTTTGAAAACTTAAAACCAGCACTTCTTTTTGAAAATTCACAAAAAATTCCCCAATTCAACTTCATTTTCATTTCTTCCTGTAACATTTTTGTTATACAAATGGATTATTTCTCTTTAAAGAAGCTCCTAATGCAAGGAGAATACTGAGAACTCCCTCAGAAGTTCACACATGTTCATAAAAGATTGTTATCAGAGCAGAAATGCTGGTTGCCCAAGGACAAGTGCCTATAAAATTTCTTTTGTCTGTCCTACTACATTCTAGCTATACTTGACAAGCAATTACTTGGTGTTCTATGTTCAATTATATTGTGAAATGTTTATGGTTTGTAATGGATATCTTATCTGTTCAGACTATCTGTAATTTGATGAATTCCTCTGGGAACTGTTTAAACCAAGGCAGTATCCTTAATGATTATTATGGCTCAGAAATGCTATCATAAAACCTGATTTCTTGACTATTCAGATGCTCAGTATGTATGTATGCATATACAAGGCCTTCAGAATTACATATTGAGTTGTGACCCTCCTTATTCAGAAGGTGCTCATATTCCAAGCTTAGCTATCAACTGTTAGTAGTAATCTCACCTATTCACTACATCTATAGTTCCTTATTATTAAACTTTTGTTAAAGAAAATGCATTTATTTCCCTTGAACACCCAAGTTATCATGCTGAACAATTGCTCCTATCCAAAACAATAGGGCATCTTCGCCCTAATTCATAAGGCAAGAAAGGTTCCTTGGGCATATCATTATCTTGAAATATGCATGTTGTTATCTTTCAACAATTTAACATGAATAAAAGCTTAGGGTTCATTTCTGATAGAAGTCAGCTTGATTCCACTTCAAACTTTTTTTGAGTAGAATTATCTAACAACAAAACTGTAGCTATGTGTTATAGCACAGTAAAACATAAAACCGCACTGATGACCTGCTTACAAATATAATTAGTTCTGTTTAAAAGCTGACAATACTGTTCTCATGTCATGTATTCCTTTTTTACCCAGCCTTGAGGGATGACTTTCTAGATGCTTATTGAAACAAAACAGAAAAACTGTAATTTAAAGTCTTCTTGAGCAGATGCCCTATCCTTTGCAGGAAACACATTGTGTACACACAACCTACAACAGCAACCTCCCAGAAGCACATCAATGCAGCATTACCAACTCTGATTATTCAACACCACTTGTAGCAATACTGGATGGTTTGCTTCAAAGCCACGTGACTGTGTAAGACAAATATAATCCTGTACCTTAGTAAGAGGAGAGTGCACTGAGCAGCCAACCCCCTCGAACTTGGAGAGCTCGCAGAGAGGCTGGGATTCCGAGGCAATGGAGAAAGACGGACAGTCAGACAGAAAGGGCCAAATATTTGTGGAACTAGAAGCTAAGTGTGGCTGGAAAAAACCAGTATCACAAAGAAAAGATAAAAGACACATTGAAAGTGGTCACACTTCTTGGAGTGAACAAACTTTACAGAATGTGTACCAGCACAGTTTAGGCCATACCTTGGGGTTTGCAAACTGATATAGGGCACAGAAAGGCGAAGCAGCAGGACTGCTATTTGTCATTTAAGGAACTTCAAGCTCCATTTATTTTCTTTGCTAATTCTCTTGAGAAGGCTATGAAAGACACTTCTTGCATGTCACAGAGCATATTTAAGCTTCGTCAAAGTTTAAAAGACTGTTAAGTCTTTTTCTTACCAAAGAAGTTTAAAATGTATTTTGGCTCTTTTAATACTGTTTTAAGAAATTAAAGCACTCAAGCACCCAGAGCAAGTGCAGAGCAGACAATTCCAGAAGATATAAAGTGCCTGCATGAAATCCCAATGTGTTTGTCCTTTCTGAAAGTAAGTAGTCAGAAAAGCCTGGCAATACCAGTCACAATACAAATTTAACTGAGCCAGCCCAGTCAGGCACAGGACCTGTTCTCCTACAAGTCACTGCCCACAAAAGCACTAATTCTGCCTCTCTCTGCAGCACTATTTTTCTGTAGCCGTAATAGCTTAAGGACAGAGTAAGGGCATGGTTTGTAGACAGATTTAGCACTGTATCAGCTAGCAGGGCTATAAAAACTAGGTGAGTTTTCAGAAATACAAGTCCTTCTTCAGAACCTTGTATGCCCAAAAGCTTGTCTGTCTTTTCCAATTATACGAGCTTGCTTTAACAAAAAGATTTCTGCCGACAAACCTTGTCCTGTCTTCGGTGTGCAGTGACAGAAAATCAAGAGAGAAGATCTGCAGTACCACTGCAGTTTACATCAGCGTATGTCTTGTACCACTGAGGCTTCTACAGCCAAAAGGCATTATTATGGTATCGCTCTACCTCAAAATTTCTTAAAGCATTCGCCAGTAACAACAGTTTCAGTCGTGTCTGAAGGCAACAATTGATACGAGGTACCCATGCTGTCAAGACTCACATGCTGACTTGTTTTTTTCTGTCCAGGAATTCTGTCCAGGAATCATTTAAGGTTCAAATGCCACTTACAATTAAAAGAGACAAAGTTTTTTTTAAAAAAACACAACAAACAAACCAAAACAAATCAACAGTTTTCCTGTATTTTTTTCTATATCCTTACCAGTGACACTACAAACCAAGAAACACTACTTAAAAAGGTTTATTTGTTTGGTTTTTTAAATTTATTTCCTATACAAGCCACACACTTCTGGAAAGAATCTGCTCTGCCAGAATTGCTCAGAACTTTCATATACAAGCTCCAAAAGGTGGACAGAATAAAGAAAAGCTTTCCTTTTAAAATAGGAAAAACAATTTGTAACCTCCTTCCACTCCAAAGCAAAACCAAGAACTGTGCAGAGACTTCCATAACAAATGTAGTATGAAAAGCAACATTTATTGAATGTTTTTAAAGGACAGCATTCCTTTGAAAAGCTCTAACTAAAAATACTTAATTTGACAGTCCAACTGAGATATGTTTACAACCCTATCTACTTCTAAATCCTGTGCTAAACAAAACAGGGTGGTTTTTGCAGCTGTAGTCATGCACTTAAGACACTAAAATAATGTCAAACGTAAATAAATGAGCAATTTACAAAAGTGTATACATACTTAATAACATATTCAGCATGTTACTTTGTTCCCTGCATCTGAATTTGCATATTCTTGCACTACTTTTTTAATGCTTCAGTCCAGCAATTAGCATACTGCATCTTAATAAATATATCAAAGATGTCTTTTTAGTTAGCTCAGTGAAGAGAAAATACACATTTTCTGCAAAACATTTTTTTTAAACACTAATAATATAAGAAACAGTAAGTGCCATAGAAAGTGTTATTATCTTAATACACTAGACACAACAGAACCCATTAAAAGAAATACCTCCAGCAGCACCATCCAACCAATTTGATTTGCAGACATCCTGTAAATCTTTCACTGGAAGGGAAGATCCCTGAAAGGCTAATCAAAGCCCACTGGGGGATAAGTTTGGGCTTTTTTTCTAATTATCTTTCACAGATCCCCTTGAAAATCTCTCCCCAGAAACCTTGGGATGGACCAGAAGCTGAAAGTCAGTGTCTCTGTGGTATTATAAAAAAAATATTCAGCCTGGCATGCTTCAGAGCCTACTAGTCACACTGGGTAAAACCCTGACCTTGCTGAAGTGACCAGATATTTTTCATTTAATCCTTAATTTATCACAGAAATAATAAGAGTCATAAAAGGAATGTACTCAATTACTTTTCTAACACTGTTTCCCAGTGCAGCTAAGGAAAGTCAAGTTAGGTCAAAATCAAAGACTTCTAAATTTCACTCTCTAATTTCTGCACAGCACTGCATTTACAAATGCAAGGGAGGGGAAGGTATTCTAGGCCACCACATCTCTGTTCCCTGGCTGCTAATTCACACGCTGCGGTACAATGGCACATCTTCCTGCCTTCTAACCTTTCTGCCAGACTTAAGAAAGAAACCCATCGAATGCCAGCTTCCATCAGTTTGTTCTCCCAGACCAAGGGAAATGTTCCAAAGCCAAACTGAATCATGCGCCTCCGCAGTCATTCACATCTGCTCCATCCACTACATACCCTCACAGAGACACTCCCATCCCATGGTCAGAGATGCAACGTGTTCCTATGACACGTGAAACACGTCATTGCTGCACAACTGCTGCACAACGCACATTTCCCCTTCCTTCTGCACCAAAGTTGCTTCTGCCTTTGATATGTGCCCATTTAAATTTTCATTTTTAGAATGCTGAGCCTTTCGTAAATGAGATTCAGAACTGTAAATGCATTGCCAAATTTTAAAAAAAAATCTATCACAAAATGCAGTATTTTTACCTCTTGCCACAGAATAAAAGGAATATGCTTATTTTAATCCCTGTAGTTCTCCTTAGAAACTACAAAAAAATGAGGTGGTTAACTAAAATAATATGGCAGCCACTTTCTAGTTGCAAACTCTAAAAACCAATCTTGAAGCAACTGTAAAAACACAAGCATGGCTCACACTACAAAGCATTTAATTCTCAATTATTGTTCAATGTGATGAGTCATGCAAGTCCACCACTGCAATATGCGTGTCAGTAATTCAGTCCTGGGGATTCTTCATTCTTATTTGTTCAGATATGCTACAGGCATGCTATTACAGTCAAAAAAGAACCTGTGTACCAAAAGAAGGTTTCAGTGAATCTCTTCAGCAATCATAAAAACATTGCAAAAATACATCACTAGCATCCACCTTGATGACCCTATTAAAAATAGTCTCACGTTCTTGTCAAAAGCACAGTGCTGCTGTATTACCTTTTCCAGATTTTCACCCTAAAACTGAAATACAACGTACGGCTCTGCCTGCAGCATACTGCTAATTATAACCCAAATGGAAAGGATCTAGCTTCTGTATTTTCACTCTTCCGCTCTCTTCATTACAGCATACTGTATAATTGTTACAGCAAACTTTAAAATTGAATGCATAGTAATATTAAAGCAGCAACGTATGTCAGAAAAACAGTCAACTTGACTTGTCACCCTAGCTTTATCCCAGAGAAAAATATGTAGAGGTATAAATCACCATTTCTGGGAACAAGACAATACAACACACTCCTAGAACTGGTCAGTGAAACACACAGGCTCTCAAAAGTTTTAGGTCAATCACATCCCTTTGGGTACATTCTTAACAACAAACATAGCTTTAATCAGACACATATACCAGAATATGCTTGCAAAATTAGCATTTTCCATTGCGTAATGTGGTAGACAGAAGAGACAAGGTTGTCATTGGCTGCCTGCTTTTTAAAATGATAATAGGAAAACAAAACATTCACTACTTCTTGTGCAAATATTAGCAATAAGCAGTGCTGTTCAACATTTTCTTTCTTTTAAAGAATCTTTCAACAGACAGATTTAGAAGGAAAGGTGTTTTCTAAAGAAAAAAATCTTGTCCGTTCAACTATATACCTTTAACAACTAACAAATCCTGTATTAGTTTCATTCCTACCAAAATCAGTAGGATTCTCCTGTAAAAGGATTACATTCAGTAAGCCTGGTGAAGAGTGTTGTATAACACATCATCTTGCAAGTATGAACTTTCATCTACACTGATGCTCAAAAAAATATGCCAGCAGGAAAATCTGACAGCTGCCACTGACTTATCACAGAAAGCTAGCTGCACTAAAGCCACTTTTCTTCTTCCTTCACTACAACCCCACCACACCAGTTTCGTAGTGCCATACAGAAAAATTAATTGGCAGTCTCTATTCTGGTCATTCATGCATCTTCTGCTGTCAGGAAGACTATTTACAGAAACATAACTCTATTAATGACAAGCTTGACCCAGAACATTTTAAGCACCCAAATTAAAAAAAAATAAAAATTCAAACAACATTTTCCTTTCGTTTGAAAGTCTCCCTCATGCCAATCACTGTTCGGTGAAAGGATGTGCAGACACCACAGCTCAATCCACATGGCAACGATGCAGTGACCCAGAAAGAGGATCTAATGGCCAACTGAGTAAACAAAGCAAAACTAGCCAAAACCAAAGGGCAGCATACACATAAGCATCTTCTCCACTTAACTGGCACATACTTAAACCTAGTCTTGTATTTCCACGTTCTGCAACAAGACTTCACGTTCCCATATAGAGCACTTCCTCCATTGTTTCCAAGACACATATGATGCAAAAGGAGAAAAATAGGTGCCTAGGTTCACAGAAAAGTTAGAGAAGAAAATATGGAGAAATGAAAAGTGATCATTGTATCACACATTTCAAAAATAAAATGCAATTTGCAACTGAAAATTATACTGACAACTAGAGAGGATTCAAAACAAAATGCTGGATTTAAACATCATTCCTCCCTTTGGGAAAAGGTGGCTACAATTTTTTTGAATGAACCCAATACAAATATATACATGAATCTGTCCCTTGTCTACAAATATAAAAGTCTATATAATTTACAATACACCCATGCATCTTTATATAGACAAAGCATGTGGATGCAATTATTTAAGACTAAATATTTATCCCCTGCTCCCTTTTTTCCTTGAAAAGAGGATTGTTATCAATGTTAACACAAGAACCAAACCCACCCACCTCTAAATCTTTGGTGCAGCTTATGTCAAAAGGGCAACATACATTGGAGTCCAATGAGTAAGTAGCACAAAAGACAAGAAAAACCACATTGTATCTTCGGTTTTAATTTCAGTACATACAAGTCATTCCACCCACTAACCTAAAAGCAAAGCTTTGATTTGGACAGATTATTTTCAAAGAGCACATCCAAACACAGCCTAACTAAAAAGCAGAAACAAACTAAGTCCTTACACCTGTCCAACTCTGTATGCTGCTGGGCATCATCTGCACTTCCCATGAAGAATTACACCAAGAGAGAGATAGGACCCAGGAAGATGATAAAGCACAGCTGAAATATCAGCTTTTACCAACAGAAAAAACAAGTGGAAAAGTTTTTGTATCATTGTAGTCAGGACAATGCCTTGCACTCTGAAATTACAGCATTTTACTGCAGGGCATCTTAACACTTTTCCTGAGAAGTCCCACTTGCCCCTCTTTCTAACAAAATTGAGAGTTTTTCTAAAGATGACAGCTATCCCCTGCCATTCCAGTCTGCAGCTTC
Source organism: Buteo buteo (assembly GCF_964188355.1). NCBI lineage: Eukaryota > Metazoa > Chordata > Aves > Accipitriformes > Accipitridae > Buteo > Buteo buteo. Next base: position 29,074,144 of record NC_134179.1, read on the forward strand.
CGAAAAACTGGCAGACTTCAACTGAGCTCCTCTCCCACTCCCCTGCCTTAGTCTTCCAAGCCAGACTTTAATACTGTGTAAAAGCAGTCAACTATCACAACTTTTAACTCTCTTAACATGCACTTATTGAATTTGCCTGTAAACTGGGAGGCACTGGGGAATGAGGGAGAAAATAGGCCAAACAAAACCAGACCTTTCCAGAGAACCTCCCCCCCATCAGCTTCATGCGCTTGAATTTACTAGAAAGAACTCCAATAGATCCCAATCACATTTGGATTAGTCTTGAGCCTCCTTCACACCGCCCTGTCAAATTTCAAGCAGAAATACTACCAAAACAACAAAAAAAAAAAGGTTGCTATTGTTTCCTTTAAAGTGTAACACACATTTTGCTTACCTCACTGTTGTGGCCCCTCAAATTGAAGTTGATTCTCTGAGGGGTGTTCCGGTCCCTCCTGCAATGGCTGGAAGTAAAAGTGACGCCTACAACTCCTCTGCCATTGCCTGTTGCCAACCAGCCTTCCTCATAGTACCGCCTCCTGCACACCGGTTTCTCCTTCTCACTTTTGGGGACTCTGCCTTTCCAGGAGAGGCAGAGGATGTTGGAATCGCTGCAAAGAACAGGCCCATGTTCCACTGCTGCATACATGCTTTTTAAATATTTTATTTTTTGACATAAGAAAGTAATATGTCTAGTGCACAAAATTTAAATCAATTTTTTTTTTTTTTTATTGATAAGACTGACCTGGGATAGATCATTGAAAGGGAGGAGGATGGGGTCAGTGTTTATAAATATCCACCAAATGCATAGTGAAAAATTCCTCTATAAAAGATGATGGCAGTTGGCTAAGAAAAAGTAACACTTAAAAAAAAATTCAGGTTCATTTTTGTTTTTGAGTCTGTAGAGTGAGGGTGCACTTATCCTTTGGAGAAACAGCTACTTCATAAGAGGCGCTCAAGAAATGGTTAAGTCATCTTTTTGCTCAACTTGATATAATCTTTATACAGCCTGAGATTCCAGTTTAGCGTAATGCAATTCCAGAGACAAAGAGTTGCAAATGTGTAGGTTTCAAGTAACTTAAGGCTTTTAAGATTTCCTCCAGTCAGATTTTCTTCAAAAGTTCAGTTGCAGAAATTTAAACACACGCACATACATATATATGTATATATATGACATTCATCTTTTCCAAGCTGCCCTCTGGCATATCTTTTCCATCTGATGTATTTCTGCTGCTAAAGCTGAAAGAGATTGCATAAAGGGAAAAAAAGGCACACAAACCGTGCGAAACAACAGACCCGAACTTGTGCAGGCACTGGTGTGCCAGGCCAGTTGGAAAATCCCTCTTGGTACTGAACTGCTCGTTGGACTCAAAAGTTTTTGCAATCCAAAGCCAATCCAATTTTCATTGCAGCACTTTTTTTCCACCAGAGACCCAACACAGCCTGAACTGTTTATCACGCTATCTTGCCTGCTTTCCCACTTTTTGCTGCCACACACGAATGAAAAAGAAACCCCCTCTTCATTTATAGCAGAATCAAAAATGCTCTAAAGCTTTTAGCTTTCAAAGCAGATAATTTTGCCTCAGGTGAACCATGAAGTTCTCTCTCCTCTGAAACAGGCTAAAATGTCAAGCTGTTTTTCCTTTACTTTTCCCTTTTTTCTGCTACAAGGAATCACAGACTTTTCATCCTACCGTAAAAAACAAATGCCAGAATTAAAGCACATCAAGTAAGCACTCTTTCAAAATCTTCTAAAATTCAAGGAAGGAAGAAATATAATCATCTAAAAAAGAAAGAGAAGCAGCATTAAAAATCTGACTTCCTGGGTTCGCTATTTCTCTAGGTATTTTCCTTGCTTGTTTGATCGGATCTTTCCTTCTTGATGCTTGTCTACAGCATAGATTCATAGTTCCAGACACAACATTTGCAGCTGTACAAGAAGGAAACATATGAAGTATTCCAATTGTTTTATTTGAATAACATTTATGAGCTCAATTAATTAGTATTTATACCACACTAAGTGAAAAGAGGAAAAAGGAGAGGGAGAAAGAATACGCAAGTTTGATGACCTGGTTAACTCAAGAAGGATGACGAGGTTTGCTCAGTTCAATGCCCAGACTTGTCCCATAGTTCCTCAACTTATTTACTTCCAGTCATCATTACTCAACATATGGTCACGATTTATTAGTCCATTCACAATCTACTGAGCCCAAAGCAAAATGTGCCAAAGACCATACATTATCCCTCTGCAATAACAAAATCAGTTTCCTCTACCCTCTGTATTCTTCTGTTTCCCTCGCAGCTATTGATTGAGATTGTGGAGGTATTTATTAGGCTTCTTCTGTGCAGAGGGTGTTTTTTCTTCCTCTTCTTGCAAACTTTTTTCACCTGTGAAGACCATGTGGAAAGTTGAACATTACTGGCACGTGTCTTTCCATGGGTTACTGATTCCTGTGATGTAAGGGTGCTCCATCTGGTTCTCAGATTAATTTTCATCAATTGCAAAGCTCTCAGGAATATGCAAGAGTAAGTCTATGTGATGACAAAAACATGTGCATTTTCATGTACATGCAGCGCACACACCAGCTCACTCAATCTGGTACTCAGAGCTGCATCTGCCTTTTCAGTTTAGCTGTGGTAATCTTGTAAGACCCCCGTCATTCAAAGCTTGAAATCCCTGGATTCTTCCAACCCTGCAAGACAAAGCACACACACATACAAAAAAAGAAAAAAACAAGTGAATAAAATAAGCCACAAGACAACTTAAAGATACAAGGACTATTGTTACAGTAATCAAAGCATTATGATTAAGGATTTTATAACGGACTCCTATAAAATATCTATATTATATATAGATACATGGAATATTCAGACACACACACATATGTATTTGATACACAAATACAAACTACAAAATTTTCTTTTTCACTTCCAAAGTTTCTAAAACATTACACAATTGACACATAACTAATGAAATGTATCCAGGAAGGATACATCAGGGGGAAAAAAGGGAACTTTCTTTTGGCCATAGTCACTGGGGCAAACTCTTAGACAAAGATTCCATAACTTTGGAGTGAGGGTAGGGAAGTGGCGGAGCAGGCACAAAGTTAGACCCCAAGGCACACAAACAGAATCACAGAGTGGCTGAGGTTGGAAGGCACCACTGGACATTATCTGGTCCAACCCCCCTGCTCAAGCAGGGACACCTAGAGCCGGCTGCCCAGGACTGCACCCAGGCAGCTTTTGAGTGTCTCCAAGGATGGAGACTCCACAACCTCTCTGTGCAACCCGTGCCAGTACTCCGTCATCGTCACAGTAAAGAAGTGTTCCCTGATGTTCAGAGGGAACCTCCTGTGTTGCAGTTTGTGCCCACTGCCACTGGTCCTATCACTGGGCTCCACTGACAAGAGCCTGGCTCTGTCATCTTCATTCCCTCCCATCAAGTGTTTATCATAGAATCATAAAATGGTTTGGGTCGGAAGGGACCTTAAAGATCATCTAGTTCCAACCCCCTGCCATGGGCAGGGACACCTTCCACTAGACCAGGTTGCTCAAAGCCCCATCCAACCTGGCCTTGAATATTTCCAGGGATGGGGCATCCACAACTTCTCTGGGCAACCTGTTCCCATGTTTCACCACCCTCACAGTGAAGATGATCTTTTATACATACTAAAAAGATCTCCCCGAGCCTTTTCTTCTCCAGACTGAACAGTCCCAGCTCTTTCAGACTTTCCTCATATGAAAGATGCTCCAAACCATGAAAGTACTGTGCTAAACTTGTCAAAGAAGACTGAGAAGATTCCTCCAGGGCTTAAATTACTGCTTTAAAGAGATCTAAGGTACTCCAAAATTAAAACTTAGAAGTTTGAATCAATACAGATGAACTGACTACTCAAATTCTGCATAAGTCTCCATTTGAAAAAGGGGGAAAAAATTCCCCAAAGTCAGTTATACACAGAAGAGTGTAGAGTAGAAGAGACCAAGGAAAAGACTGTCCAGGATATTCCAGAAGTTATATCTGAAATGCACACATAGGCACAGTTATGCTTCTAAACATTTACTGCTAAACAGAGCTCATTTAAATTGAGAATTGCATTTATGACATTCAACAGGGCTGTAAAAATGGTCTTGTCTATATTACATACAGCACTGTACTAACCTCACATTTCAAGTAATTAACCACTTTTTTCAGTCTAGCATAGATGTACCAATAATTTTTTTCTTTAAAAAAAGAAAAAGATAAGAAAAAAAATTATAGATATAAAGGCAAGGCCATAAAGTGGTTTACAACACTATTCAGCTAGCACACTTATCAGGAACACCATCCATGAGGTTTGGTGAGTCACTACCAGAACTTTTCAGCATTACAACTAACCAAAGATTTAAAAATAATGGCTGCTACCAATTTTTTTCATCATAGCATGATGAGGATATAAGAAATGTCACCTAGTCTTTCCAGATTTATGGTGCTTCTCAATTACAGTCCAAAGAAAGTTCACATAAAGGAAAATTCAGAAAAACTTCCAGAACACAACGATGGTCTGAAGAATTTCTGTGCTCATCCCATAAGCAAATAATCCTGTCAAGGATCAGTGCTGTTACTTCCACACCCACCAGGGTCTTCCTAACAAATACCTGCATTCAAGAGTTGACATTTTATATTAGCGACTTGTGTATTATGATGCAAGCCTTTACTAACCTCACAGAGAAACAAAAAACAAAAATGGTTTACTGAGCAAACAGAAAGTCTCTGAAACATCAGTTAGAGCAGCATGAGGTAAGCATTAAACAGAATTGTTTGAACTGTGCAAGTACCATGACTTTACAAGTGGATTTTAAAACACAGACAACTACAGAGGCTGTGGCTTTGCACAAAATCTGTATGCAATTTCTGTCCTTATTCACTGCATATAAAATTAACAAGTTTGAGAAAAGAACTCTTTTGTGTCTTGGCCAATAACCTTCTCTCACCTGAGTCCCATTTACCATCACTTTCAAGATTAGACAAACTAAAGGCTTCTCCTCTTAAAAATATCCTAACTCCATTAGGAATGCTGGACAGGTAGAGTTGAAAGTCTAGAATAACTACAAAAGGAATAAAGTCAATCATTATTCAAATACATCTTTCTCAGTACAATACACCCCACGAGACTATTTTACCTTTAAATCACTGAGGGTCAACACTTCCTTTATGTTGTACTTACATTCAGTAGACAAGATAAAAAGTACTTTTAAGACTGTAGTGTCAAACACTCAAAAGGTAGGCTGAATTAAGATTACATATATTATATATTAAGATTTAATTCTTTCCATTCCCCTCTCCTTCATTTCCACCCACTCAGTATTTCCTAAGAAATAACCTAATTAAAAGATTCAGATGCCAGCCTTCCCTCAAGAAAATCTGTAACTAATTTAGACACTCCCCCCTTTCTTCTGCCATTACAGCAGTCCCACAGTTCTGCTCCTTTTCACATGTTTAAAGCAAGCTTTTTGCCTTCTTCCCCACCATGAAACACTAGGGTAATGGCTACATCTATTCTAAAGCATGTGTAAGAGCCAAGGATAAAAAGCATTATAGAAGAGCTACGTGTTACTTGCATGATCTTACCACTAGTCTGAATACAGTTTGAGCTCCCCACATAAAGAGAACTTGGCCTTCCAGATGAAATTAATCCAAACTAAAGTTTTGACTGCAGATTTATAATCAAACTTTATGTATCTTTTCTTTCAGAGCAGGACAAGGGCTAATCATAGAAGTACACTGGATTCTGAGAAAATACTTATTTTTGCTGGCAAATTATTTCTAGTGCTACTAGGACACTAAATATCAACAAATCGCAGTTACCTACTTTTATTCTCACTTAAAAGGTAGCTGAAAATATCTCTGCTCTGGATTTTCCCTTTAACAAAGGGAGCTGCTACTTGAAATTATCCTCTAATACTGTTTTGAGTCTAAGCCCAGTGATGTAACGTTTCTTAAGTACAGGCACCTAATGAGACAAAAATGTATTAGACCTGTGACCCAGGAAAGGATCCACAAGTATTTAATTTGATTTTGCTGTGAAAGCATAGCTCTTCTCAAATGCAAAACCAGCAACAAGTTATGTTTCCACATTATAGAAATGAATTTAGGTATTAATTTTTAAAAATGAACTTATTAACAGTGGCTCTCATATTTTAGTGTCAATATTTAACTCATCATTTTTATCTCCTAACTGTTTCCATTAACTTATATAAAGTGTAAGTGTTAAGCCACAGTTGGACATCCAGAAAAACATTTGTTTGTTCTCATGCATCTTTCATTGAGGTGTCTCTCTTTTGTTGACAGAAAGAAGTCATGCACAGCCAAGTGTACCAACACTGCAGCAAGCTCTTCAGCATTTTATGTTTATTCAAAACCCTAGTCTTCAAGGCTCCAGAGTGGAGTATCTGAAGGTGAGGATAAAAGGAGACTGAGAGGGGAAGGAAAGCAGAGAAGGAAAATTCAGATGAATACACACCATTTCTAAATTATTACATTCAAAAAAACAAACCAAAACAAAAAAGGACTCACAGGCTGCACTTTGAAGATTCTGACTGCCCAAACACCTTATGGAAAGAAACGTAAGCTACAGAGTCTTTGAAAAGTCAGGCTAACAGATTTTAGGATTTTTCAGCCTAACCAGATTTCCTTCCGGTCAATCTTGCATGACAAAGGAAACTGCAGTTTTCCCTCCCTTCACAGTCTAAGAAGGAAAAAATATACACCAGTATCCATGAAGACAGCAAGATACTTAAAAAAAAAAAAAAAGTGAGACCACTAACTTGCATTTTGTTCAGAAGGATCAAACCACAAATCGTTCTGCACAAGCTCATGGCAGGTGATCCCACCAGCTATCAAACGGTGACTGTGGGAGTAACCTTCAAGGTTACTGCTGAACACTATACTACAAAATTGGCACATTCTGTAATACAGTCACCGTATTACAGGCTAAATACTATAGAGCTAGAAGCTGGCAAGATGATACATTTTGTTGTTTATTTAGTCCAACTTACAAGGTAACATAAATTATTAAATAATCCTATCCAAAAGGAAAGAAAATGATATAACAAAATTAACTACTCAATTCCTAAAAGGCTAAAGTATGTAAAAGAAAAGTTAACTGGTTTGTAGGTAAAAGGATTTTTTTTTTCCATTAAAAAAGGGCCAATCCATAGGGACAAAATGCAATTTTGACCTGAATAAGTACTGGTTTTCCTCCTCTTTCACTCATCCCTTCTAATTATCTTTGCTTTATTCACCTTCTATACCTTCTATTGTGGTATAAGTCATTGAGGTTAACACCTTTCTTTCATATTACACAACAACACAAAACTAATTTGGAGGACATGATTCTAAACAAATACCAATAAGCTAACTAGTGGCTGTAAAAATGTTCTTCACCCCTAAAAAATGAAGGAGGAGCAGAGAGGAAAAAAAAGTTAGAAGATGCTTGATTTTTGTTCTGTTTGTTCTTAAATGTTTGTCCACAATGTTTGTCCATGGGTAATTCTAGAAGCTCTTCCCTTACTCGGGGACAGCTGCATGGCCTGGGCAAGACAGTCAATCATGCTAATCAGAGATGTAAAGAGATCTGTAACCACAGCATAGCTGCACAGAAGCAGATACGTAGCAAAGGTGTAACACCAGGAACTGTGATAATAACTGCCAGCCAAGTAATACAGACACTGTAGTGTTAGTTATATGCGCCTATATATCGTTAAGCAAATAAAACTGACAGAAAATGTATTTGTTGGCATATTGAGAGAAGTGAAGCTTGTATTAGTGGCTGTTCAGCGACATTCATTATGAATATAGCCAAAATTTATTTCAATGCAATACTCCTACAAACTTACAACCATCTCCTCCACCAAATTACACTCTTAGAGAAGCGAAAATAAAAAAAATAGTACTAGCTGATCGGCATTTCTGATGTGCTGAATGACCCTCCTGGGTTCTTGTAATAGGGGAGAAGGCAATATATATGTGTGTTGTATACATTTTTTAAAGTGCAAGATCTTTTTTTGTGTATAGCTGTCTTATATGCGTTATTTCTAGAACTATTATATATATTCCACTTTCAATGCTTGATGCTATACCATCAGATTAAACTGGAGTTAAATTTAAAAATACAATTAGGAAGAACAAGCAAGAAACAAATTTTAAAATGCCTTCAGGAAAAATATTTTCAAGAAAAACATAAAGGGTCCTTAAGCAAACTGTTAGAAGGTATTAATTGTGAATTGCCAAATTGATACACATTCTTCAAAAGGTGGAGGCCTGAAGACTTGAAATACAGTAAATTGTTAGAAACTCTGCCTATGGAGGAACTGAGGTAAACAGTTATGCTGTTCACAGGGAAAAGAAGTTAGAAAAGATAAAAGCACTGCAGAACAGAGTCAGCCCCAAAACTAAGGACATTTGAGCTAAACAGAACCTACCAAAACATGCAAGAAAGAGAATACCTAACTTGGGTGTGTTTTTTTGTTTGATTTTGGTTTGTTTTTTTAAACACTTTCTTTAGCAACTACATACTTTAGATGAATAAATACTATATCCACTTGTGAAAGAACTGCTGCAAATCCCTTTAATCAGTTACTGGTCAAACACACTCATGGGAAACTTCTGAGTCAAATAATGTTAGATCTGTTAAGCTTATACGGCAGTGAAGCAAACCAGAAAAATAATTGAAGGCTAGACAATACAAAGGATTCAGCTGCAAGATGAACAGAAAATGTTTCTGCTCCCGCAGCTCGGATCACTTCTTTCTCAACCCCTAGCACAGCACACCATGACTCTCACTTAAGCCAGGATGATCATTCAAGGTGCTACACTCTGAACTACATTAGAGAAATGATCCAATTAAAAATTTGAGAAATGAAGATTCACAACAGCTTAACCAATATAAATCTGGTTTCCTAGATTCAGCCGCACTCTCAGTTTCCCTTGTGGCAAACCATACCCCTCCAGCATGTCCTAACACAAGCACCAGCACTCGTCCAATCATACAGTTCAGGAAGCTGATCTTGCCAAAAACATACTCTCCAAAAACAGCAATCAATTTTAAGGGAGCTCCCCTTAGCGAACTCACCATGCACGTGCAGCAGCAGCACTACTGCCAATGTAAGAAAGGGGGTGGGAGGTATGGCACCACAGCAGCCTAGATTTCAACCAGTTTGAACTGTGCTCAAAAGCTTTATCTTTTTTAAGTTGAATCGATCCCTGACACAGTCCCAGCGTGGTCCCACGTTCAGCTGCACTGGCAAAATGGAGAAGATGGAGCTGTACAGCACAAGCGAGAAACAGAAAGGAGGAGTACTTGCAACTAGTATTGTCACTTGAACACTTTTGATGACAAATTTTGGGCACAGAGTATTTCTGAACTCAAGGGTTTGCCCTCAGAAGGGAGGAAAGCAAAGTTGGTCTTTTGAGGACGAATTTAAGATGGCTACCACAATATCTTGGAGCCAAGGCTACCCATCAGCCGTGAAAAGATGCCTCATTTTCAAATAAATTGAAGAGGGCTGAAATACTTCAGACAGATGTTGAAAGACCTGTTTCAGAAAAGAAAAATGTACAAATAATATGTATTAGCCTTTTAAACAAATTGGAGATTTACACTGCTGAAACACGCATTCAGAATCTTTAGAGATTAAAAGAAACGTGAAGTGCAACCAAGAAATTCCCTTCACTTACAAGTGTGAATCTTCCCTCTCAAGAAAGGGCTGCAATCCTCACAGCAGAGGGAACACTTATAGAATGTACACTTCAGGGGACATTTACTTAAAAAGTAGTAACAACTGTGTCTCCTTAATGACATTCAAAGATCTTCAAGGGAGGGAGCCCCAGCTCTTACCACCTCTTTCCCATTGAACTGACTGCACTGACCTTGCCTGTAATTACAGAGCAATTTCTTTCCCGTAGGAACGTTCTGCAGCCTGCAATCATCCCTGGAGCCTGCAGCAGTTCCAGCTAGTTCCTAATTATCTCCAATATCTGCCCACAGGCTCTTTGAATACTTTCTTACGAACACACATTGAAGTTTTGATATCCTCCCCCAAAATCCCAATACACCTTTGTATGTGACACATGCACTGCAACACTGGAAACAAAAAATAAAATAAAAAAAGGAGGGGGAGATGAAAGGAGAAAAATAACAGAAGCCACCAGTTTTTTAAATTCAGAAGAGCCTCATAAACAAGAATTATTTCTGTTGGACAGCAAGACATATTTCAGTGAGAAATCTGATAATCTCTGTGGAGCAGTTTGAGTGTGGCGTGTTGCAGCAGGGAAGGATGCTGCATCAGCCTGCGGGGACAGAGCTCCTGGTGATGCCTGCAAGCTGCATCACAGGTGCGAAGTGGATTTGCTCACCACAGGCTGCTCGGCTAGAGCTGTGAAGCAAGGCACTTCTCACACAGAAGACCTTCAATGGGTTGGATTTTTCTTTAATTTTTTTTTTAAAGTACAAAAAGACAAGAGTTGCAGTTTTCAAAGAACTCCGGTTTCTCAGTCTTTGGCTTTTGGATCAAGAACTTGACTCTAGTCCTGACTGTCACTAACGTCACTCAAATATGCCGTCACTGAAGATTTCAGTCTGTGTTGGAGGACTTGCACCCACCTTACCACCACTGCTTAGAGGTCTAGATGCAGAGGAGGGATACTTCTACCCTCACAAGGAAGAGATGCAAAGCTAAGGAACAGCTTCATCTCCTCCCCATACCTGTCCCCTTTTGCTTCAAGTTTCCTGTTTTTTCCTCAAGGTTCTGGAAGGTTGTGCCAAGGTCTCTGGGTTAAAAGAGGCATATAATATCATCAAGGCAGTCAGACTCTAAGAGTGGTTGCTTTAGAGGCAGCCTCGACAAGCGAGTCACTGAAGAGGCCTTTTTAAAAGCCAGGAGCTTTAAATGAATGCTTGCAGCAAAGCAAACACTTCTGTACAGAAGTGAGTTGTTTCACTAGCAAGACTCAGAGGGCATGAGATTAGCTGCAAACATATGTGCCCAGTTAGGTGGATGATGGTTTTGAACTGTTCTGTTGGCACTAATATGCCAAGTGTTGACTGGACCCCTGCACTGACAGAAGCAAGGAGTCCAGGAAGAAGCAGGCGTCCTCTACGCACAGTCATGTTGTGGGGGGTAGGCTGAAGGCAGACCTGCACCTAGGTAAATTAGCACAGCAGTCGTGTCCAGGTAGTTTTACTTTGTAGAGGTCTTCACAATTATGATTCTTTCCTCATCCTGGCCAGCTGCTCCTGCTAGACATATGAAAGATTTAGGTAGATAAACTGTAAAATTTTGAAATGGGGATAAGAAACAGCAGTATGCTGTAGTCGCAAACAGCTCTCATTCTTCTTGCACGACTGTGACACTACAACCTTTTTAGTAAGAAGTCCATAATAGGTAAAAATTGGTGATTACAGGGGTATTCAGTGGAAGGAAAGCTATCAAGGACTGTCTCTTCTATTTTCTTAAATATGATACAAAAATATGTGTTAAAATGATCACGGAAAATGAGTGAACAGAAAAAGATTTTCAGAAACTCTGGAAAAGTATATTCAAAGAGCAACATGAGTTATTTTAAGTAGGAATTCTGAACATTTCACTTTAATGCTGTCAATGTAAAAAAGAGACTACTCAAATTTTGTTTCTAAAATTCATTTCTATAATTAACTAAATTTTTAGCTGAGATGCCAATTCCTCTCATTCAGTTCTGTCAGTCTGCAAAGAGTAAGCCTTTGAAAGGTGTAATTTTTAATATAAAATTTATTCATTTTATATTGTATTGATATGTCTATTTCTTAACATGGTAACATCCCAAGATAGCCAGACTTTGTGTAATTCATTTAACTCTGTACAACTACCAGATAGTGCTTGCTTCTAACTATAATCTCTACGAAGTTATGAAAATGCTCTTCCATTGAACAAACATTCAGGTTGCACCAAGAAATTAAACAAATGTTCTAAATTTGAGGGTTTTTTTTTAAGTTACAGTAATATTCTCACTACTTCCTAGCTAGTCCTGTAATTAAATTTATTTTGTTTTTTTCCCCAAGAAGTTATATAAATGCAGTAACTGTCAAACGTCTTGGACCCCATTATTTCTCTTCCTCAACACAAAACTCTCAATGCCTTTTGGCATCTGTACCTAACCTACGCTTACGACATTTTTTTTTGGTAAAGCTCCAATTCAGAATCTACAAAGCATGAAAATCAAAAGCGAAAATTCATCATCGCAGTTAAATCTATACCTTTTAGATATATATTCACACAGAGCTAATGCATTCACATACACACAAAGCTAAAGCTATCCATGACTAAACAAGAGAAAAAAAAAACCACTGGCATTCTTTGTTTGGATTTTCTTCTTTCCTATTGCCAAGTTTCACCTTACTGCCTTTCCCAAGGAGCACAAGGATCTTCAGATTAAGATGGTGAACTTTTCAAAACAGCCAGAGAAAAGACTGATTTCGACTGAAGAACATCAGCTTCATACATTTTCTACTTCATTTTCAAAACTTGGATTTAGGAAAGTAATATGATTGCATTTAGTAGATGATGTGCTACTTGGGCTGCTTCTGCTAAATCTCACAAATGTAGGTCATACTCCTGCACTCATGCTTTGCTCGTGCAAAGGTTGCTTTTTTTTTTTTTAACATGATTGTAAATTCCTTAGGATACCATCATGTTTGCAGATTCTAGCCAAAAATAACAATAAGAAGATAAAAGCAATCTGAGGTCATTTCATAAATAATATAATTTTGACCTAAAATTTTAAAGCTATCTTACATACAGTCGCTTTTTTCCTTCTATGCCTAGAATTACTACATATGTAGACAAACTTGGTTTAGTACAATCTTTTTTTATTTAGTAAGTACTTTACAAAGTACCTCCAGAGCTGTATAAAAGCATAATATTTACTGTATTAAGTGTTATTTCTGTATGTCTATGTGAAGCGGTGAAAAAGCAGAACAATCAGAGAAAAAAAACCCAAACTGGTAACATATAATCCACCCTGATCGTTCCCTCTATAGAACTCAACACCTGTACTTAAGGTTGCTCTTCTGTATTGAAAAAGTCTGCTTGCAAACTGCTCAAGGAAAATTCTGCCGCTTTTCCTGGTAAGCAGCTTGGCAAGGTAACATCATAATCTTGTAGTGTCAGTGGTCCCCTTGAGTTTACGAAGTCTATTAAAACAAATTACTTGAAAACATCTTTTTCAGGATTTCAATTCTATAGTTTAAGAGGATCAGTATATTCCAGTTTCTTTTTAGATTCAAGGAACATAAGACAGTATACTACTTCAGTATCTAATGCTGTCATGACACCTCAATACTTTCACCATTAACTGTGTATTATGCACAGACCACCGAATAACAGGAGGTTACTAGGAGAAAACTGTATGCTTTCTTGTTATCTATACTAGCTAGACTGCAATGAAATCAACACTTCAGCATCTGCTTGAAACAGCCATCATGTTTGATCTGTAGTAGTTAGGATGCACAAAACAAACACTATTTAGAGAAAAACATACAGTATTTCGTAAAGCTAATACAAAGCTTCTGAAATTAAGTAACTGAAGAATGACATTTTAAGAAAATTCTACGCCAATAACTAAAATTATATATTACTTTTCACTTACTGGTCTACTGAATCACAGCATGAAACGAAGACAGCTGAAGAACAATCAGAAATTACATCAGAATACAAAAATTATATTTCTAACTATTAAAAGAATGAAAAACCTAAATTAAATATGGGAAAATCTAGTTACTTAGTGACACTAAAACCTCAAATAATACCTGCTACAGATGCTGATTTCACTTGATCATCAACCTACCAATTCTGTATTGGGCTGGATGATTAAAATGATGTAAGATATGAAAAAATAAAAAACGAAAAATCTGTTATACTTCACGTATAATCCAAAGAGTATATGTTTGCCTGAAGTCAGCCTATTTCCTTCTAAAAAGATACAAAACAAAACATTACACGTAAATATCCTGTCTTGCTTATAACCGTAGACCATCACAGCAACAGTAGTATTACTGCCACTGCTTTCTCCTTGTGTCCATTTCTCATGTATTTCACTCTTACAAGGGGCTCTGTAATGCTTGTGTCACTGGTCAAAGTAGAATATGGAAAGGCTGCTAGGAATATCTGGCAGAAGAGGGATGAGTAACCAACTCATAATGTTCCCAGGATGAGCATTTCAGTGCATTAATAAAACTGCAAAGCCAGAAGAGAGCCTAAGGAAATGGCATACACTGTTCCAAACATGTTAAATATACCTTTAAATAACTGTAACATGGACAGTGAATGGATAAATGTTCCACAATAATCCTGAAAAAAGCAAACCCCCCAAAACAATTATCATATAGGAACAAATAATTTTACAAATTAATGCACCTGAGAGATTTGTAGTGTCAGTTAGTATCAGTTATATCTTCCAAATATTCCCCACAGTGTACTCCTACAGTAGTCCATCCAAAATCTATCACTAACAATGGGAGTAAACAACATTTTACTGATGGATAACCACAAAAACCATAAAACAAATATTCCATTCTTTCCTGTCCCTCCCCACTGGACACAAAGTCCTTAAGCAAGTAAACCCCAAAAGATGCCACACACACATGGCATTTAAGGGGCCTGCTAACAAAACCAAATTTTCTTCCCCTTGCTCTCAAGAATGATCAAAGTATAGAATTAGGTTTAGGAGCTCTCTAAACTTCTTTCCTGTTTCCATTCATGTAGAGAGAGATATTCTACCCTTGGTATTCCAAGACAGCTGCGAATTGTCTGCAAAGCCTAGTCCATTTAATTGTCTTGCATATATTAAATTTTATTGTTATTTCTACAGGATATCAAGTAGGTAGGAGACAGTATTAACAAGATTCATGGACACCCCCCCCTTTGAGGGCAAAATATCAATAAAATAATACCATATCCAATCCATCAGATTTCTTTTTCGCTGCTTAGCATCTGAAGCAAAGTACTTTCTGAAGTCTTGTAACTGATGTCAGCCTTTTTTGCTTAAGAGCTAATACTATTATCTCATGCCTTACATTGATTAAAGCTTGAGAAGCTAATGCTCACATCCAAAAAAATGTTAAATTAATATTTCAGTTGACCGAAACCAATAACGTGGCTTTTTATAAATGTAACTCACAAGCTTTAGTTTGCACTTGTATGTTTACAAATTTTCATTTCAGATGAAGAAATCCATTTCACAGAGAGCAATATGAACAGTAAAATAAAGCAAGACACTGCTAGATTCTAGACAGACATACTAGAGCAATGCAGAGCTGCAGGGATCTGAATACAGACAGTATCTTCTGCTGGGCAGTCAGTCTCCCACTGGGATGGCAAGCATGTACACTGGGATATTCTACAGTAAAACAGTGTTTGTTTCTTATATAGAGCCTTACAGATGTCACAGGATTATTCCCTCTCAATGCTTCAACATTTTAATTTATCAAAATTTTTAAGCAGAGCATAGCAAGGCACTTACAGTTTCATAACATTCCCCCGTGCAATGTGTTCTGTGATACTTGGATCTGTTGCTCTCCTCATAAGAGCCAAAAGCCAAAGTACAAAGCAACTGCTATGGGTCGACAGCAAATGCCCTTTATTGCTGCTTTTCAGAACTGTACTCAGATCAGCCAGAGCTCTAACAGACTAAAAGCAAACCCAAATCTATCTTCTGGAAGGCCACATACAGTTACAAAGAAAATCAGGACACACACAAGTCATCCACTCTGTTCAACATTTGTTATTGTTTTATTTGCTCTGAAGCAGAGCTACAAATAACTGACACCTTACCAATCTTCAAAAGAAGCTTCTATAATTACGTTGGTATGCCCTATGGAAACACTACTGGGTTTCTCATAGCAACATTCAATGATTCAAACAGCTAGCCCTGCTCTTCCCATAAAATTATTAATACAAAGAGAGCTTCATCATCCTTCAACAGAAGAGCTGACTGGCAGAATTACCATTATCAATGGTAATACAACAGCTTTATGACATCTCACCTCTTGAGAAATCAAGTTTTATGGCAAAAGTTGTAGTACATTCAGTATACAGTAAGGCAGGATTGTTTCTATAAGATCTTTCTCACCATTTACGATGCCTTGAATGCACACACTACAAAGTCTTTTTAGCAACCCTGTAAGATAGGTAAGTATGATTCCTGTTGTAACAGATGAAACGAAAGGTACAGGCCTGCAAGACAAGCAAACTGTTCAAAGCAACGTATGCCACAGAAAGACTTCTCAATCCCCACCACCCCTATGACCCACTCCAATTTGCCTTCCTAGATCTGGCTGGCCCTTGTTCCTCTGTTCACTGCCAGGTGCCTGTCTGACATCTCCTTGGTCAGACTCAGTTTCTTAAAACATCAGAAAATAAATATGAACAAAGTGAGGAGTATTCTGTGGCCTTAGGTGAAGCAAAGGAGCACGCAGGATCCACAAGACTTAGATGCAGGGAGATCTTTCAGAAAAAGAAAGATGTTAGATCAGCTCAGCTGCACCATGGAATTTCTCCATGGGACAGAGCTGGAGCATCCTCCTTAATATTGAAGGGAAAGATAGCACCATAATAAGAAGGAAGAATTTACCATTACTGGCTTCCAGTCTGTGCTACGATCCTATGAGCACTAAGTGTGGCTCCTGTGATGTTTTCCTGTCCATTTCCATCTTGCTTCAAAATTTATCTGTTTTAGATCCACAGGAAAAGCCATAACCAACATTCTGCTTTTTGTTCTCATATTCAAAAATATCCATCAACATTTGGTGAAATGCATCGCATGTCAAAACACTTCTGCCATTCACTGTAGACAGATAGATACTCAGGCCAGGTTAATTCAAAATGATTTACAGTAACCAAGAATATTTACTACTTCAATCATCAAGCAAGGAAATTTGATTTAAATATACAATTTTAATTTTGCATTTCTACTCCTTTTCTGAAAGAAATCCTGCTACTATCTAGTAACCTTAAACTGATGTTGATTTGCAAGTAAACATAGCTTATACCTTGTATTTGATATTTTGATTTGCTAACTTTAATGCTATAATACATTCACATTTAAGTAGTTGCATAATTTAAACACACATTTATTCAGATTGATGATTTTCACATTTGATGTTAAAGAATGGTAAATGGTCCTTCTCATTTTCTGGACCAGATGTTCTCCAAACAGCCATATACGCACCACTGACACAGAGTATATGCCTACATAACACTGCTAGTACACAAAGTACTCTGAAGTGTTACAAGACTCACCCTAGAATAAGAAGTTACCCCTGCCAACAGTCAAATCCAACCTCACCAATGTTGCTGGGGTCAGCAAGAAAAAGTTGCCGTATTTTAAAGGTTTACATTTCAGGATTATCTTCTAAACTCACAACTGTATCAAGTTAGTTTCAAAGGAAGCTAGAATGCCTTTTACACAAATCCAAGTTTTACAAGATTTAGAGAATGCTACTAATAAAATAAAACTACATTAGATATTTTGGATTCATATGTCTCTATTAATCATGGGTTTAATTGATTTTTATTTTTTTTTAAATAAAAGGAAGCATTATCTTTAGCTAGTGAACTGAGGTGACTTTCTGGATACTACATCACTACAAAAGTAGAAATAGCTGATCTCAACATCACATCTCATTTTTATTACATTTTATAAGAAGAAAACAATGCTTTTCAGTTTCTCCTTTAGGAAAAAAAAAAGAACTGACATAAACTATACTGAAATAAATACACAATTTTCCATCTATGCCTACTGAAGAAAATCTGTTGCAAACTGATCTGCCCCTTCAGCAAACTAAATCCAATTATTTACCCAGCAATTTCGCAAAATATTTAAACGATACATACTCATATTATTTATTACCAAAGCTATTTTACTTAAATTTGACAAATTATGCTGAAGGCTAAATTTACTACAATAGACTTAAACAAAGAGTTCCACTTAAAAGCAGTATCTTTTTATATGTATTTTTAGCTACTCTGTAAATGCTCTCTAACATAGCACAGTAACAAAAGACTTTTAGCTATGGTATTGTCAGAAAGGCTCCTCCTCCATTACAGGCCCATGTCTGCACTTCTATCACAACACAAAAAGGTCCTGAATCTCAGTTTAAAAGCTGACGATGAAGATAAGACCAAGGTAAAAAGCCAAATTCTAAAGTAAATTGCATGTGGTACAGGCACACATTCTCCTCTAACCATTCAGCAGCAGACTGGTGATAGTCTCTACCAGGTACGGCAGGAGAAGACACATCAAACTGTCACAGCCAGACTTCAACGCATTTTGTCTGCTAAAGCCATTTAGACATACTAGTTTTATTTCTTTTAAACTTCAGGAAAAGATAGAGTCTTCACACTTCGAATCTCAACACACACAAGATTTCAGATGGGTGAATGTGGCATGAACAATGCATATGTCAGGTTCATAATAGAGAAACTATACAGAAATTAACATTTCTACTTCCCCTGCATTCAAAGCCATCTACATATGCACACATGAGAAGAAAAATTGTAATGGTTATCTGCCAAACCCTGCAGTGTCATATGGCAGCAGTAGGTCAATCTTTAGAAGCTGGCTCCAAGCTGACCAGTGACTGATCTGCTCCCTTCCAGCTGAGACATCAGGTCACGACAAACATTATCCCAGTCATGAGGCTAATGACAGAGCTGGAGAGAATCCCTCTAAGAGGAAAGCAGAGACACAAGGAGCAAGTTTCCTTCTGGGAAAATGGGGTGAATTAAGGTCATATTGAGAAGAGGCAGGTGGTTCACAGGGTAAAAAGAGCACTAGATTAACATGTGGAGTTTGTGCAGACTTCAGGCATGGTATCAATTTCCTGGACTGAGTAACCAGGCCAACAGCCTGTACATACATACTACAGAGCATCATTTCCCATCTAGTACAAGGGATGTTTAATTAGCACGGTAGGGGTACCGGACTGCGGAGGGCGGATGATGGGGGAGAACCTGTGTCCTTCAGTCTAGCAACAGCATTTTTAAGACACTCCTAAATTAAAAAAAAAAAAAAAAGAGAAGAATTGAAAACAAACCCAAAGTTATTGAAGCATATTTTTTTATTAGCATGCCAAAGAAATGCTAAATTATTTGACATGAGAAATGACATGTTCATAAAATCCACTACGCAAGACAATCCTGTCTCAATAAATTAGACACTAAGTTCATGTAGGGAGATAGAAGTGTGTTACTAGAAACAACGTACATTCAGCAATTAAGCAAAACAGAGATAAAATGCTGATGAAAAAATTAGGATGGCAGTGATTCCTTTCATATTATTCCCATAAAGACCCGATTGATAGAAGTATACAATAGGTGTTTGCCTTAAAAAATGAATACAGATTGCAAACTCCTGAGAGAGAGTGTTATCCTCATGCTAGATTCTTTCCAGACACATTTTTCACTATTACTGTAACCGTATACCATGACTAGGGCTGGGGGAACAGGACAGGACACACCAAAATACCTCTTTGACAACCAGTATGCTTGTCTCCACCCCAAACCTGTGTATAATACCACTACCTTTGCTTCATTTTTGTTTCTGTACAACACAAACGTGCACTAAAAACCAGCAGTGGAAAGAAAGCAGGAAGCAACCTTTCCAGCTGATCAAGGCCTAGGTTCAGCAAAATTTGTCTTCGTATGCTCAAGCTATGAACACACTATGATACCCTGCTGATTGTGGGTAGACTTATCACCACTGTGAGGGAATGTCTTGTTTATCATTAGACTCATCAGCGAGGATTTCAGAATTTAGAGGCGGGGGGGGGGGGGGATCAAACACAGACTAAACAACCATACTCTAGGAAAAACTAAGCTTTTGTCCAATTCGTTCATAAATACCAGAAAAATTCTGCAGAAGATACTCAATGTGAATGGGTGCTAGGGCAAATAACTCACAATTTGAAGTATCATGTTTCTTAAGCCTTTGATCCTTCAAACAGTAGAGAGTATGGGACATTTCTGTATTAAGTCTGAAAACCTTAATATAAGAAGAGAGATTATGGCTTTCAGAGCAGTGGCTATACACCAGTTTTTGCCTGAATAGTGTTTTGACCAGTTCTGGGCCTGAAATTTTCCAAAACAGTGAACAAAAGGTCTTTGGCTCTCAGTTCACAGCAAGTGCGCTGCAAAGCGCACTAGATATCTTAATGCTGCCAAACAAGCTGGGCACTTCTGTGAGTTTTATTTGGTATGGAAATGAGCACCTCCCACAACTTTTCCCTTCCTATTATCACTTATTCATACCTTAAAACGGACGGCTTTGAAATATCCTGCAAGAAAAGGCTGAAAGAAAAGGCTTGAGTACTATGGTACAGGCCACCTAACAAACATCAGAGGCTAGAGAGCAAAAACCTTAACAGTCTCACTTTGAGGAACTACACACATTATCAACTGCATAGCCACAGGAGCTTGTCCTGAAAGAAAAACTCAAAAATGCAGAGGGACAAGGCACGAAACATGACAGCAATATCATCTTTTGACAAATTTAAATCCCTGAGGGATCCCTGAATTTACTCAGCTACTCAAAGAAGGCAAGTAAACCTCTGAAGACATAGAATAATTGTCTCCAAAAATAGAAAAGAAAAAGATAGGTAAACAAGACATGTTACCAAGAGAGGTGGCAAGCAGCTGAAGGTGAGACACTCAGAAAGCCTTGCGCCACAACTTGAGAAACCTAGTGAAGAAAACTATCACAAAAGAATGCAATTTTGTTCACTGCATTTTTCATGGCATGTTTTGTTTGTTCAGTTAAATTTCCAAATAAACATCTGCACCAGAACACTGATAAGCCTCAAAACGAGAAGCAAGGACCTTCCTGACTTTTCTTACCCCTCTCTGTGACCTAAGAATTTTATATTTGCCTCTTTGCCTTGAAGCACAATTCTCCTCTTCACAAGGTCTCTACCTATACCTAGATGCAAGAAAAGACAGGCCTATTAACAGTTGACTATATGAGAGAACCAGCTTCATACCTCTATCAATTTTAAGTCTTACTTTTTCTGAAAAGAACACTGCTTTAGTTTAACCTAAGCACCCAACTTCACATACAATGCAAAGACAGTGCTGTGCAGAAGTTTAGGCTAAATGACCTTAATGCTTAATTCTTAACAAATCCGTGACATAGATAAATTGTACTTTGCATATTGGATACTACACTTTTCAAACATAAATCTGAGGCATAACAGCTAAGTATTAAAGAAAATCATTATAGGAATTAGCAGTCTGGGCTCCAGAAATAATTCCAAACAGGTAGGATGAGACTTTTCAACAAAAGAGCATGTCTGCTTTATTCGTACTGCTTCAGTAAACACAGACATTGCTAAAGGACTGTGAAAATGAAAACTCCCACAACCTCACTCAAAAATCTGCGGCCAAAAAGCATTTCTATGGATAAAGCTGAATAGTCTACAGATGTATTTTCTATTACACAAGAGAGAAAGAAATGCACTAAGCTGTTTAATCAACCCTTCCATCACGAACGCACCCTTACCAATGAATGAGCAATACAGACTTGCCCTTGCTAACTCCTCAACCTCCCAACACACCATATTCTAATTTAGCAACACTGGGGACCCTTTCTGTGATTCAATCTGCTACAAACAGGTGGAGGAATCTTCAACTACAAGAGTGCTTTAGTGGATGTGTCCAAGTATGTGCCCTACACAGGTACCTCATCCAGGCATGCACTTTTGCCAATCTTATTTTTTTTAAGTATCATTACTTTAACATCATTGCTGTGTCTGAAGGTTCACAGACATTTAGTGATAGGCCTAGTTCACAGTCTGAAGAATCAACAAGGAAACAAGGAGTCATGTAACAGTATTTATAGCTTAGCCTGTCTTATTTCAGTCCCCTCTTTCTGCAACTTTTTTAGTTTAACCTTTACCTAGCCTAATCATCTTCAGTTGAGTGAACATTTGACTCATTTCCAACTGCACGGTGATTTCTTTTAACACGACCCTGAACTTCAAACCTTTTATGCAGTGTCCTAGAAGTACTCTACTAGCCTCAGTGATCCTAGGAGAAGTAGGAAAATAGCATTATTCACATTATACTGCTGAGTGAAAGACAATTAAGCATCCCAAGGCAATACAGAAGCTCATGATAGAATTGAGAGAGAAGTACAGGAGTTCCAACTCCCAGTCTGCTGCTGTAATCATCAACTAATGCACAACAAAAATAAAATCCAAATGTAACTATTAACTTAGTCTAACATAGGTTCATTTAAAAAACAAAAACAACATTTCATCAGAACACTCATCTCCCTGGGATCACAGTTGCTTTTTATCATCTTATATTTACATGGCAGCAACCTCCTACAGCCTACCTACTACTTCACCCTTCCAACCACACGACCCCTTTAGAGTAAATGCCAAATAAGCAGAGACAGAACTTCGAACGCACTAGGAACTACGGGAATACCTGAGGTTATCTGACAGATAAGCAGGGCTTCCCTTACACAAATTACTCTGAAATCTGATCAAGAGGACACATGCATTTATCTCCTAGGAAGGACTGGAAAAGATGCCAAAATTCATTAGGATTTCTCAAATGAAGGTAAAACTCCAGATCATTAAAATTAAGTGAAAACAGGACAGAACCCTTTTCTAAAAATAGATCTTGCTGTGCAGCCAAGTATGTCTGTGTGCAATTGTTATTTATTTTTAAGTTGGGGCAATTTTCCAGATAGATTTTTACATCAACTAACACAATGAGGTGCTTTAAAACAAACAAAATCCCCAAGATTTCTTTCCTGACTACATTTGCTATAAAGTTGTAGAGGAAACAAGGAAGCAGTAACAAAACACAGTCTCTCCTAGCATACCACAAAATTGCAAAATTGTAAATTTCAGCGAAGGCAGACAATAACAATATCAGCATCCAGGAAATAGGGTCACAACCCTTAACCAGAAAGACTGGAAGAAATTGTCCTAATCATTGTTAAAAAAAACCCAAACAAACAAACCAACCCAAATAAAAAAAAAAAAAAAAAAAACAAACACAAAAAATACACTACCATCACCCCCAAAAACCCCCGAGCCTCATCAAGGACACAAGCTCAAAGAAGTCATGTACTCTTTAGTACATTCTCCAGTGCTTTTTCCATTCAACCTACACCACGTCAGGCCTATTTTTATCAATAGTGTTATCAACCCACACATGGAGATGTGCACTCAAAAATGTCATTTGGGACAATCAAAACAGGAACAGAACTGAGCACCATCAGCATTTTAAAATCTTATGTTCAATGCTTCCATACTAGTCCTACCAGTGAAGGCGGCAACAACCCAAACCTCTTAAGATACTCCAAGGGAGAAGAGTTATTCCAAGAGCTTGAGCAAGTGTTAGGCTCAGAAAGCAAGGAGATCTTAGTCTACACACCAACAAAACAAAGCAGAAGTAAACATAAGTGAAAACAAATAGACAATTGCACATCAGTATGGACACTCAGTCATCAGCCGTGATATTTGTCAAAACTGTGACAATGCAGCTGGAGGCGAATCAATATGATCCAAATCCTCATGACACATCCATCCCATTTTATCTCCCTTAACCAAAAATGGGCAACTGGTTGCAGATCTACTCCTGGATACACTATAAAATCATATTATTGTTGCCTATGCAAAAGTCATTTGATTGTTTTAGGAGAGTTTTCATTCTCTGCCCAACATAAAGCTAATGCCGGTCATTTCTTGGTTTTCACACTCATCCTTGGACAACAAGGAAGGACACAAACTCAAATCCAAACCAGGGAACAAAGTTTTCCCAGTATTTCTGGAGTTTAAATGAGCAATGCTATTTTAAAACCAGCAAGAGCTCATTCTGGCACCACAGCACTAGACAATTAAATCACAAATACTTTCTCTCCAAACCAACTAGAAGGTTTCTCACACCAGAAGTACTTAAACCAAACTCCAAAGCAGGAAGACTGAATTAAGGAACTATCCAACCTTTGGAATATAACCTCCCCATGACAGTGACAAAAGACTTTACTGTTGCATCTCGTGAAAACAGGACACTATCTTTTATGAAATCTTTCAGCATTACTGGTCACTTTTAGCCCAGAACAACCACTACTCATGTCATCTGCTCTCTGCATTATTGATTGCAAAACCCACCAACACAGTACTGAAAATGAAACTGTATTGTAAGAATTTTCCATATAATCTTCTTACTCATCTCCCAAGCTACAACATCATTCTCTAATCAGTGGTCTCTCATTTAAATGCTTGGAAGAAAGAGTAATTTCCAATTCCTTTATTAATAAAAAGTACTTAACCTTCTGGAAATACAAGGGAGGGACTAATACTGTACAGGCATACTCCTAGCACTTGTAGTGAGCTCAAATTATACTTTTTTATACAGTATACTTTCCTCAATCTTACTACAGGTCCAGTGAACAGACTTTCAAATTCAGAAATCCTCTGCCAACAACACTGGGAAATAACATGTATTGGACTTAATACATGTTCCACAGGGTTATTCTGCTGGTATAACGGAAGAAAGAATGTCTCCTCAGTAAACTGGCACAATCTGGAAGGAATCCATCCCTGGAAGGTCTGTAACCCAGGGGAAGAGGACTTAATCACTTAATCCTATGATTTGTATTTGCTTTTAATAGAACCTTGATGCTGCACCGAAGTTGTTGCTGTTGAGAGAAACAGACTAATTCTTGCTCATAGTTGCCTGTTACAATTCATAATAGGGCTTGGTCTAGGTATCTTTAGAAGAACCATGTCCCTTCTCCTATCCCTCTATTTTATTTTTTTTTTTTTTAATATCTTCATCTCCACTTTGCAAAAACTGCAAATGGTTCTAAATCGCATACCTGTAATGTGAGCTGGTTTAATTTTATCCCCTGATCATTCATGCAAAATAGCAGATTTTCACTGCATAGCTTCCCATGTCATTGTAAGATTCAAAACGATTTATTTAAATCTGTCTTCTAGAATTCAACCACTTTAATTGCTTTATCTAATTAAATTCATAAAGAGCTACTGGACAATGGGAGCTGTAGCCCCATCTTCTGTTTTGACAAATTAAAAAAACAAAAAAAAACCCAAAAAACAAACGAAACCCCCCCCCAAACCCCCTGCCATAAAGGATCCTCTGCCTTAGAAATCAAACATCTTTAAAGATCTGCTAACAAACCCTAACACTCAAGAGGAGGAAGGTAGAATCCAAGCCAGGGATAAGTCCATATCAAACTGGAAAAGTCCTCAGCAGTTTCCAGAGCAATCCAAGTCTGGAAAGGCAAATCAAACCCATCTGATTTATATAACTGTTTCTTTACAGATGAAGTGAAAGTTCAAGTATTGACCACAGGAAAGAGCCATTTCATTTACATACTGTTCTGTTTCCAAATTATTCAGCAACGTCTTACTTTTTTTTGGATGACCATATGATAAATATGGGTATAATACCTGTCCTCTGCTACTCAACTACAGAAACTTCACACCAAAATCTCAATCAAAACTTTCTTCATTCTTACAAACAATCAAAAAATTGGCAATTACTTTTCAAAAGCAAGCTGCTTATGCTCACAATACTTCTACAAATACAATTCATATACAGATATGAATGCCATAATCTTTACAAAAAGATAGATTGCTAAGAGCAAAAGTGGCTATAAACAGTTCTCAGGTTCCATTTCAAGAGAAATGCAAAGTAAGATTTTATGAAGAACTCTTTTTTATATTTCTCAGCAAATAAAAGGAGTGTACACACAAGGCCTGACATTCCATATGTACACATCAAGCACTCAACTTTATCCAGAAAAGTTTCATATCAAATTTTACAGATTAAAACGAGCAGGGTTTTACACCATGCAAAATGAAAGGAGTGGAGGATTGCAACTCTTTAGCTGGCAACAGCCTAACAATGGACACTTATACTTCTGTCATTCTTGTGTCACAGGATGCTGCAGATGCTAAAGCTATCAAGGGCTCAAAAAGAGATTGCATAAATTCACCACAACTATTAAAAAACAAATTATTAAATACCAAATCATCTGCCCAGAGACCCCTAAACTGCATCTTGCTAGAAGCCAGTGATGATTCCCTTCAGAAACTCAGCTGTTTGCATGCCCTATGATACTCTTCCCCAAGCATCTGCTATCATTCACTGTTAAAAACCAAGATATTGATGTAGAAACACCTTTGGTCTGAACTGATATACTGTTCTTAGGTCCGTATTTTTGTGCCTGGGAAAAAGGAAGGTAAAATATCTAAAGCTGGTTCAACACCTACACTATTCAATTCTTTCATTTCCAAACACTATGTAGGGCACTTGTATGGCAGCCAAAATATTTATATAGTAACAGTTCTTAATATACTTACATCACTCATGAGGGCTGGGGAAGACACCACAAATATCACAAATATATAACTCTTCCTCCTTCTCCCTTAGCTGAATTCACTCCCCCTTTCAAGTTTTACTTAACACTTAAAATAGCTTTATGAGTAACATTTTTTATATTTTTGTACAACATTAACTATTATCCACAGCCTGTATTATCTGCAAGAGAGAATTTGTGTTAGTCAATCTTCCTCGTGTGTATTTTATTCAAATTTTAGACAGGAGATCTTTGGTGTTGTGTTTTATTTTTTAGTTATTTACAACTGAAAGGATTTCCTAGAAGTCATTCCACCGTGCCATTAGAATAGAGAGATCTGTTCTTTATCAAGCACAGGCAGCAATTAACATTGCTAGTAATGCCTGGATGCCTAACAGACCAGGGTTCCCACTGTACTAGATACTGCACCCAGAACAGAATAAAAAAAGCAAGAGCGCTCTCTCTCCCTCTCACAATTGAAGAATTCTGTCAGCTATGGTCTTTTTCCAACTAAAGAGCCTCCTGTGGACTGTGATCCATCACAATCACAGCAGGCAGCCAACCTTTGCTTTTCGCAATAACTTTATTTGCTACTTATCTTCAAAAACATCAAAAACATTGCTCCTCTATCATATCCTTAATATACATGCAGAAGGATTCTTTTCTTTCATATTGTGTCCAATATTTATGGCTCCTTTCCATGTTTTTCGTCTGCTTAAATGGTGCCAGGTACCATTGGTAAAGTATTTGCAGGGATTTTCTTTAAATGGCTATGTGAATGGGTTTGGCCTTCCTCCAAATTTTACTTCGCAATTATTATTCAAATGAGTGAAACAAGAGATATATGAAGATATTATTTAGAAATCAGTTTAGCTCCAAGATACTTGCTTCAACAAATATTTAATGAGTGCCTTCAAAGGAACCTATTCCATCACACCTACAAAGCAGAGGAAGAACCAACGGGATGGACTGCTATTAGTACTGAGAAATGCTAGATCTTTATATTCTAATGGGAAAGTTAATCTTCAAGTACATGCTTTGCGAAGACTACTTCGCACTAGGCAAGGATGTCAGAGACTATTCAAACCCAGCGTACAACTACCAGCTGGGTCTGCTAGCTCTGAAACTATGCAGAAGGCAACAATCACAAACGAATCAGGACCTCCATGCTACACAAACAGCCCAGCTTTCCAGTTAGGAGGTTCTCCAGCCCAGCTTTGATATATTATAGCTATCAAGGATATGATGTGCAGTAGAATAATATTAAGGTCTTTCATGGGTATAAGCACAAAGTGAAAACTATTAGAGACCATTTAAAAGATACTGAAGTTTTAAGTACTGTAAAATTATGTAAACAAAGGCATTAGTTAAAAATAACACAACATAGAAATAATGGATCAAATACAAAAGCATGAATCAAAACAAGAGTCACACAAAAACAATGAAAACAGAAACTGGCAGAAAAACTCCTTGAAACTGGACCTCTCGGAACATTTCCTCTTGGTTCCTTTTTCCAAATAATGTGAATTCACACAGATCTAACTGAAGTCTAGATGCTAGCCTGCCAACAAAGAGGCATTGCTTCTACAGAGAGTGTCAAGTGAAATCACTGACTACACCTGTAAGACTGCTGGCAAACATTTCATTACAGTAGGTAAGCCTTCGTCCCCTTTAATAAAAGGTTTACAGCTTAGATCTATGTTACAGGAACTCATGTTTCTGGATAGCATTACACTATCTGGGAATACAGTTCCCATATTATTTAGTATACTATATAGTTCCCAAATTAAAATCCTTCCATTATAAAATTTTTCATACGTTTCCTAACGTGTATTTTATCCCTAAATGACAATGCTTTAAAGTATTGTCTTGAATTAAAAAACAAATAAATGGCTTTCTGTCCCTATTTTGGAAAATATCAACCCAGTAGATCTCAAGTCCTAAACTAAACTATTGAAATGCACCAATAATATAATTAGTGATAATCACCTGCACACCCCAACTGATAGAGCTAGTTGGAAAACAACGATTTAAGGGTGTGTACTTCACAGCTCTAGCATCAGAATTTTGTTCTGCTACCAGATGCATTACAAAAATGGGATGCCGAAGGTGACTGGAACTGGTGGTTCCAGTCAAAAAAATGAAATGCGAGATCCCGTACCATTTGTACCAGCTTTGCAAGGTGGAAATGAAAGAAAACCAAGAAGATATGAGGATGCTGGCCATGTAACGCATTCATACACATGTGCGTGCGCACACACACACACGTTTTCTTTCCCCCCGACAGATATCAAGAGACATCTGTACAAACTTTCTTAGCAGTCAAGCTCTATGGTAACTAAACTAGAGACACGCACCATTACTACTTCAATCACCTTAACAGAAACTGTCCTGAATCATTCTCTAACTCATCAATAAATTTAGTTAAGCCTTCAGCAAGGTCTCTTCTGACACCGAGAAGTCTGTTCTACTTCAAGCACAGGCTTAGCTTCCAACCTTGGAATGGAAGGTACAGTATGAAATGACCTCAGGCATCATTAAATGAAATATATATGCTACAACAGAAAATTGTACAAAACAGAAAGGTGAGTTTGTGGGTTTTTTATTGTAAAAAAATTTAAAAACCTGATTTTAGTGTTAGACCTTCTTATAGTTTCTTACAGCAATCGCAGGCAGACAATGATCTCTTTATGAGCACTAGATAAGATCAGAATAATTACCCTTAGATAAGAAGAGAATAATTACACTGAATTCTTCTGCAAGGTGCTTTGAGACTTACTAATGGAAAGTACTGCTAAAAGCTGTGTATTATAAGTATGCTTCACAATTACATAAAACAAGTACAACTTTTTCTAAAGGCTAGTTATAAACAAAACTAACTTTATTTGAAAGTTCAGCTGAACCAATCATTTTTTGTGATAAAAATGATTCAGTGAGCTAAGGAAAGTTGCACTGCAACAGCTTTCTTGGTGTAAGTTTACATTAGAACCATCTAAACCTATTCATCAACTTACTGAAGAAAATATCCATCATGAGCTCAGTATAGTTCAAAGGGTTTTTACAGAATAGTGAAAAGGGTTTTAGAATAAACATCTGTTGACTAGGTGAGAACAAATTCCAGTCTGTTGTTAGAAGCAGTGATGTGATGTACTAAAAGAAAAATCATCTTTTCATGAAAGTCATTCACAACAGTTATAGTTGTCAGTTTTCTACACTATTTTTAATCTTATAAATATATATGTATATACACACACACACCCCCAACCCACCACCTCCTTTCAGCCCCCAAGAAACTGATAATGACCTTCTTATAAAATTCCACTGGAGGCGTGGGGGGATTTGCAGATTTTGAAATAGCTCTATTTCGCTTGACATTCACGTTGCCTGTGAAGAATGAGGCCCACTCGTGCAAATGTTCCTTATAAGAGCAATCAGGTTAGGAGCTCCTGGCACGAAGCTATTTCTTGAATTAGAATTGCACAATCAAGTTGATAGCTAGCATCCCTAGGGATCACCATGATTTTGCTATTATGGAAAAATCTATGATGGTATTATTGAAATAATTTTACCAGAAATCTTGATGTAGTGAGAAATCTGTTCTATTACTAAACATCTTCTTTTTGTACAAGTTAACTCTTTAAGCTTAAATACAAATAAACGTTAGTGGTTCACATTCGTATAATAATCTCCAAAGATGTCAAGACTGTATTACAGTAAAACACTTGCTATTTTATGTACTGCATTTTATTAAACAGTTATTTTAAGACTTAAATTTTGCAAATGATTTGTAAAAAAGAGACATTAAGAAACAATTCCATTATTTACAGCTCCCATATGCGTAGAAAACATCCACTGCAAATACCCCTTACCTATTTAAAGCACAGTAAGTTGCTCATGAATCAGTAAGCCTTGGACAGGCAAATTTCATCCTGGCAAAATGAAATTATGTACGACAATAATACGAGTGCCATTATATTTTTTTAAAGAAGGCAAAGAAAAAACTTTTCTATTAAGAGGCCTTTGTATCGTTCTTTTTTGAAAGCATGTATTTCTAAGTCACGGGAAAAAAAGGGCTCTTGAATCCTAAAACATCACATTCGACTCAGGAAGTCCCTTAACCTCAAATTGCTGGCGGCCTGGCTGGCTTCCCGAAGCTTCACAGCACACTCACCCTGTTGTTACGGTGTTTCCTAAGCATCTGCTATGTGCCGCTTGCAGAAACTGGAATCTGAACTAGACGGACCTTTGATCTGACCCCATACAGCTGTCTGAATTGTATGTTTTAATGTTTAAGTCAAATATAAGCAGCGGATCAGTAAAGGATTCCTGCACTTTTTTGGAAACCTTTAGGAAGCCAAGGCGCTCGGAACATGTTCGCACGCAGACATTTATTGAAAAGCATGATGTGAAAACACAACACAAAAGAATGTGAAGGAGTTGCACTCGCTAGGCGAATTTTACCACACCGCAGGGCAAATTTCCGAACCGTCTCCCGCCCCGAGAAAGGCGGGGGCGCGGGGGCAATGTAGAAAAAGAGAAGGAAGAAAAAGGAAAAAAAAAACCCCAAAAAACCAACACGTAAAAAAATCGCCGCGCTACAGGCAGCGGGCAGAGAGTCACAGGTGATGCCGGAGCCAGCGCCACCGCTCGCCGCTCCGCCGCCGCCGCCGCCGGGGGCTCCCGGAGCGCCGGCCGCTGCCGGACCCCGGCCGCTCAGGCAGGCGGAGCGGCGGCGGCCTCCGGGGGAAGGCGGGGACCCCCACCCCCACCCCACCTCACCGCCCGGCTCTCGGAGCCGCAGGTATGAGGGAAGGACCGGCGTTCCCAGCCAGCCTCCCGCCGCTCCCCCGTCCCCGCTCCTGAGGCGGTCGGGGAGGCAGGAACGGCGCCAGCCGCCCGGCAGAGGCTCAGCCCGGCCGGTGCCCGCCCGCCGCCCGGGGAACCGCCACGGAAAGGACGCGGCGCGCGCCACGCAACCGATGCGCGCGTCCCGGCGGCGCCCCGGCACCCCCCCACCCCAAAAAACGGACGGCTCCGCCGGCACGCAGGTGCCCCCCGCGACAAAAGGAAGCCAGCCCCGGAGCCGCGCAGCGCCCGGCCCATCCCGCCCCCGCCGGCGCCCCCGCCCTGCGGCCCTGCCCCGCGCATCGCCCCCCCGCACTCACCTCGGCGGGGCGCGGCGGCGGAGCGAGCGGCGGCCACTCGCACCCCCGGGCTCCCTCCCCGCGCCCGCCCCGGCCCCGCGCGCCTCCCCTTCCCCCCCCCGCCCCCCCCTCCCTTTTCCCTGCCCGCCCTCCCGGCTCCGTCTCTCACCGCTACCGGAGCGGCGGCGGCTGGGCCCGACTCCCCCGCCACGTGACCCCGCCACGTGACCACCACACTTCCCCGGGCCGGCTCCGCCCCCGCCGTCTCTCCCGCAGCGCCGGGCGCCGCCGGGGCCGCTCCGCCGGGCCGAGCCGGGCCGCTGCAAGCCGCCCCCGCCAGCGGAGCCGTGGGCACCCCCCGGTGCCCCCTGCAAGGCCACGGCCCGTTCGTGGGGTCCGGCCAGCGCCATGACGGCGCGACACTGTAACGCGACGTGATAACAGCTCATTTGACGAGGGGAGGGAGCCGTGGGGGGGCCAAGGCTGCCGCCAGCACGTCCCTGTCCCCCCTCAGCCCCTGAACTCCCTTACCTTCCTCTGAAAAAGAAAAGCACAGGACGCATCACAGAAAGCCAAGGCTGTGTATGAGGGTGAGGGTTATTTGATAACAAAGCAGTCAGAGCTGACGTCTCCCTCCCACCTTCGGGGCTAACACAGAAGGAAGGAAAAGAAGTTGGTGCCAATAGCCGGGACACCAAGTCCCATCACGTACCTCACACTCCTCCTCCCAGCAAAAATCACAGGCGCTGGCACCACTACGTTCCTGTGTTTTGACTTAAACCAAAAGCCACAGAGAGTGAAAATTAACTGTGTTGATTAGTGCCCCATGCTAAGCGAAACCATTGCTCCCAGCAAATAATGCTTACAATAACGGGTCCAGGGGGTGTCTTATGGGAGAGAACGCCTTTATCCTCAAACTTGGCAATTCAGGATACAATCCAGGGATATCAACACTACAAGATCTGGGGGAGCCTCAGTAAAACGGGATTTGTATTGCAAACAAGCTCTGAAGTTATATTCTGGTATCACATTCAGTGCATGTTCCCTTTCTTCAGAGAAGAGCAACAAAATGCCTAGACGCAAGAAGTAGAAAGCGCTTAGTAGTTTAAGGAAACCAGAACAAACTGTAACTATCGGCTCTAAAAAAGCCATCTAAAGAATAGTACGTGGGGAGCAGGAAGTGAAAAGGCCCAATCCCCTGCTGGCTTTAGTAATCAAAACGTACTGACCGTTTCAGAAACTAAAAAGGTAAATATTTTTCACACTGTTCCCCAAAGCTCTGTAAGGATTTTATCATACAACCTATAGCAAGAAGGGGCCAAACTTTGTGCCAGAGGACCAGCTAGGTCTGTGAAAACCTGGAAGACTGAAGCCTGAGATAATATGTTAGAGCTAGGTATAGATTTAATCTGTTAATATAATTGTCATTTAGAAAAAAAGTTGTTTTGGTTTGGTTTTTTTTAATATTTTCAGTTGCACTACACAGGCAAAACCCTTGGGTGTCTGTTAAAGGTAGAATTACAGTCCTATAGTTAAAGGGCAATAAAAAGCTATCAAGGAGTTAGGGCTCCATTCCTGGGTACATTACAGTAGTTATTATCAACTGGTGAGCTGTGAAGACCAGGGTCCCTGAATTACCTCCCGGATATCTGCAAAAGACAACAACCACCACCCTTATTGGTAGTCTTACATTTATTATATTGGGGTTACTTCTTCAGCAGAAAATTTTGAGGAGCCAAAACATTTAAAACCACTACCTCCCTCAATTTTTGTGTTTAACTTAAGCCATCAGTACCTTAGCTCAATTCCTAATTTACAGGCTATCTTAAGACTTAAGTTTAGGTAGTAAAGCAAAAAACATCAGAGAGGTTTCCAAAACACTGCTGCAGCTTTAACCCCCTTTGTAATCCTGTACTCTTCACCCCTGGCACATTAACTACAGTGTAAACGTGTTGCCTACTAGTCCCTTCTCTCAGCCATATTAGAAGTTGTAGCTGGGTTCATAATCACAAGAGAAAACTATGTCTGGTAGTTCTTCACCACCCACTGCAAACTATGATCATGGCTTTAAGTGATATCTTGCAGGAGTCTTACCCATTCTGCACACCATTACATGTTGAGGACTGAAGGAAAATACATAGGAAGGTGAACCCTATCATTGCTGCAGCTCATTCTATCAACATATTTATTTTCCGGAAACAAATTCACACAGATGCACAAGAGTCCCAGGAACCAGAATGAGATACTTCAAGCTATGTGTAAACCTTGCAACAGAGGAGCAATTCCCCATCTTTTTCATCTGCGTGTGTGTATCAACAAGACCTGATTCTACATCAGGGATGGAGTACAGCATTTACCCATGTGCAGAAGGGGAGCAACAGCAATCTCAAATCAAGTCCATAGTCTGAGTGACTGGAACCCAGGAGTATCCTTGCAGTTAAGACAAGGCCTCAGCTTCCAAAGTGAAAACAGAAGTCAAAACCTCTATTATTTATAGCAGTAGCACATGCTCTTTTAACTTGCCTACAGGACACTGCTGCTCTATAAATGCAAAGGCAGATCACACTTAGGAAAATATCACTACTGTATTGCATCAGGTTTGTGCAACTACTATTTTCTACTTTTTCTGTGACTAAAGGTACATCTCTAGGATAATCAAGCATTTTAACACCCACTTAATTCACACTCCAAAGTATTTTTTAAAGATATGTACAAACCAGAAAACTCAAATGGGAGAGACAACCTTTTCCTCCACTAGTCTACTCCATCCCTTCCTCCAGTGTAATAAGCTTGACCTAAAGCACCAGTTCATCATATTATGGAGCTAACAGCATAAACATTTCAATAGTCCAACTGGAACATTTAATGCAACTTCAGCAGTACAAATGAATAGAGACATTAAACTAAAATTGTGTTATCAAAATCATCATATCATGCAACATTGTTAGTTTTATTTTGAAGCCTAAAACCCCCACTTTTTTTTTAAAGCTGTGTTTCTACTCACTTCTGGTATTACAGATCTAAAGAACAGCTTAGTTACCTAGCCAACTTGACTGGATAATAAAATATCACTCAAGAAACTGTACAGAAAAGTTTGTAAATTCATTTTTTCTATTGGAGTATTGTAAATTTAAGGTCAAAGGCAGTAAGACATCTGCCTTTTCAGAAGGAACTTAGCTCTGTTCATTTCAGTCTTGACCAGGCCTATGCTTGTACATGTACCCAGCTGTGAGAGTAAACAGCTACTCCAATATCTGTCCATTACTATAAACCATTAATCCCATATTCACAAACCTCTAAGAAACCAAAGGCTGGCCTCTTTTTCAGGAAGATTTTCTTATAATACCTCCTTTTTTTTTTTCCTTTTTTTTTTTTTAATTCAGACACCTTTAAAATAACTAGCTATGACCATTCATGAAGGCAGATGGTAAATCCCACTTGTCTATGAGCAACTACGTGAACTTTTTTGAATGTCAAAATTTTTTATTTCAAAAAGAAAACACAAGGAAACAATTTCTTCAACTCACCTTACTTAGTCTCCCCAGCCAGAACATCTAATTTTTTTCTTTCCAGGTAGAATATTCACACTCTCCCACATTAAATGTTTTCATGGCAGATGCTTTTTATTTTTCCATGTCATTTCATGTTTAATGATTTCTTCCCCATTCACAAGCTCACTCTGTTCGTGCTCATTTATACAACTTGGGTACGTTGGGTCAGAAAACAAAGCACGGGACTTGGTTGCCTTCCAAATGCAAGCAACATTAGCACTACAAAGAACAAAACTGTGATTTCTGCAGGCATTATATTCCCAGAACTGGTGACCTGATAGTTCTCTATATATTCTTCATATGTAAAGTCAAGGGTGGTTGTTTTTTTAATGTTGCAATCACTTCCTAGAAGTGTTCCATATGCTCCATGAGAAAGGGAAAGCACACCTGAAAGGTCAAATGTAACCATTATTGTTAAGATCCTTTTGAATCCCTTAGTTTAACTCAGAGCTTTTGTTTGGTTGTTTTTTAAGTATTTTGGGGGATGTAGCTCTTCATAATTAATCTCATCCTAAAGACAGTTTAATTTAAAAATGCAGATCTACTATGTCCAGATAACTAAGGCAGGAAAAAAGAAAAACAAAAATGAGTTCTTGAGTTACCCAAGGGAAAAGTGGCCTATTTCTAAAAAAAAAAAAAAAAAAAAAAAAAAAAAAGTTCTTGCCTCTTTCAGGTGTAATCATTAGCAGGTAAGCAAATTGAGTTCAACATTGGCATGCGGTTAAATCCATACTCAAGCTTGATTGTTATAAAAACTTTTCAATATCTTTGAGTTCAACAAACTAATATGCCTAAGTATTTGCAGGACTGAGGTCTTTGCATTGAAAGTTTGCCCTGACTTTCTAAAAAGTACATAATTTAAATGCTATTTAAACTACCAACAGAAAAAATTATTTTATTCCATTTCAGTCTACAACAGAGATGTAAAGGGAAATCCTGCTCATACCTCTCGTTGCTTTGATCACCTACATGAGCTGCCTCCATCAGACTGTGACTCGCTGTTTTTCTTGCTGGCTAGTAACTTTTCAGAAGACTGCATCAGAATTACTGCTCTACAACTCCCAAGCTGGACTTCCCAAGTTTAGCAGAATGGATGCGGAAGGGTGTCTGAGCTCAGGATAAGATTTTGATATTAATTTCTTAGAAACATAGGCCAAACATAGTAGATAGTCCACTGATATTTACAGGTTTCAAGATGACAAAATTCTCCAATTTCTGTTGCCCAACCTGAAATGCCTCTGGCTGGCAGTAGTGGGTGGATTTCTTCAAATGTCCCTGCTCCTCCTAGCCATAGGGAGTTCTGCTATGTTTGAACAAATATAGATTTCTTTTGAACCCAGAGTCCATCAGTGGTATTATTCATCAGTATAAAAGCATTGAAATTTAGCCTTTTAGTTCAGTTTGTTTCCATTACAAGCTGTTAAAATTAAATATAATTAATAACAAAAATAATCAAGTAAAGATTTTAAAGGGCTCCCAACTCAACTACATCTGCTACACATTCAAGAAGCCTAAAACTCAAATTAAGGTATGTCATTATTTCACTCCAGTTTCTTAGTCCTTCAGCAAAAAAAGGGAAGCTGAGAAATACCAAAATACCCTAAATTAAAAGAAACGGAAAAAATTGCAAATTGTCTTGATGTGTTGTCAAAAAAGGACATGAACAGTTCACCTTGCAGAACAGTACCTCACAGGACCTAAACTAGAAGAGGTACCTAAGCATCTTGTGTCACAATGGGAAATCTGTTCTTGTAGATGCCTCCATTATTCCATCTTCCTCCTTCACTTCTATCTGGATTTCCAGCATGAATGACTGTCCCATTTTTTAATACATTGGAGAGTTTCACATGCAAACTTGCTCACTTTCTTCACGTGCAAATCTATTCACTCATTCCACACACAAACTTAACTCATTTTTGTTAGCTTTACACACTCAACTGATTCCAAAAGGCATTTTCCTTTTGATGTAACTAACTTTGCAATTTTCCTCCACCACACAGGAACACATCAGAGAAAGAGAAACAAGTCAGCTTGCTTGGGCAGATTCCCCAAAAGAGCAAGGATTTCTTCAGTAGCTGAGAACAGCCAGGCTGACTGATGATTAACCAACCCCCCCTTCAACTGGCTGTTCACTTCAGCTTCTTCCTGCCTCATTTTTGTTGTGGAAGCAGTTCCAACCTTCCACATACGTTTTTAAACTCTGTGAAGAAGGGGGGAAATGTGAACAGGAAAAATAAGGTATCTTCCTGGGATACTGAAAGAGCTGACACATTAAAAGCAGCAGCAATTTTTAAAAATTAAGTCTGCCAACCCTAGCATATCTAAGAGAAGACATTGTACCTGTATTCAAGAAAGGGAACAATAAGGGCAAGCTCAGAGTTACCCATCAGGTGTGAATGGCACATAAAGATTTGAAAAACATTTTGTAGATAAGAACAAAACCAATTTGGTAAATGGGAAAAATGGGACAACATACACTAAGTTGAACAGAAATGCAACTTTTGCATTTTTTTCTTTGTCAGATTACTGATGTGATAAACAAGGGAAATACATACATGTGTATTTTTTTTTTAAACTTTATGTAGTATTTCAAATGGTGCCACACAAGATATTAAACTGAAGAGATGAGGATTAGTACAGATAGCAAGGGATGGGAACTAATAAGGATGGCAGTGGATGGTGCTCCAAAGAAATCAGACTGAGGAGATAATATAAATGGAGTCCCTGAACAATCAGTCATGATACTGACCTTTTTAAGATTTTTGTTAGTTGACCTTAGAACAAAAACATGAGTGTGCTAATAAAATTAGCTGATGACACAAACTTGAGAACAATACAGCCTAAAACCATAATATATATATATCATTCAGAAAATGGATGACCCACAGAAGCAGACAAAAAAAAAGGAGGGATGAAACATGATAGTACAGAGTTCAAAATCATGAACTGAAGGACTTACAAATATTCATTTTAAACTGAAGGCATCAACTGAAAAGAGGAGGAGAAAAATCTGTATCTGCCGGTCAGCAACATAATATCCATAAGGCATCAATCTGATGAGATCATGAAAGAGGCTGATTCTCCCAGGATTTCCAAGAGAGATTTGGAATATAAATGCTATTGCACTGGTACTGGGAAGACTTCACCTAGAGTTCTGCATACAGTTGTGATCACTTACATTGAAGAATAATAAATTAAATTTGAAATGGGTACAGCAAAGGGCCAGGAGAAACAGACATGATTCTATCTCTATGTTACTCTATTAAACAAACACAGTCAATTTTTGCCTATTTCATTTACTACATCAAGTCAGGCCCCCTTCTTATGCATTTCATGAAAAATTTAGCATTACGAAACCCTAGTTCAAAGTGAGACCTTTGAATGTGTCTACAATATAAAAAAGCAATTAATATAACTTTCTCAGCAAAGCCCACATTAGAATATTAAAATAAATAGCAGCTGGTGGAAATACTTCCAAGGTCCCTAGGCTTTTCAGACAAGTGCTTTAATGGCTGAGATACAAATTTATATCTTTTTTGGCTTAAATCTACAGAGACCCATGCCATATATATATAGATTCTTCAAAACCGCTTATCATTTCAAAGTGTGGTCTCATGAGCAGTTCAAGTAAGAGGACAGAACAGCAAAGCTTAAGCAATCCTTTTTTTTGCAAAATTCAATGGAGACAACATTCAAATACAAAAATAAAGTTCTCGAAAAATATGAAAGAATAAGAGAAAAGCCATCAAAATATCCAAGGTTTTAAGCACCAGAATTCTACCAGCAGTTAGCTCACCACAGTCCCAAATAAGCATCCTCTGTGCTATCCCTCTCCATAGTAGAAAATACAACAAATACAGAGATTGTTGCAAAATCAAATGTTAATTCTTAAAAAAAGTAACATAATTACAGCATACCTGCATTTGCTGTGGTAGTCCTACAAAGGAACATGATCAAATATTTAAAGTCTTCCTACTCCACCGAAAAAATAATTTCAATCTAGATTTAACACTAGGAAAATACACTACAAGAATATGAAGAATATACTGATTAGGTTTTTTTTTCATTTGTTAGGGTGTTAGCAAAATATAATACAATGATAAAAGGCAGCTCTAAGTACAAAGAAAAGAAAAAAACCCCTTACTTACATGAATGCCTGATTAGGGATTTCACTGATCATTTTAATCCTAGTTTTAGGAGGACACAAAATAAATTCCACATGTGAAAGGTCTGGTTATCCTTATTAGCACTCCAATTTCCTACCTTTGTTCCCCCTTGAGACACACCCCTCCCCCCACTTGAGGCTTACAGTGAGGCTACTCAGTACAAGGACTGCAAAAGCATCTTTTTCCTCCCTAAACTGTAAGAAATATTGTTGGGTCAGGAAGGGTATCTTTCTCCCACAAGGTAAGCATACTATAGCTGCAGTAATTATATACACATACTGCATATAAATATATATGCACACACACATATACACACAGTTATTTTTTTGTGTGTGTGTATTTATATTTATATATATCTACAAAATTGCAGTTAGGCCAGGATCTGATGCTATGAAGGCATAAGAATCTTTGATTAATGGCAATAGTTAATATGCATGCATGCAAGCCAACATGTTAGCATAGTAAGATCTCCTGCAACTGAATGCATATTTTCCTATGTATGTTATGAAGTACCCCAACATTTACTTTCACTAGAGAATATTTATATTTTAATAGGAACAGAGAGCACGACAGACTTCCATTGTGCATTTTGTATAGATAGAATACAGAGCAAGGCCGCAGTCCTGCTCAGTAGGCGTAGCAGAAAAATAAGCACTCTTATCCCTGTTTTACAGGTAGGAAAATCTATATTAGGGCAAAGAAAGTTACCTGCTTGAGAACATAGAGCAATGTCAGACTTTTCACTTCTCCACTAGATCATACTACTTAACTGAAAGGTGAACTATTCTTTCAGTGGTGAGAGAGTCTCACCAAAATAATGTTGTTAACATCTTCCCTTCTCAGAAAGAACTAATTTTCATAGCTCTAGTAGAGTAGTAAGGCAGAAGTAAAAACATTACTGTTAAATGTAGTGTTTAGTATCACATATGATCAGGTCTGGAAAGCTAGCAGAACAACTCTGAATAGTAAGTACACTGCACTTGGTAATAAGTTCACATTTGCATGAACAAACCCTTAATTGCTTTGCTAATATTTGCTTTGTATATTTATTACTTTTTAATGATTTTCTTACCAACATCTGGAGGAAATTTGAACTAATGACTTGGCATTTTGCTATGTTCTCAACACTTGTTACACAATTTACATATATTTAAATGGCTGCTTCATTAAAAAAGATCAATCACTTGGTGTCAGAGATCATACTTAGAATGAACTGCATTCAATGCTTTCTGGTGCACACACAAGTTATTCTCACATGTGTTCTTGTACTTTTAAAAGAGAAGAAAATTAAATCCCTACATCACCCTTTCAGTTGTACATGATACTTCATTATTGCATTATGTATATTGTCACAGATGTTACAAATGCGCATGACTGTCATCATTACATATTGGGTGCTAGGACAAAGGAGAAAAGTACCTGTCATGCTTAAGTGTAGCAGTTTTTGAGACTGAAAAATCCAGACTTTTACATTCCCTCAACCCAAGAGTGACAAGTTTCCAGCACATCCAACTTAGAGTTCTGCCCCAGACGTCCCAAGGCAAGCCTCCTGACTAGTAGAAACTAAAAAAATTGGCACAAGCGATTAATCTCAAGCTTGAGCAGGGATGAAGTGTTGCCAATGTCTGACCACTAGTCTTAAACTTCGGCCATTTATATCAAGTCATAGAAACAAAGAGAGAAGACTGTTTTGGTTATGATCTTCATGTAACTATGATGATAATGAAAAAATGCACTACATGAAAACCTCCTTCACCGTTTCAAATTGAGAGGTGTAGCAGGTTGCTTCTTATAGTTAGCAATTTGAAAAATAAAAGTTCTTTCCAGCACCTTCACAGTTCCTTTTGCTTTATAGTATATTTAAAAATAAATGAGCTAGAATAACTCTGCATATTGAATAGGCAGTTTCAGCTTGGTCTAGTTTTTCAAACTTGTAGCAAACAACTTTAGGAACCACCTTCTGAAACACATACACCCTCAGAATCCCTCCTTCCCACTCCCTAGAGCTCCTTCTGGCTCCTGCTGTCACACAGCAGGCTAAACAGGCAGAAATGGTTTTAAAAAAAAGCTACTCAAAGCCAAAAGGGGAAACATTTACTAGTTCCAAGACTTCAGGTTCCCTGGTCCTCCTGACAGATTTGTTCAGATTCTTAGCTTTGCCCACTCCTCATCTCTACTCTCCTGCTCCTCTCAAACACTGTTTGCAGCTGCCTTTGCCCAAAGGGCAACCTGCCCAGTAGCAAAAAGCTGTCATAGTCCTCTATCACACTGACATTGCCATGGCTGTGCTTGACAATATCCATTTCAAATACTCCTTAAGAAACCAGGCCTCTCTTTTCTTCAATTTTATACTGAATTTATAACTTTCCCAAAATTAAAAGATATAATTAGTCTCAGTTTAGACCAAAAGCAAAATCAAATGCAGGGAACATGCTTCATGTTACAGCTGAATAATTTCAAGCTGGTTGATGATACAGAAGGCTATCGTTATCCCAGGGTTACTCATCACTAGCTTCTGGAATACCTATATATCTAATGATAAACATACCACACACATGCAAAACACATTTTACACCCAATAAAGTTGCCAGTGTAGGAGAATCAAAAGATTAAAAAGAACCAAAACTACACTATCATTCCACATGGAAAAGTGGTCCCGTCCAGGACAGAAGCAAGGTAGAATAATAGGCATAACATTCAGAAAACTTGCTCTCCCAGTCCTCATGATATGTTGGCTCTGATGATAAATACAGGACCTTCTATAAACCAATTAAGGTCTAGTTAATTGCAAGTACATTTTTGGACACAAAATTAAAATTGATCTGAGTGCAATCTCTCGCAATTTTTTCCTATGCTCCTTGTGATCTTGTTCAATTTCAGAATTAACAGGAAATGCTAGTTACAAGCCTAAAATACTCTTCCCCCTCTTTTCCTACCTTCTTTCTCTTTTGTCCATCTATCTCACCTCTCTAGCTTCCAAGCATCAGGAAAACAACACACAAAACACTGACAGATTATAGAGGTTTGCTTAGTATGTTTACCTCTCGCTACTGACAGTGTACGAGTTACACCAACATTGTAGAAATGTGCAATACTTTATCTGTAAGTGATATCTTCACAGCTGCAAGTGGACCCATCATTCTGCATGTCCTGTAATTTACAACTGGGTCCATCTTTTCTGTAATAGAAAAGTGAACAACTGCATAGCTCTGACAGCCAAG
This sequence comes from Buteo buteo, assembly GCF_964188355.1. Taxonomy (NCBI): domain Eukaryota; kingdom Metazoa; phylum Chordata; class Aves; order Accipitriformes; family Accipitridae; genus Buteo; species Buteo buteo. Next base: position 29,116,633 of record NC_134179.1, read on the forward strand.
TCCTTCAAGTCTATAGTCATCCAGAAATTTTGCTTGCTGTTTCTTTCCTGAGGGGCTAGTTTTATGGCTAATCAATCAGTTTTGGTGTTGAGTGAGTTTTCTTTGGTGTGTTGGAGCACATTCCTGCATGGGTATTATGAGTCTGCTTTTCTTTTGGTAAAAGAAGAATATTAATTTGAAAATGAGATATCTTCCAGGAACCTTATACTTGTTGCTGTTACTAACACCTAGAATTGCTCATGAACAAAAAAGTTAAAAGCTAACAATAATACTCTAAAATTTTAACTTTTTGAATTTGTTCACTGGACAGCAATTTCATAGTCCATTTCTACTCTGCAGTTAATCTGCTTATTACTGCTACACAGAGGAGAGAAAATTACTTTTTCTGTGTATATGAAAAACACAACCACTAATATCCAAGGTATTAAGAGGTTTTTTCCCTTTGTATTAAAACTTAACTGGTAGGTGTGGGGGTTTTGTTTGTTTAGGGAACATACTGAATTTTACCTTTCTATAAGTGTAAACCAATAAAACTATTCACTTTTGGGGGTAATGAGGGGAAAACTTTCTGTATGTCTCATTTCTATGTACTATTAGCAACACTGTAGGGATACAGACACAGAAATCCCCAGTGCAGACTGAAATACTGTAAGACTGAATAGTTGTTGTATGTGACTTCCATAGGGTATGGTGCATGTGCTCTGAGGAACAAGTACCCTACAATCACATGCATTTTGTATGATGAGGAAATAAAGAGAAAAAAAACTTAATAGCAATTACTTCTGACTGTATCAACAATGTCTTCCTGCAATTTACACTCACTAAAAATGATGTAACTTAATACAGAGCAACTCCTAAAACAGGCTAGTGGTGTGGAGATACACAGACCCACCAGTAACATCTGAAAGGAAGACCACATTTCAGATACATAATTTTAATGTAACAGGACTGTGCACGTAAGCACAGAAAGAAAACATTGGATAACTAAACATCTAAGAAATTTCAGAGCTAAAGATACTAGATTCCAAAATCTCCTAACGCAAATATCTTTCTAGAAGGATCCTTTGAAGTTGAATGTTCATCTCCAGCTGAAAGCATATCCGGAAATATATTAATGTTCCAAAGCATGGTAAGTCTGACACACCATTGCCCATGCTGCAGCAATTTTTTAAAAAGCAGTTTAAAATATTGGTAAGAGCTCCCCTTACTGGTCTGCCTTCAAATTGTTAAGTCTTCAGTCCTGAGAATCTTTTTCTATGAAACAAAGATAGGTAAAATATTATTTCTATTCAACATTTAAAAAAAAAAAAAAAAGCCATATCATATTTCTACCAGGGACCCTATTTTTTAAATTTCTTATTAGTTGTTAAGTCATAAGACTAAAGATAATGACTTAGTTTAGGAAAAATGTTTTTCTGCGTCATTATGAACTTCACCAATTTACTGAATCCTTAATTTTGTATAGCACATGTAAGCCTTGCCAAAGTCTGAATTACAAAACAAACATGGACACCCAAATCTGACATAGAGTAATGCCTCATTTCACAGTAACCACCACCAGCTTTAATGGGATCATTTGTGGGATAATTAGCGAGTCAGTATGGGAAAAGGATCAGAATCTGCTGTGGAATTGGGAACTGCAAAAAGATTTATTACAAAAGCTTGCTGTTTTCTTCAATGGCCTATTGCCTGGTTGGGAGTACAAAATATACTTCTCAGCCTGTGTTGGTTTATATGATTAAAGACTTGTTGATTTTTTTAATATATATACACACACGCATATATGGAGACACAGTTTTTAGAGCCCTACTTTTGCAAGTTCAGCCTAGAGGCTGACTGAAATTGGACACTTCACGGTGATGATGCCAACTAAGAAAGGTTAAAATAAGTCATTTTAATGACACCATGAAATACCATTATCTTCAGCTCACTGTAAACAATCCTATTAATGCATAAAATACATGTTCTCTAGTTTGTTCTCACATACTTCAGGTGGCCCTGCAGAGCTAACTTGAGTGAGAAAAAACAGTAAAATCTGTTGCTATGCCACATTAAAAAAAGAATCAGAAGATACGCTTTTCAATACACCCTACAATCCTGGAAAGACTGTAAAACAGCACTTGGAGAATTTTTTGTATAGTACATCACACCAGCCATCTAGGTCTCAGCACTGTGCTACATAGAACAAAAAACAAACTATCATTATAAGCACATTAAATTTCTAAACAAATAAACAAAACCACTCTACCATTCTTCATTCCAAATGGATTCAGATGCCTACCTTTTTATGAAACGACACTGTCAGTTTAGCTACAAAGTCAAATCCACTCAATCTGGCTTCTCTCAGATAAAATGGTGCAATTCTCTGAAGCATTCTCTATTTTCTTTCAACAGTTTTCTTTCTTGAGGCCACATCCATTCTCTCTACTGATTGTTGGTTATTTCCTCCTTTACTGCACTGGACAATTATTCTCCCTGGGCTATCTGTTGTACTGGAGAGAAGGAAAGGGGACTTATGCACTGGTAACAAGCTAAGAAATTCATTATAATCTCTATCTATACTAACTCAGGGCCATCTTCATCGTGCTGCCAACCCCCGCGTTAAAAAACCCCATCCTCCAGAATTAGCTTATCTCACAATTTCTAAAAGTATCTAAATATGTGACAGCATTTAGGCTTATTTTCTTTTGTGGTACACTATGGTCATACTACACAGCTTTCTTTTAAGACCATTAATAAACAAACTTAAAAAATAATCTGAGTCTTGAACAAAAAACAAAACACGAAATAGTGTAATTTTCAATAAAAATGAGGTGCTATTGCGTTATTTTAATGGGAAGCTCCATTTTCAGTTTCTACCCCCTCTTCCCATTTAATATAAATATTTTGTTTGCATTGTTCCAATTCTCTTACCTTGCTTTAGGGAGATCTGTCACCTTTCTGTCAAATACTACTCTTTAGCTTCTGCATCTGTGTTAATGAAAGTGGTATTTATAAGCCTGTTCAAAGTTACAGTAACTACCCAAGAGCAATTGTTTGCATCACAAAACACAAACAAGTGAACTTGCAAGCTTTTTTAGAGCTAAGTATAAATAAGTAGCAAATAAGAAACAAAGTTCAAATAAGTGTCCTTTAGGTACTTATTCTACTATGTTCTTCCTCCAGTAGACAAGATACTTTCAACTCAGACTGAAAGCAAAGTGAAGCACCAGCTCAACCCTTAGCAGTGAAAGCCCATCAAGATAAAATTTGCTGCTTCAACAAGAAGCAATAAGAAGTCTACCATTCAAGCTCTATTTTTGCTGCTCAAGTAGGACCCAAGCACAGTATAGTCCCTATGCTAGACACTAGCAAAAAAAAAAAAAAGTGAACTTACTAGCTATGGATAGGAATGCTGAATTAACATACAACGTTCCAAATACAATCAGAGCTGATGTTCTCACCATATCAACTCTATTAGCAAAACATGTATATATTTAAATGGATCTCCTTTACCTTTTATTCTCAAATGCTTCCAGCCTTTAAAAATAATAAGATATTCTTAACACAATGTTTAATTCCAAGCTCCACTCACCAATAGTATTTCACACCTAAAGGAAAGCCTGTGAAAACATTTAAAATCTGTCAGTGTAAATGTTAACTATCTCAAAATGTCTTGGTATTTTTAAAGCTAGTATCTACTTTTCTCCCATCTGGGCAATATATATATGTATTCTTAAAAGCACTGTAAGTTTTAGGATTATATGCATTTAAGAAAAAAAAAGCTTCCTGGGGTCCCACTTTATTCAACTCCAGAAACCCTTGTGTGTTTGGTGGTTTTTTTTAATACATACATGTACTGAAGTTCTACAAGCTTCCTCATTGGATTTCCTTCACCACACTACATGATTCAAGACCCTTTTTTCCCCAGAAATTACAGAGAACTCAGCTCCTCAGACCCCATTTGGAGATACCAATTTGCTTCTTCATATCTTTTGTTTACTCTTCCAGCACAGAATCAGTTAGGCCTGGTTAGGTTGCAGGAAGGATCTAAGTCTTGACAGGTTTAGAAGTTAAAACCCATAAACATGATTGCTCGAAAAAGATTGAGAGCATGCCTAACTGTTTAGTTTATACAGTTTGGAACTTTTATCCCTCTGTATTACATAAGCCATTTATCACTGGAAATGTAAGCTAAAACACAGGTAATGCAACAATAAAGCTGTACAATTACCAGGAGAAAAAGCCAAGAACTGCAAGAAGTTTATCATAGACTTAAAAGGAAAATCACAATAGAAATGTAGCACTAGACATCCTAAATACAGGTAAGTTTAACAGGTGTAATTCTGACATGACTTTTCAAACACCGTCCTTCAAAGAGAGAGGGATCATCTACGTTTCGTCAAAATCTGGATGGAAAATAAACCAAGTTTCCAAAGGATCTAAGACACTTCTAATAAATTGCATTAAGCCAGCATGCCATGTTAAGACTACTGATCATCTCTCCATTAAATGAGCATCCAATTATGTTCCACAAAATAACAGTTATGAGGTCAACATTTGACCAATCTCAAGAAAGAGTTAAGGAACCATAAACCATTCATACAAGATTTCAACTTTTTATTTCAAGTGAAGATGTGTAGCTGGTTCTTGATCTGTGTGACTGGGGAAGCATCCATTTGTAAAAGAAAGAGATGAAACAACTTGGACCAAACCCCATTGTTCTATTCTTCTGTTGTTCTATGAAACTAAATTCCACAGGGCTATTTGTTCATCCACATGAGCCTGAATATATGCAATTCTGCAGAACGTTCTTTGGACAGCTTTGTGATTAAAAACATCTAATGAAACTTGCTCCTGAAGCTTCCCTATTCCTGGGGAAAAAAAAACCCAAAACAAAACAACAAAAACAAACAAAAGCCAAAAAACCCAAAACCACCAACAAATCTGATATCAGTATCTACTGGACAAGAAAAAAAAAGCAATGGTGGGAGAGTCAGTAAAGAAAACTGTTCCTTATATAAGCCTTTCTATTTACACTCGTTTTTTCCCCAAAGATAAAAAGATGGCATCTATCTGATGTACATGAGCAGCTCTGAAAACCAAGCTTCTGTTTGAAGTAATATCCTAGAAGTCTTTCATTTATAAATGATTACTTATAGATCCAATAAATTTGACTATTTTGAGTAGGAAGTAGGATAAGAGAAAAGGTAATACATGTTATTCTTTTTGTTTCTGTAACCTATATCTGCCACATTTGTAGACAGAAATCTTCACAGGTTTTATCATCATGCAGTAACTGACTTACTAAATAAGCCAGTGTCTGAGATAGTGAGTTACAAATACAGTATAACCCCCCCCCCCCCCAAACTATGAAATTATGAGGCATTTTCTTTGCAGCAAAGTGCAGTAGGGGAGGAAGGCTAAGCTGAAGAAAGAAAAAAAAAAAAACAAACCAAAAAACAACCAACAAAACCCGAACACCCCAAAAAAACCAAAACCAGCTTTCTTCTTCACAAGTAGAGCAACTAAGTCTTTATTTCCCCTTCCTGATCACATGCGTTATTGTGACTAGGTATTAGCTTCAGTGGAAAAATACAAGCAATTGTATCTAAATGACTGGTCTCCCATTTGTTATCCCTTTAATTTGGTATTGTTGATATGCAAGTAATCAATTTACAGTTAAAATGGAATGATCTGAGATAATGGATTTTGTCGTCCCCCTCCCCTCACATCCCCACTTCCCCTCCAAACACCTAGATTCCCACCACCACTCCCCAAACCCGGAACACAAAACAAAAGAATGGATGTGGCCTCAAGAAAGTAGGCAAGTAGTATGGAGCATTTGTAAAATGTTTGAAAAAAAACCCACAACCCCAAACCAAAAAAACTCAAGAACAACTAACCCCCCCCCAAAACCTCACACCAACTTTCATTTTGGTGTACAAAAGCCATTAAGTTAAAACAGTATCTAACCATGCCGTCAACTTATGGAGATGTTCCATCAAGCACAGATCATACTTTAACAGACACTCTTTATATTCTGTCAGTCACACTATAACCAAATTAATCAATTCCACAGGAATGTAACATGTCAGAGGAGTTCATATAGCATTCCAAAACAGAAACACTACTCTAATTTTTGAGTCATAACACCTTACAAGATAAAAATTCTAAAGGAAAAACAGAGAGCATGCATCAAAAGTTCTCTAGGCAAGTCTTCAAGTGTATCATTTTAAGGATTTTAATAAAGATACCATAATCTTTCAAAAAGAGAAATAAAATCCAATTCAAGAGTATTTTGCCTATGAAAATGATCCATTTTCTAGAGTAGCCGCTTCCATGTAGAACTTACTAACCACAGTGTATCTATTAAAACAGTAACAACCCAAGCTATTGAAATACACTATTCCAAAACTTGCAGTAATCTCATTTCTCTAGTCTTTTTACTTCTGAGTAATAGGAAAAGAGTTCTGGTCCATTAACTCGCCCACTCTCTCCTGGAGGAAGTTAACCAACTCAGCTAATACAAAGACATGAGTTTCATCCAGGTCTTGTATGATGAACTTCTTTCCCAATGCATTTGACTCATCCAAGTAGAGCAGAAACTGCTTCATTGCTGGGTCACTGTAAAGACAAACACACATCAGATCCCACCTCATTGCAATGAGATACAGTTAAGAACAAATTAAAAAAACCACTGTTTGAAGACACTCCTAAAGTTCTTTGGGAAATTAATATTAATTTCAAGAGCTGCTCACAACTTAAACAAAGTTTATGTAGCTGTGCTGGTTTTGGGAAATTGGAGCTGTAACTTCAGGACCATCTGTGCAAGCAGCTGTGTGGTACTTAGTTCCCAGCTGGGGTTAAACCACAACAGAAGCTTTTGAAAAAGTTGTTTCTCTCACAATAGTAATTGCTTGGATTACTTTAGAGATAAAAATAAACTGATAATGAAGTCTAATGAGAAGAACTAGCTGCTTGATTAGCAGAGAAGTGCCCCTATGCTGCTGTTAAATTAGCTTAAACAAAAAATAAGGCAAGTTTGAACTTACATTTCTATCTTCAGCAAGAGCACCATAGAAACAGGTTTTCTTAAAGTACGTTTTTGTTTGAGGGTAACCAAAACCCAGAACATAGATTTCACTCAAAGTATTATAGCACAGAGAAAAAGCGGTCATGTATGAATTGTACATGTATCACACCGTAACTGAACAGTCTCTTCTTTTTCATGATGTCACCTTCTAAGTTAAATTAAGTGTTTAAAAGAAAACATTTTGGAAGTATGAAAATTACAGGTAACTGAAACAGTTGCATTATACTAAGCAGCTAGATAAAGTGGCTTAAAAATATAAGCTCTTTGATCCACTGAAATTTTAAAGAATTCAGACTGTATTATTCTGATACTAGTTTTTCTAAAACAGGAAAAACATGCTTTTTGGTAAAACTTAGTATTTGATTGCAACAACTGGTGAAGAATATGTGCAAGAAATACAGGAAATTGGAATCAGGTAGCTCAGGACACTTTCAAAATTATGAACACAATTGTTTTCGCAACATAGTAAGTCTTAAAAAGAATTCTTAATAACATAGTAAGTCTTAAAAGAACCCCTTGGTTAACCTTCTCTTTTTTAAATGCAGTATGAGGACTAATTTTCCCTTACCTAAACATATATATGGTGCAAAGACATGCACTATGAGATCAAACCCTTCCCCTGCCCCTTAACCAGCAACTCAAAAAACAACCTTTAATATTAGCCTCAAACCTGCAGAAGCATGACTAGAGTAAGATGAGTTTTCAAAGTACAAAGTGATTTTGAGGAAAGGAGAATGGGAATGTCTGGAAGCTGTATCTTCTTTAGAAGAGCCATTATTTATGCACTCCAGTATGTAAGAGCAGAAACAAAAGAGAAACGTAAGAATTGAGAAAAATCAGATACCAGAAATATGTTGTTCCCAGCATCCATCCACATCCCCCTTTGGATTGGTGCAGGGAGATTCATTTTTTGCTTGTTTCATTCAGTTGTACTTTAGTGACTCACATTAGTAGTACTAGATGGCATAGCTTTTGTCCTAGCTGGTATGACCAGCCTTTATGATGTTAGGCAGCACCCACAGACTGGTTTTCACACAATCAATGTACAGAACTGTAACCAGTGCCAGTAGATATATGCCACAGCAGAAACATTGATCTCGTTATAGTACTTGAAGATTATAATCCTTGATATGGTGTCTTCAGAAAAGTTTAGCTATTTATTGGAAGAATATGGATAAAAAAAGACCTGCACGACATTTCACTATTTTATTTGCATGATTTACACATTCAGAAGTGTCTTTTTTTTTCCACTCCCTATCCATTTGGTATCTTAAACACCCTCAGGAAACTGGGTTGTAAAAAACTTGTATCTGAAGTGTAAACAAGAGGACAGGTTTATAGTAATTCTGCATCTTCTTCTAGGATGGAATTTTGTGCGCAATCATAGGCTACCCTTACGCATAGGTGGGGAGAAAACAAACAAAACCAAATCACCAAGAGCTAGCAAAACCAACTCAAAGGTCAGTTTCCCACGGAGCTGTTGAAAACATCTGATGGCATAACAAATGCTGTAGATTTGTTATCAGAGAGAAAATACCCTTCCCTTCCAGGGAGGATGATTAAGTTCCATGCTAATACTAAGTGGAATGTGGCCACAGAGCTGAATAAAAACACAAGGATCTTTAGGTATGTGTAAAATAAATACATAAGGTGCAAAGTAAAATATTTTGCTAACTGCTTGAGATTTTAGAACTTCTTGTCTTGTCAGTCAACAATTCTGCTCTGGGCATCATCACAGTCAACTGCAGGCATGCAATTTCTTGTGCTTCAGGTACTACCAGGGAGCCAAATCTGAGAAGACAGGCTTTTTGTTATAGCAGAGTTTAGACTCTGAACTGCTCACACATAGCCATTAGACATCCAGACTTCAGCTGGATAGCATCCAGCCAGCCCAGAAGTTAGCTGCTGCAAGATCACGGCTATATGCAGGCACATCACAGAGGTTGAAGGTTCTTCTGCTTTTGTGTAGATATAATCTGTTAATATGTTTACAATCTAAGTGTACAACAGAAATTTTATATGTCGTATAATGCTATGCAATGACCCCACAAATCCTGACTGATGCTTCTTTTTACTTTGGAGGTAACCAGTTATCTGATGCTTAGTCTAGAGACTTCAGATTGTATGAAAACATGTTTACTGCACATACATCAAAAGCTTATTTTTACAAACTACAAGCATACTCCTTTCAATTATGATCTACAAACAGAGCCACATGTCAGCCTTGAACAGAATTTGGACTGGAACTGATGAAAAAAGACAGGAGAGAAAAGATGAAAGATTATCTCGCCTCCCTCTAGAATCAGTAAAGATACACATTGCTCACAAACAACAACAACAAACCCCATTATTTGTAAGCAATATAAAGAACAAGAGGGAACATCTAATAGCTAAGCATAAGCGGAAAACAATATCTTGAAAAGAAAAGTTAGTTTGGAATTAGGATTACCTACAACTGCCTCTTTCCTTCTTCCCAAAAGGCCATACTCTCCTCTTGTCTGCTTGTTCAGCATCATCCCTCCTCACAACAATTTATTTTTTTTTGTCTAGACTCTTAAGTTACTTAGAATATTACCAGCTCTAAAGAAATAAGTACTTTCACACAACAAGAAGCAGTAAGTGCTGTTACTAACCATTCAATCAGAACACCTTTCAGAACATTCACCATCTTCTCAGTTCTCTCACAAACACTGACAGGAAGAGGTGACAAGAACAACTCTTGCTTTGGGTTACACACGTAAACAGAGGAAATCTGAAAGAAAAAGAAACAACGCCTTGGTTGAACTCATTGACCCTTCAAGACAGCTCGCCTCCCCCGGACCAGCAGCGCTATTAGGCCGAGGCCGGGGGCTTGGAGAGAGGCGCGCCGGGCCGGGCCGGGGCAGCAGGGCCCGCTCAGCTGTGGCACTGAGCTGTAAAAACTGAAGTCGCCTCCCCTCACCCCTGAGTGCAGTCCAGGCACCTCTGCCCCCCGCCAGCCCCGCCGAGCTCCTCCAGCGGCTGCGGCCGACTACCGGCCCTTCTGCCGGCGGAGGCGAGCCGCGGCCTTGCGAAAGGCGGCCTGGGCGGAGGAAGACGAGCCCCAACGCGCCGCTGAGACGGCCAGGGACGTTGAACGGGCGGGCCGACTCCCGCCCGACAGGCCCCGCCGCTCCCAGGAGCTCCGGTCCCACCCGCCCTTCACCTCGGCCGCTACCGCCGACCGCTTCCCTGACGACAGAGTTACCGCACCCGCCGGCGGCCGCTGTGCCATACGCATGCGCGACCTCCCCCTCTCCCGCCTCCGCTTCCGGCATCGCCTCCGGATTGGCCGGGCTACCTGCAGCGTGCTGGCGTCACGGGAGCGCGTAGGCGCCGGTGCCGGGAGGAGAGGCGGAAGGTAGCGGCGGCGTTTGCCCGGGGGCGGGGGGGGCTCGGTAATGGCGGCTGGCCGGCGGGCGGGGTTGGGCTCTGGGGCGGGACACGGGGGATCTCAGCCCCGCCGTCACCGCCCGCCGAGGCGGCGTGCTTGTTTACCTCACAGGATTTGCGGTGTGTTTTCCCGGTTTGATATTTATTATCGCTTTAATGATCTCGGCCTCTAAGTCCCTCCCGGTTCCGGGAGCCCGCAGCGGCGAGGCTGCCTGCGCCGCCCCCCGGCGCCCCGGCCCGCCGAGCGGCATGGCCCCGCCCGGGCGGGGGGGAGACCCCGGGGCAGCCCGCGCTCGTGAAAAATATCCAGAAATTAGTGGTGCCTTAGGCTTCACCTGCTCCGTGTGAGCGCAGAAAAGGTAACAAATGTTTTTTTTCCCCCTCTGGAAAGAGGCACGGAGTTATCCCCGCTTTGCTCCTTGGCCTTTGGATGTTGCATTGCCTAAAATTGTATTTTTTTCAAATGTGCCCTAATTGCAAGGCAGCAGTGTTGCTGCCCCACGCTGGGGTAATGACAGAAACGTTGGCACGATGCAGCCTCATCGGCGTGGGCCGGTGCAGGAGTTTGTTGCAGACTGCAGAGCTCCCTGAACCAGCTGTGAAACGGTGCAAAACGCGTCCTTTTGCATTATATTTGGGTATACCTAAGCATATTTGCTCTCAGACCTGAACAGGGGATCCTGGCAACAAAGAAATGGTACTTGCTTTGGCCTCTTCGGTTTGCAGGTGCATGTTTTGAATTCAGGGAATTGTGGCACCTGGTGTCACTGAACTACATGTTTATTGCAGTTACACACTGTGGCTGGGTAGAAGAATAAATATGAGTACCGTGGTTCTGTGAATAAAGATAGTAAAGGCACTGCCACAAATTAGAGTGTTTGGAGGAGGGGGAGGTGTCTCCAGAGGACTGATTGTTAATGTCTTTAAAGTGTTTCATAGTGTTGTGTACTTTGTTGAAGTGAATGGATAAACACAATGCTGAAATGACAGAAGCCAAAAAGTTGTCTGCTGTGATTGTGGCAGTGCTGGGGTAATGCTGATGTTTTTCCAAAATCTCCCAAACACAAGCAAGAGAGAAGGAAAAATCAAAACTTTGGGGGAAACAGGAAAAGAGGAAGGCATCTTAATGGAAGGAAAGAAAAAAGTCTCCTTGTTTAGAGAAATTGGACGCTAACATAAAAAGCAATGTAAGCTCTTTTTTTTTGATCTGTAGAGATTGCCTTCAAGGAGAATATCAGGGGCTCCCATATTTCAAGATCAGATTTACTGATCAAGATCTACACACCTGACATTTTATCATTTTGAGTTAATTGTCATTGTGGTGATATAGACTTAATTTGACATTTAATAAGGATGTCTATGTTTCCAACATAATAATTTGATAAATATATGAGAAAGAGTGGTGTGGTTTAAAATCCATTTAAACAGATTAACTCGGTGTTTCAGCCAGTGTAGATGTATCAATGCAGACACTAGATCATAAAAGATGAATTTCATGTTACTTCTGCAAAAACGTTTGTTTGTTTTGTGGTTGCTATAAATGTTTGATATTCTTTCTGGATTTTGGCATAATTCTTGTACTAAAAATACTTCACGTTCTGTCTACTAAGACTTGAGATTAAGTCTTTGGCAGAAGTAACATGCAGCACTTGATTGTTGTCGTGGGTTGCCAAAGCCAATTTGTTTATTTTCCTAACTTAGGTAAGTTTTTCTTATATAAATCAAATGTAAAGGCAGTAAATTTTGCTACTGCATAAAATAGTAAATATATGTGAGTGGTAGAAACAGGAATTGGTGCTTTTGCCTGGCCTAAATTGCCTTGGTTTTCAGTGCTTGACTAATGTAACTACATTTTCTTTGCACCTTATTGTGCAGAGGTTAAGATACAGCCTTGATCAGTGGCCTAAAGAGCATGGCTTCTTTATGGTCCCTCCTGAATAGTCCCACTTGTTCAAAGAGGCAAGGTAATATCTGGAATGTGTAAGGAAGTTGCAGCATGCTTGTCTTAACTCATCTTCCTACCTGTAAAATCAGGAAAGTTCATGCCTTGCACCATAGATAGGTCAGAAGAGTAAATCGTTTCATATTTCTGAAGAACTCGGATACTACTTTCATGGAGACAATTACTGTCAAGAAGATTCATGCTCGCACAGGATTGCTTGCACATTCAGGACTTTGGTAATTCTAAGATGCATTATATGTGTTTGTGACTGGAAAAAAAATTCTAGTTTGATGTCAGCATTCAGTGAATACAGTGCAATTAGTCTGTCAGTATTCTGTGTCTTCATAACATTGAATTGCTAAGGTCTTAATTTTAGAAAAGGTTCTCTTCTTCATGGCTATGGCTCGGTTTTCATTCTTTCACATGTGTAAGAATTTTTCTACAATGAGATGCATCCCCTATGTTTTACCTGTAAGCATGGCCGATGAGTTTCATGAGCTTATGGAGTCAGAGCATTTTAGAACCATTACTTATTTTTTTAGCTGTAGAGTTTTTATGTTCTTGAAGGATTAGATGGATTTGCCCTTTAAAGGCAAAAATATGTAGTAGTTAGTTCTTGGAGCCTTGTTAGGCAAATAAAAGACTTGCTAACACAATCAATTGTGAACTTTAAAAGCAGTTGGTTACTGAGTTATATTAAAGCCCGTGTCATATTGAGTAATGTCTTGATGGAGATATGAGCATATGTGGTATTTAAGGCAGAGTTACTAAGAAGTAGGAAAGGAGACTTGCAAGCAGAGAAATTAATTGGAGATACATACTCACTAAAATCAACAGTAACACAATTGTATGAAAAACTGCTTTAAACTTTACTTGTAATTGAAATGCAGTCTATTAAATTGAGGAGTTTATAGACTTCTTTAATTAGAGCACTTTATATGGAGTAAAATGACACAAATATGGTTTATTGTGACCTTTGCTGTAAATCATGACCTTTGCTGTAAAAAGACAGGAAAAAACTGCTATAGGTTTTCTGCTGTGATTCTCAAATCAATCATTACTTTTTCTTTTTTTTTTTTTTTTTTTTTAATACGCAGAATGTCAGTGGCTGCTTACTGTATATTTTGCTATAGACAAATAGGAACCTCTGGTCCAGCCACAAAAACACACCTACCCTGGAATGATATCAGTAAGTATAGTTCTATATGTATTGATCTGAGGTGTTAATAAAAAGGAAAAATCTGTGTTGGTATGATGCCATGCATAATTAAATGATACTAAACATCTAAATCCCTGAATACTTTGTGATTAAAAGCTTTTATTTGCCTAAAGTGGATGTCTGCTTCTGACCTTGCTTTGCATGGTGATATGTATAATGACACCAGCAGATTATCTGGGATTAGAACATGAGATGAGGGTGCCCCCCCCCCCCATGCAATTCATTAAACTATCTTAAACTCCATTTTGTATCTGATTTTTTTGTAACCTCTAGAGCCATGAAACAACATCCATAAACTGTGAATAAAGTTTGAATAAAGTATGTTTCTGTTGTTTCTTCCTCCTTTACTGATATTAGTTCTGCAGTCTTTCCTGCACAGTCTCTGCTTTCTTTGGTGCCTTCAGAATTGTAAGAATTGTCATTCTATACAGAAGTTTATTTTTGAGCATTAAAAGATAGGATATTTCCATTTCTGCTCTACAGGAAGCATTGCATTTTTTTTGCCTTTTCAACCTTCTCTGCCAGTTATTTCTTCAACGTGTAGCTGCCTCTTGTCTGCATGCAAAATTCTTATGGTCTCGCAAAGACAGAACCTGGTGGCAGTGGTTGTGGGGCAAATCTCCCAAATCATGCTGAGGAAAAGAAATTATTCATGATAGGTGAGATGTGTTTCATTGGGTTTGCTGCTACTGGTAATAATAGAGTTTCTCCGTATTGAGATCCTTACATCCAGATAATCAGCTCAACTTTGTCCAGGCAAAATAGCTCAAATCTGACAGGATCATTAGACTTAAAGAGAAATTGTTGCAAGTGGCATGTGTTTATTCAGCTGTTTGCTTTATAAATTAGATTCAATGGAATCATTTAAAAACCATATATTTTCTTAGGGATACTCTGCAGGACTTTTCAAAGAACATGCGTACTCCTGTATGTATTAATACACATTGAAGAAATATCCACACCATGTAAGAAAAAGTTAAATCCTTGTAATCTAGAGTTCCAAATGAATGCTAGTGGTACAGGCAGAGAAAGTTTACTGTTGATTCGTGCAGCTGAGTGATGAATGTAATTAATAGGTAGCAATACTCAAAAGTAAATAGCACTGGCAGGATACATGTTGTATCGTCTTGCTTAGGAGAGCAGGAAATTCTAATCAAGTAATGTTTTCTCTATTTTTAAATTTAGATAATGATTTCCTGAAGGCCAGAGAGCAATAGAAGTTGTTTAAAAAAGCTTACTCTTAATGGCTGACATTCTTACTGTCTCATAATCAAATGCTAACTGTGTTTATATTGAGGTGATGCACACAACTTTGTTTGACATGAATTTTTCATCTTTTCAAGGAAAAATTGCAAAAGTAACTGGATCGCTTATACTAGGGTAAGTTGTAACTGACAAGCATATATGTAACTTATGTATACAGTTAAAATTTCAATTCACATATCTTTCAAAAAATGTGACAGTACTAGGAGACCTTTAGACATGGTAGGATATAGTTTTGAAGCATATTTTCTGATAGTTGTTACTTCCAGTATTTTAAAGTCTTTTCTCTGCTTTGCTCAATTAAAATAATATGCAGACTATTATATATTCAGTAAAATCTGGATGATTTACACTAAAGTGATTGTTATCATATTTTTGCTATAATATTTTTAAATTAATATTCATGTGCAGTTTTCTTTTATCTAGAGGTTTTGTATTCATTACATATGAAGTCCTGTCCTTAAAGAAGTTACTGCAAATTGATACTCAAGCTATACATCAAGAAAAACTTAAATCCTATGTATACATACGTACAACTTCTGTAAATCCAAGTGACTATCAAGGTAAGATGCATAATTGTTTGGGTTCTAAAAATAGAGTTTTATGAGAATAGAATGTTTCTAGAAGTCACCCTTATGTAAGGAAAGTTATATTTCCTGAGATCTGTTACAAAACCAATATTCTTCACAATGTCACCAAATTTATTTTAAGCTGGTGGCTGTTTTTTTAAGATCGTTCTATACATACAGTTCTTTATGTATGAGAGAATTCTCTACATATATGTCCATATGTGTATGTGTGTGTATATTTTATATATGTATATGAAAAATAATGTGAGAACTGTCTTTCAGACTTCTAGTAATCTAAAAATACTCTTGTAGGCATCACATACCATGCCAGAAAAGAAATCCATAAAGCAGTGAGGAAAATTCTAGAAACAGAAGCTAAAATTTTCCGGAGACCTTTTAATGGTAGGTATTCAAGGCATGGCTTTATCTGTGATTATTATTTTTGAATAGTAAAATATAAGCCTTTTAGAAAGTAAAATAATTTTCCTTACAAACTTAACGTGTTCTTTTGTGTTTGAAACAATGGTAATATTACTTATAATTTTCTGTATTAAGATAGAATATTAGTATATTTTTTATGTGTTAAAAACATTCCTTTTCTTAACGTAAATGAAAATGACGGTTGAGAAGAGATTTGAGGGTTGTTTGTTGGGGTTTTTTTCCTGTTTCAAAAGAAATTTGAAGCTTAAGATACCATGTTAATATTTGATACCAGTTTTGTGTACAAAAGGCATTTGGGAAATGAGATACTCTCAAAATTTCATTTTAGGCAAGTATGTTATGCTCTCCACAGAACTGCCAGTATTAACTGAAAGCAGCACACTCTTTTTGTAAGAGTGTGTCACTGCTTTTTAGAGTAATTTAAAATAAGAATTTCAATTCATATAAGAAACTGTGCTCCTGAGGCATACTATCTATTCTCATTTAACTGTCTGTTAAATGATTATAACAATATGTACCTCCACTGCCATGCTATGAAATTAATTGTTCAAGGTCAGAGCCGCAAGATTTGCTAATTGTTTCTAGCACCTGCTGGAAGCTGGCAATTCTGATTGGTAAGTGCCAGCTAGGGGGTTTTGTGTGTAACGTATATATGAAATATCAACTTGCTGCCACTAAAATGAATCAAACCCATCCTATTAATTTAAGGATCAGCATTTTACTGATGTCATCCTGGCATTGTGTATTGCACTAATTTAATATTAAAACATTACACTCTAAGTTATTGTTAACAACTGATATTCAAATATTAAAAGAAACAGATCTTTTTACTCAACAAATAGAAGTGTGACTGTTAAAATGCTCATTAATAATAACTTCAGTTTTATTTGTTTCCTGGTAAAAGAACAATTCAGTACATTTGATGGAGAAGATCATGAATGTGCCTTATGGCTTCTCTTAAAGAGAAGTCAGTCAGAAGACAAAGAAGTCCGACTGCAGGCTGTACAAGACCTGGCAAACAACAGTCACTGGCATGGTAACGTATGCTGATGTAGCCTAATTCATCCCAGAAATGCGACAAAGTCTCAGTTAGCTGTTCCAAGTCTGCTGCCAACATGAAAAAAAGCTAGTAGCTGCAAGAAGTGTAAATACGTTCTGTAATTTGGTCTAAAATGTGTGTGTGAGGGGGTTATTTATATTTCAAGCAATTGTTCTTTCTTAATACCCTGATACAGGGTGTGTGTCTGCAGTGCGGGTCTCTGTTTCCCCGCCAGAGAATTACACCACTGCTGTGGTGTGGGAGAGCAGTTCGTGTTCATTGGTTCCTTGGTTTTTCTGTTGGGACTGCTAACACAGTCACAAGTTCTGGCAGTGATTTTTATAAGGCTCTGTAGGAGTGAGTTTAGGGCCATGGTTAAGTTAATAAAAATTGGTTAGGAGCTGATAATTAGTAATAGCAAGGTAGTAATGACAAACTAGAGGTAGAGGACTTGTATGTGCAAGCATTATTTGTAAGCCATTTTCCATCCTAGCTGTTATTTGGTAGTAATAAGTTCTTCCTGTTGCTCTAGCAGCAAATATCGTTGAAACCCCAAGTAAAGGGGGGGTGTGTGTATGTGTGTCCTCCTCTCCCATTCATCATTTGTCCACGTGAACTAGGTGACACCCTAATCTTGACTCTCATTATTCTGGTATCCAGTCTGTTGAGGACCTTTCACTCTTCCAGTGCAATTCTGTGCCATGGGATTTATCTTGTTTCAGATTGCCTCTTTAAAATTCTAATTAATTTCCCCAAGCAATTTACATCAAAAAGCTGCGTTTGAAAATATTTGAAACCTAGGATGTACCAAAATTGAAGCTTTGTGTACTAATTTAATATAACTGTCTTGTGTTTGTAGGAGAATACTATCTGTTAGCAGGTGATCTCAGGTTCTCAGTGCACAAGAAGGCCAGTACTCGGGAATCTAGTTGCTTTTTGTTATCTCCTTTTCTCTGTAGTGCTCATTGCTGTAGTACTTGGATGTTTCACAAATAGTAATTATTCTTGCCAACTACCTCATGAGGGAAGCAGGCTTTTTTTTAACCTGCTATTCCAAAACTGAGTCCAAGAAAGGTTAAGACTGAAAGTATGTGCTGACTTCTCACAGCTAGGACCAAATTGTTCAGCATGCCTGTTACTGTAAATACAGTATTTCGCTTGTCCAAAGCACAGCTTCAGTGACTTCAATTTGCAGCTGTAAGTGATCTGCACCAAAGAAAAAATATGGCCAATCTGTGACTGTGAAAAGTATATTTTAAATGGCTTGTCAGTTTTGTTCTAGAATTGTATAACAGTAACAAGGATAGAAACAATTTTTTATAGAAAAAAGTATTGATCCACTTTAAGGTTTGTTGGGTTTTTTTCCTTCAGTTTGCCACTTAATTTCAGAGCGTAATTTTCAATTTCTCCAGCTATAAAGTAGGTAAGTTTTGGAAGGGAATAGTAGTTACTGTTTAAATCTGGTTTCCCTTCAGTAGGATAACTGAAAGTCTCTCTTGTATCTTCAGTAAGAAAGGGCTGTTTAAAACTGTACTGTGGTGCTATCCTGCCTTTTCTAAGGTCACCTGATTTTGTGATGTTAACAATTTTATTGCCTTTTGTATCATTTAACATTAGATGTCTATGTCTTTGCAGCATTTGGATTTAAGGCTCCGGTTTTTAATGCTGTATGCAGAAAAAAGTATGCAAGATGCTTTTCAAATTTTAACTCAAGCCCAGGGTATTAAGCTTGGGTCTATAATCCTTGTATTCCTTTCACAGTGGCAACACTGAACATTTGGTTTTGCTTGTGTTCAACTTATATCTGAGGACCTTTATCAAACTGGTCTATAATGAACAATTAGCGCCCAGTCATATTTCAGCTCAGTATAATGCTGGTCTAACATCTGCAATTTTTATCTTTTGGAATTTGTGGTTACAAAATCAGATCTTATTTAAGTAGATTGCAGAGGTGGTTCTTTTTTCAAGTATATTTACAAAGTAGAGAAGAAACTACATTTAAAACCAAATTAAATATTTAAGGTTAGTTTTAACCCTAACACTGAAGTTCTTGTACTACAGATTATCAGTATGGTACAGTTGCCCAAACCTGTGATCAAAGGACTGCTATAGGTTTGGCTCGATCCAAAGATATCGACCTTCGCTTTTTCCTGCCTCCACCACCATTGCCAAAAATAAAGAATGTAAGTAAATGAAAAGTAGGTATTCGATGATTTTTGCTTGGTTGTTTGTTTTTAGTGCTTTTGATGTTGGCAACTGTACTAAAGTGGAGTTCTTCTAAAGTAACTAACAAGTAGTAAAATTAAGACCAAAATACAAAACCGTAATACAGTGATATACCCCTGGAGTATATCTGCAGTAGTGAATGGCATGATGGAAAGAAATAAGGATGGGAGTGTTGATCAATTATTTTTCTTGGACTGTATGTCCACATTACATATTTATCAGTGAAGTTTGAGTCAGTTACCAGTCTGATACAGACACTGCCTGTCTGTACCTAATAGGCAATGCGAAGCAGTCTTATATTAAGTCATCCTAGATTGCCTTGTTGATACTGACAGAATCCTACACATAGGGAGCACTCCTGGAGGCCTTTGCATCCTCACTGCTAGTGTAGTGCTCTGCCGTAGGCCCACCTCTTTATTGCCAGCTTTTGTGTACCAACAAATCTGTATTGGATAGATTTGCCCCTGGTTTGTTTTTATGTTAATTTGTAAGTGTGTGTGTATATATATATATATGATGGTTTGAGCAGTCATGTCATCATGTCAGCTTCTTCAATAAACAGAATTGGCACACAAAGGATAATATAAGAGGTCTTTTGTAATGCTAGTAGAATGAATGCTGGCAGAAGTCCCTGTCAGAGAATACCTATATATATTAACCAACAAAACTCTGAAAACCAGCATTGATTGGTAGTGATATTCTCAGTTTTTGCTTTCTTATCTTTGTAACATTACATGACAGTGAATCTGTACCTGTCAGTCCTGCAGAACTAGGTTATACTAGTATATGGTTGTGTATATGCTTTATTTTTACAGCAGTATGATTGCTAGGTGATTGAAGATAAGAGTTCCCAATCTGCTGCTTAGGAAGTTGAAACAAATCATTGTGTCAGCAAGTGTTGCTCTGCACATCAGATATGTCTCTACCTCTGATTGTGGCAAGGACTAGAATAACTACAAGTTCCATGACTGTGGGCAAATAAAATTACTTTGAATCTATTTTCCTGTCATCTACCCTGGATTATTAAATTAACATCTATATGAATATTTTGAAGATAAAAGATTAAAAGAAATGTCTGTATTTTTTACTACTAATTTTTATGTTCATTTTTAATGGAGCAGCTCCAAAATTACTGTGTAGTTAGGGGTGAACTTTTAAGTTTCCTGTGCCGAGAGAAACTGTGTTTTTTCTTCTGCCCTTCAGACCTGTTAGAATAAGGCCACCAAAGTATGAAGTTTAGAGCTTGCTTTTCATCACTTAGTGGTTTTAGAATTATCAGTTTCCAAAGTCTTTACAGGTGTAACTATTAAACCGAAGTTGCAGTGCACTCAAGTGCAGGGTTTGTATTTTATGGCCTTATTAATATGTCAGATTCCATTATTTCAGATCTTTCTTTTCTCTGTTTTGCTTCATGCTTTGAACAGAACTAAAAGCTATTTGTGCTTATTTCTTACAGGATTATCCCATAGAAGATGAACTTCGCTTGTTGTTAGTATCTTTACCTCAGACTGGTCTTGATCCATGTGTCCAGTACTTCACGTCTCTTGCTTTACGTGAAAGTAGTCAGACTCTGGCTGCACAAAGGGTGAGTTCCCACCTGCAGAATAGGGCTATTTGGGTTCTTTGTTCCTGCAGAGCTCAAAGATTCTGTATTTTTGAGCATTATAAGAGGAAGAGAAATACAGAGACTTTGTGACCGTACAGCATAAGTAAAATCTCTTCTACATGTAGTCAGTCTGCCTGAAAGCTTGTTTATCTTTCCCAGCTGTACTAGTTGGTCTAGTGAAAGATTATATCTTTACTTAGAAGCCTTCTCTTAAAGCAGATATTTCAATGTCTTGTCCAGAACATTTCCTTTCCCTTGCAGTGCTCATAAAATGATTTTTCACATTTTGTCTTACCGTTGTTTGAGTGTTCTTTTACTGCTAAGATGATTAAACCTCTGTTAAGTCTTACTAGCAAACTGGTAAGTTGTTAGCACACCTTAAATAGTAAACTCTGTCACCTGGAAATGTATCCCTATAACAGGTCACTGTTGCCAAAACCAGAATTGGAAGAGCCAAGTGGTCTGTTTGTGGACTTGGAAACTAGGAGTTCTTCAACTCTGTCCAACAACTTCCTAAGTGGCTTTAGGAACATCATTTAAAGTGCTGTAATTGCTTAAAAATAATAATTGTAATGCCAGTGCCATCCACTATCTCTTGTGCATTTTATTTTTTTCTGTAAAAGTGGTGACTTTTTTAATGGGTGATTATTATTTTTTGTAAGATGCTATAATAAAAATGACTGTCATATTTTAATAATGATGCCAGTCAGGCTTTGTTTAGAGATCCAGAGTGCAATAACTTTTTTATTTCCTATGACACAGTTACGTGTAATATTCTTACGCTATCACTCCTTTATTGCTTTTACAGCCAGAGCTCTTGCTACAAAGGGAGCTTTGGTAAGATACCACACATGGAGGCATTTTGATAATCATGCTGTTCTGGAAAACTGGTTTTTATTGAGGTTATGCTGGTCTTCCTACTACATAATTGAGAGAGACTGGTCTTCAGACGCTGTGCTATGTGTATAAGACCTTTTTTCCTCCTCTTCTCATTTTTGCAGCTATGGAAATCTAGATGCAGTCAGATTCTTGCTTTTTTATGCTTAAGCAAATGATCTTAAAAGACAACATTCATTAACAAAATGAAAATCCTACATTTTCCCCCTTTATTGTATGGTTTGAAGTTAATAGACTATGGAGACTACTGACTGAAAATCTAGTTAATATTTTCAGTTAAAAATAGTAGATATTTTTATGGTGTACTGTTGTGTAATTCGTACATTTTGAAAAGTGCATACATGCTGTGCACTCTTTATAGCAATTTCTGCAGATCATTACACACTTAATGTTTTAGTTTAGAAATACTTTATGTAGCCATTTGGAATGTGGTATAATTTTTAACTGATTCTCATTTCAGGGAGGCTTGTGGTGTTTTGGAGGAAATGGACTTCCATATTGTGAGACGTTGAGTAAAATCCCTTCAGAGACAGTGGAACTCTTTTGCTTGCAAGCTTTAGTGCAGCATTCTAAGGTAATTTTTCCTTTAAACTATAACTGAAAAGCTACATTTATAAACATTCCTTTCTAATATTCTCTCATATATTGGGAAGGAGTTGCCATTTCCTTGTCTCCTACCCCTCACCCCTTCTGTAAGGATGTTCTGACAACTGAGACTGGTGTGAATTGGAAGGCAGCATA
Organism: Buteo buteo; assembly: GCF_964188355.1. Lineage (NCBI taxonomy): Eukaryota > Metazoa > Chordata > Aves > Accipitriformes > Accipitridae > Buteo > Buteo buteo. Next base: position 29,139,062 of record NC_134179.1, read on the forward strand.
ACAAACTCATTTTTTCTCATGGGAATTGTATGTAAATTCTGTTATTGTTTCTAATTAGCCCATATAAGTTCCCCTGTAGCATACCTGTATGTATCTTTCAGGAAGTAAAAGGGCAGCTCTGATACAAAAAAGCAGGAGAGAATGCCTGAAGTCTGGATGCCTTTTCTGTATAGGGCTACCTCCCACTGACACCCAAAGTCATTGGAGATTGATATCATGAGGAAACAGTGTTTCCATTCTACAGCTTCTCAGTAAGCGAGATACTGATGATGCGAAATTCTCAGTGCAAAGTATGCGTGTATTTGTGTTGGTGTACCTCAGCTCAGAAAGCTTACAAGCAGTCTCTTCTTACAGCTCTTAATGTAACTCTAGTGCCCGGTTTCCAGAAAGCAGAGTAGCTTCATGAATTCACTCTAATCAGAAGCCAGAAAGGAATGCAAACCTTGGCTATTCACAATGGCCCTCTTTCAAGGGTCACTGCCTTTGGACAGGATATTGCACAGCATGCAGCTAACACAGTGCATCTTCACATGACCAGTCTGTTCTTTGCAGACACAGATGAAAAGTATGGAAGACTGTGTAACAGTGATTCGTCTTGTTTCTTATTGCTGCACTCTTCTGTGTGCACTTAATTGCTCAGAAGCCAAGCGCACTGAGCAACAGTGTTGAGAATGCCAAATTGTTATTGGTAGTAGGGATGGATAAAGTGCACTTTGCCAGTATTCCTTTCACGTCTTCCATATACATAGAAATTCTGACTTAGTCTAGAATTTTTTATATTCCAGGTTTTCAGTTTAAACAAGTTGTGACTGTACTCATTCCGAACGTGTGTCTGTCTTTGTTGAAAGCCACAGACTTGAGGACCATAACTACCGCACATTTTTAAGCACTGTAGACAACATGTTCAAGTCGTAAGCATTTGGCCAATATCAGTACTTGACACTACAACTAATTAGTGCGTATTCATCTGCTTGGACTAGAATCTGTTGTTGCCCTTAAGATCAATGATGATAGCAGTACTATTTGGAATGTAGAAATGCCTTTGCATTTCAAAGAGAAGGGATTATAATGATTGCATTTTAGGTGGTAAACAGGAAGACAAGTAGCTCTGGTTGAGATAGTGCTTTAAAAAATGCAGACAATTGTCCTGTTCAGACTCTTGAACTTTAGTTGAAATTTGATCACGCCAAGTGGAGAGCAATCTCATCTCCCTCAAATGCGGAGGAGACTAGAGTGATGGTACTCAGCATCTTCAGGGTTGTCAATCCATAGAAATCATGCATTTAGCATATTAAAATATTTACTTCCTTTTTAACTATGGCATAATAAATTCTAGATTAATAAGAATTTCTGTGTAGTAAGGGCTCTGCGTTATATCGGCTCCTTAAAATTCCCTGCTTTGTGAATTAACAGCATCTCAAAGAACCTTTTGCAGAACATCTACTTATTGTATTTACTGTATAATGCTAGGTTTCTTCTCACTGTGATAAAATTGAAGCTAAAGGAGGCCTTCAGCTACTACAGAGGATATACCAGCTACGTAAAGATTCAGCAAAAATACAAAGGAATATAATTCGCATTATTGGAAATATGGCTTTGGATGAACGTCTTCATTCATCCATAGTACGTGCAGGTAAGAGGAAAGCAAATACCAGCAGTCTGAATGTCAGATTTCTATTCTAAAATTTTCAGATGATTTGGTGCTTTTGTAATTGCAAGGGACCATGGTAGTGGTGTCAGTTTTATATTTGGGGGGTGGGGAGGTGTTGTTGGGTTTTTTTAATACAAAAAATACAGACGATTTAGATGGTGTTGATTAAAGACTCCTGTATGCTGTCTAGCCAATATATGTCCGTGCTACAGAGGTGTTCTAAGTCCGATGGATGGTGAGAATTTGGACTTGGTTGATGTTCAGTTCACATTAATGGCAAAAATTTTTTTACTTTCCTACTCTTACAGATCATCTACCTTGTAGATTAATTTTTTTTATTTTTTTTTTTTATTGACTGTGTTTTAGTCTTGTAAAAGAACAGACCAGCTTGCAGTCCTTACCTTTTAGAACAGAGAAACATGCCTTCCTGCCCTCCCTTGTTTCATGTTATGCTAGTAACTTCTGCTAAGCTTTGGTCTGATGCCTCTTTTTTAATACCCCTAAATATCACAATGAAAGTTGTGTATCAAATAAATAATTCCCAATGTTTTATTAGGAAAGAAAAATAGAAAATATCCATACGCTGTTGTATATGTCCAGGCTGCTGTCTGCCTCTTAAACACAGTGTGCATTTTTTTAATCTCCCTCTTGCAAAAAGAAGTAGCAAAGGCACAGGGAAAGTCTTATACTTAGTATGGAAAAAGCAACTGAAGGATTTATAAAAACCTCACTGGCATAGAGAAGGCAGAGAGGGAATGGTCATCTGCTGTTTCTTGTAATGCAAGACCAAAGGTTCTTGTACGTGAAATTATCAAGAGGCAGAACGAATAAATGTATATTTTTTTTTTTTTCCACACAGTGCATGACCAAACTAAAACTGGCCACAAAACATTGTGATTGTTGAAGACTTATAAAGCTTCAAAAAGTGATTAGACAAATTCATGGAAAGAAAAAACTATAAAGCTCTACACACAGAAGCCAAGTTGCTTGCAGAAAACTGAGAGGGTGTAGTGGAGAATCAGCACTATATACTTGCCCTTTTATTGCTCTATGTTTTTATTGTTCCACAACTGCCATTACTGCTCGCTTTTGGAGAAAGACAGCTGGAGTACAAGGCCATTGGTCTGAGCTCTAGCATCATCTTACAATAACTGCTAAAACCATATGTGTAGAGGAAGAGATTGTAACAGAAGAGTCAGCAGCTCCCAGGGGCAGAGCTGTCAGTACAATGGAATTTTAGACAGTGAACTGGACTCCAGAGATGAGCAGTTGGATACTGCTGGTCAAGAGCTGATAAGACTTCTCTTTGTTGCTGGATGGTGCATAAGAAGTAAAAACCTCTAAGGTTCTTTTGCTTTGCAAAAACTGCTGGCACAGGAAGAGGAAGAAAAGCAATGATGCACTGTGTAGTAGCTGTGATGGGGCATCTGGAGGCAGAAGCATTCTGAGCACTATTTTGACTATTCATCTTGGCTCATTTAAGAGAAATGCAAAACCAGAGACCTTGCTAGTTTTAATCAGACTGGCTTGGCAGTCTTTCATTGTATTTGGGGAACTGAAAATAGATTTTAGATAGTGTTCCTCTTAAGGAGAACTTGCACAGTGGTCAACATATATTCTGGTTAGAAGTGTAATTTAAATACATAATTCTTAAAAAAAAAAAAATTACAGTTCTCAAAGGTACTTGTATTAAAACAAACCTCACATGTCAATTCATTCTTTTCCTCAGTCCACAGTGAACTAACTATCTTGAATTAGCAACTTACAGGCTATACTAGTAGCAACATATTGTACATGATTTTGAAATAATGCTAATGCAGTAAATTGTTTCTTCTTTTTCAAATCAGCCTCCATTTGAAAATCTCTCTTCAAAGTCTTCCCAGGTTTTATTTATGAACTTGACTTTAATGTAATTGTGATTTATAGGCCACTCTTGCTAGCAGCAACAAGATTTATCAGAATTTTAAAGAAATGTGTGTGTGTGTATGTGTGTGCATAAAAGATATTCCTTGCATTTCTCAGTAGTCTATAAACATCCCCATCCATGTCTAAGAAACTATATATTACACCCTAGGTAAGGTATTATAAAGTGTCTGCTTTTTCTTGAAGTAGCTATGACTTAAAATTTTATTGAGGATTGTATCAAAGATTTCCTTCATTCATTCTCTTGTTTCTTAGGTATAAATAGTATACTGTTTTTAGAATAGCAGGGACATTTTAATTCCTTAAATAGTTTTTCACACACTGGACTTTAAAATTAGAAATGGTTGTACTCTCACAGCAAGCATCAATTTTTCCACCTGCCATTACTCCTGTGGGTTGTTTTCTATGTCTGTCTTATGCTTTAAGCTTCATTTTCTCCCTGGGACATTTCTTTTTCTTGCATCTTACCTGCAAAAAGAGACTTCAGATCTGTTCTCTCTCTGACAACTGCACTGACCTGCTAATACACTTTCTTTTTCTCTGAGAAGGGGATCTCCTTCAGATCATAAGCTGCACAGTAGTAAAATACATTGCCTCCTTGGTGCTCTGGATTTTTGAATTTTGGAGGTTCCACTTACCTAGCATTGGCTTTCCTGTGGTAAAGAGAGTGGATTGAAATAATTTGTTTTGATGTTATCATTCTTAAGTTTTAACATCTATTTTCACAAGTATAGTTTGAAGGATGTTTCTGAGTTCTTCTGTTTGGATGATGTTTCTAATTAGTTAACCTGCTACTTTATTTTTTCAATGTAGGTTGGGTTTCTGTACTTGCTGAAGTAATGAAATCCCCACATGTCATTCAGTCTTCTCATGCATCCAGAGCTTTGGCTAATCTAGACAGGGACACAGTGAAAGAAAAGTATCCAGATGGTGTTTATGTTTTACATCCACAATATCGTAGCAGGTAAAGCAGAAGGAGATATTGTACATGTTGTACTTTGAGTTACTTGTTATACTGTTCAGTTACAAAACTTTGTAAGAGTTGATGTCAGAGTGCTGCTGTACTGATGTCACCTGCTCCTCCTGTTCTTTGGTGAGTTGAGAGGACTGAATTTAGGTTCTCAAATAGGAGAGCAACAGAAGTGGTTGGAGCAGTCCACAACCATGAAAGGAGTATTATTGTACTACAATGGAGAAATCCAAACAGAAGGCATGAGATGAATTACTGCTTAGCACGCATTACAACTATTTAACCTTTGCACTGGCTGTCTTGGGATACAGTGCCTTGCAATTATTCTGCTGGCAGCAGTACCTGTTGGCCTAAGATGCAGTAAATATACAGCTTTAGCTTCTTTTAGTAGTGATTGTGTATCTGGGACTGAAGCAGTCCCCAATGTGGTTATGTCACTTAGTAGCAACTATTCCCTGGCTCATTGGTGTTAGTCAGGTTACAGTGAAGATCTAATTTGATGATAAATCTGGAACTACTGAGCTGCATTAACAGTAGCTGGAGAGAATGGTGTTTTTCATTATAGAAAAATATGACTTGTGAGGTGGGTACTTTCCATACCTCTTTTTATATCTCTCTTTCATGGGTGGATCCCTGTTTTTTTGTCTTGATCTGAGTAGCCTCTTTGAAACATCATGAAATGTTGTCCAGAAGATAAGAAATCACATATAGTGTTAAAAATAGCATTTTGGCATCCTTTAGGTTAAAAGTTCTGTATAAATTTAATTTGCTAAAAGAATATGTACCGTGCATCTCTTAAAAATTCCTATTTTTTGTATCAGTCAGCCCATCAGAGCAGACATCCTTTTTGTTCATGGTCTTTTGGGGGCAGCATTTAAAACCTGGCGACAGCAAGACATTGACCGGCGTTTGGATAAAAAGGCTTCAGAAGGGGAAGAGGACTATAGCCAGTGCTGGCCAAAGGTAAAAAGACAATAACATTTTCACTTGTAGGTGCTGTTTTCTCATTAATGAGAGCTGTCCAGAGTATCTAGAACTACACTGTCCTGGCAGTTGTCTTTTTTGAATCAAATGACTTGTAATCTGTTATACAAGTAGCACTTTCCAAGTTCCTGATATATTTTTGTTAGCAAGCTGAAATTTTGAACAGATTATTCTTGCAAAGGAAAATCCCCGCTAAATTTAATGCTCGCAACATTATTCTCCTCGTAGTGAAAGAGGCAGCAATGGCTGCTTTCCTCATGCTTTTTTTTTTTTTTTTTTATGGAATGTTTTTGCTGAGAAAAAGATACATAGAATTACCTTTTAAATTAAGTACCTTTTCTTACATAGGTGTCTGGTACCTAAATTTCTGCAGATTGCTACTTGAATATTGTTGGTAAATAAGTAATTACTGCTTCAAGCAACTCATACTGGTATAACCACCAAAGTATCTGTAAAACTTAAACTGATCAGTTCCGTTGGTGATCTTAGTAATTCTTGTTTCACCCAGGAGAGGGAGCCAGGAACGCACGAGTTAGTAATCCATCTCCATCTTTCGCCTACTTCGTGGCTGGGGAACAACCTAGAGTTTGCAAGCATGTAATAAAAGAATAATAGTCTAGGTGTAAGATGTATTTGGGGATTAACTGAAGAGCAAAAATCTTGCTTGATATTGTCCCCATAGGAACATCTTTGCTCCATTGCTGATAAATTGCTTGCAAGAGTTTAAGTACTTCAATTATAAGTTCCTTTTGGTCTTGCTTTGCTTTAATTTAGACATGGCTGGCTTCAGACTGTCCTGCCCTTAGAATCATATCTGTGGAATATGACACCCATTTGAGTGACTGGAAAGCAAAATGTCCTGTTGAGGCTCACAGGTAACAAATATAGTGTCTGCACTTAGGAGGGGGGCCAGGAGGGAGACCTCTAAAGCTTATCATTGGGATCACCTAGTTTGAAACAGAGAATTTAACTTTTCCTGTTGCATTTGAAAATTGTTCAGAAAAACAGTAGGTACAGTCATGGTATGCTTGAGGTTTTTAGCCTCATAGGTAATTATTTGTGGCAACTTTCTAAATTCTTACAGTCTGTTCTGCTTCATGTTTAGGGGAGACACTAAATTATGCTATTAATTGATATAAATATAACATCAATTTTACATCTTAAGGGGAATGTTTCTTAAACTTAATTACCCAATAATTCTTCATAAGCACAGCAAAAAAATCACTGGACTGTGACTTTATACTCATGATAAAATGAAGGATATAATTTTCGTAGAATCATAGAATTAAGATCATTGAGTCCAACCATTAACCTAACACTGCCAAGTCCACCACTACACCATGTCCCTAAGCGCCACCTCTACACGTCTTCTAAATACCTCCAGGGATGGTGCCCAACCACTTCCCTGGGCAGCTTGTTCCAAAGCTTGACAACCCTTTCGGTGAAGAAATTTTTCCTAATATCCGATCTAAACCTCCCCTGGTGCAACTTGAGGCCATTTCCTCTTGCTTGTTACTTGGGAGAGGAGACCGACCCCCACCTCACTACAACCTTTTTTCAGGTAGTTGTAGGGAGCAATAAGGTCTCCCCTCAGCCTCCTTTCCTCCAGACTAAACAACCCCAGTTACCTCAGCTTCTCCTCATAAGACTTGTGCTCCAGGCCCCTCACCAGCTTGGTTGCCCTTCTCTGGACACGCTCCAGCACCTCAATGTCTTTCCTGTAGTGAGGAGCCCAAAACTGAACACAGCACTGGAGGTGCGGCCTCACCAGTGCTGAGTACAGGGCGACGATCACTTCCCTGCTCCTGCTGGCCACACTATTTCTGATACAAAGATAGTTTTATTCAAGTGCTAATTCCTGGAAAAAGATTCATATAAGTCTGATAGACAAAATACAGCAACTGTACCTGGTTTGGTCAGATAGTGTAATTGCCATCATCAGAGGAATTGTGTTTTTACTGACCATGAAGTAGGCACATCAGAGAAAAATGCTACCTCCAAACATGTTCCTTCTAAAAATTAAAAATACTTTGAGCCTGTAAAGGTTATTTGGCTTGAACAGATTTTAGGCTTGTGTCATGGTTTAACCCCAGCCAGCAACTAAGCAGCACACAGCTGCTCACTCACTCCCCCCCACCCAGTGGGATGGGGGAGACAATCGGGGAAAAAAAAAGTAAAACTCGTGGGTTGAGATAAAGACAGTTTAACAGGACAGAAAGGAAGAAAATAATAATAATGGTGATGATAATAGTAATCATAATAATAATACAATAATAATAAAAGAATTGGAATATACAAAACAAGTGATGCACAATGCAATTGCTCACCACCTGCCGACCAATGCCCAGTTAATTCCTGAGCAACAATCCCCCCCAAGGCCAATTCCCCCAGTTTATATACTGGGCATGACATCACATGGTATGGAATATTCCTTTGGCCAGTTTGGGTCAGCTGTCCTGGCTGTGTCCCCTTCCAACTTCTTGTGCCCCTCCAGCCTACTTGCTGCCTGGGCATGAGAAGCTGAAAAATCCTTGACTTAGTCTAAACAATACTTAGCAACAACTAAAAATATCAGTGTGTGTTATCAACCTTATTCTCATACTAAATCCAAAACAGAACACTATACCACCTACTAGGAAGAAAATTTACTCCATCCCAGCTGAAACCAGGACAGCTTAGTAATTAAGTTCAATGATCTTTAAATCGGATCCTAATCTGAGTCCTTCAAACACTTATGCAGATACTTAAGCATGTAACGAGTACTGTAGATTCAGCTTGTGTACTTCAGTGAAGGCACGTGCATCACTGCTCATAGGTTAAGAGTCTGAAAATTGATTATGTTTTGTGTAGGGGATAAGAAAAATGAGCATGTGTATAATAGACTGGGAACTTGGTACTTTTTCATTCACTCCACTCTATGGATACAGGAAGGATCAATGCAGTTACTACATTAAAGCGTGTAAGCAGGGAAAAAATAAGGAAGACATGGCTGTTAAAATGCCTATTTGAAATTAGGCAAAACAATGACAGTAAAAAACATGTAGGTGGTTACCTCTACAAGGTCCAAAGCAGACTGGACCTTGTAGAGGGACCTTGCACCTTGTTTTGCACCCAAAGAAGAGCAACGAAGCTGGTGAAGGCTCTGGAGCACAAGTCTTATGAGGAGAAGCTGAGGTAACTGGGGTTGTTTAGTCTGGAGGAAAGGAGGCTGAGGGGAGACCTTATTGCTCCCTACAACTACCTGAAAAAAGGTTGTAGTGAGGTGGGGGTCGGTCTCCTCTCCCAAGTAACAAGCAAGAGGAAATGGCCTCAAGTTGCACCAGGGGAGATTTAGATCGGATATTAGGAAAAATTTCTTCACCGAAAGGGTTGTCAAGCTTTGGAACAAGCTGCCCAGGGAAGTGGTTGGGCACTATCCCTGGAGGTATTTAGAAGACGTGTAGAGGTGGCGCTTAGGGACATGGTGTAGTGGTGGACTTGGCAGTGTTAGGTTAATGGTTGGACTTGATGATCTTAAGGGTCTTTTCCAACCTAAACAATTCTATGTTTCTAAGAGAACTTTTTTCCTCTGTCCATCTGGAGTAAGTGTAATGGAAGAAAATTTGAAAAAGAACTAAACATATATTTCTTTATTTATTTTCAGATAATGTCTTTTTTGTTACAAAATGGAAAATTACATTACCTGCTATTTATGGCCACACAAGCATAGTATTTGATTATTTTATAATTTGATATAGTTAATAAAAAATGAGAGATACTTTAACTAGCAGGAACAAAGGTGTAGCATTAGAATTACAACCTTATGATTGTTCTAAGTGTATAGGCTTATTCACTGTTTCAAAAGTGAGGTTTTATGTCTCTCGGCTATCCTAAAGTCTACTGTTTGGCTGAGAAGACACATTTGGGTATCCTTTTCATATGTATTATAAAAGCAATTTCTAGTGAGAATGCAGAGAACCAAATAGAGATGAAGTGAATTACTTTGCACAGTGGTTGCCCCAACATCCTTATGTTTTCATTATTCAAGGGTCATCTTTCTAAGATTCTTGTTACACTGCAAGGAGTGACTGTGTTGCACTTTCAAGCTTGGATTGGGAGTTGGCATTGGTTTTGTTTTGGTTTTACCACAGATTCATTTTCAACCTCTAATGTGTAGCTTATCCTTTCCAGAGCTCAGTCTCTTAATTTATAAAGTGGAGATTATTGTGCTTTTGTACTATTCCAGTACAAAACATTTGGAGAATATCGTCTGGAAAGTATAACAGACATTATCTGTGATCTTTTTTTTTTAGTGTATTGGTTGATCATGCACTTAGCTATTAAATTCCTGTACATTGCTCCACATTTTGACTGTTGTTTAGCCAAGTATGTTTTTGTCAGACATTAGGTATATTCTTGCTTCAGGGGATAAAGTTCATTATGCATTGATGATGCTTTCATAAAATGAAAACATAATTTTATTACAATGTGTAAATGAAACTATTTAAAATTCCATAAAGAGATTTGTCGAACTAAAGCTAAAGGAAATGAGTGGTGAGTGAAATGAAAATAAATCTTTCTGGCAAGATCAAGAAACTGAATTTAGCTCAATTCCTGTTGTCCTTGTGAAGCCAACCTTACGAAAGTTTCTGGCATTTTTCAGTGTAGCAACAACAATTAAGTCATTAATGTTTTATGTACCTAACTCACTTTCATAAATGTGCAGCACTGAAAATTCATTCTGTTTTAACATAGCCTTTTAACATATCATGCTCCATCATGCTTGTGTTTGTTTTTTCTTTGCAGGAAGTCTATTGCTTACAGGAGCAATGAACTTCTCGACAAGCTCAGAGCTGCTGGGATTGGAGACAGACCTCTGGTGTGGGTATCACATAGCATGGGTGGTAAGCACATTGCCTGTTTGATATAAAGTATTTATTTGTTGTTTTAGTTCAGAATAAGCTGTTAACTAAATTCAGTCTGAAATGCAATTATTCAGAATAGTTTATCTAAAAAATTTGCAAAGACCTAAAAATGAAAAATAGATTTCTACTTTCTCAATGCATTACCTTCAATAGCATATACATTTTGGAAGGATTATTATTGCTGTTTGTTTTTACTGTGTTGATTTAAAACCACAAAATCAATGAGTTGAAATTCATGTAAATGGGAATCCAGAGGCAGAATTTTCTCCATGATCAGGCATATAGTAAATGTCATTAGCAACACTTAAAGGAAACCAAAATTGGATTTGCATCATTCATTGACATTTTATTTTAATGCCTCCTCAGGTTTGGTTTGTTTTTTTTCAACTTAATCTAACATGGTTGACAAACTAAGAACTAATCAACTGAGGCAAGAATATGGTTAGTTGTTTCATGGATAATATAGCATGATCGTTATTTTCATTGTGATTTAAATCCCTGCATTAATTCAGTTTCTATTGCCAGGTCTTCTAGTCAAAAAGATGCTGGTGGATGCTTCCAAGAATCCAGAAATGGATAAAATTGTAAACAACACCAGAGGAATCATATTTTATAGCGTACCTCACCATGGTTCCCAGCTGGCTGAATATTCTATAAATGCCAGATATCTTCTCTTTCCATCTGTGGAGGTTAAAGAACTCAGCAAGGGTACGCTCACTTTGCTACCATTTAACAGCAGGGATCTATGCTAATCTGTTCGCGATGCTTTTTTTTATTGTGCTGTCAGAAAAAGCTGGATGTAAAAACAACAAACTCCCTTTTTATGTTTTGGGTTGTGTGTTGAATTACTGTAAGTAATTCTGAGTAACTTTCATTTGATTGTAGAGTCAAGGGGAAAAAAGGGAGTCAGAAAAAGTTTATAGAATAGTAGTTTGGGCCATTTAGGAATGTAGTAACTCAACATGTGCTGGACTTCAGGCTCTTATCTTCTAAACAATTCCACGCTACACAGAAACAAACAATTGTTGCATATGATAGCAGGAAAAAGGGATCACAAACAAAATGCTACTTCTTTTAATGCAGTATTAATTTTTCCAAAACATCTCTGTAGGAATGCAGTCTTGCAAGACAAATGCTATAATCTTATGTTCAAGATAACACTGCAAAAATTATGTTGCTTTTTCTCAGATTCTCCTGCCCTTAAAGAGCTGAATGACGACTTCCTGTCTTTTGCCAAAGACAAGAAATTTTCAGTGCTGAGTTTTGCAGAAACCTTACCAACACATATAGGCAGCATGATAAAACTGCATGTCGTACCTCTGGAATCAGCAAGTAAGTCAAATAACCATTTAATTTATTTAATTTATTTAATTTTGTATATGTTCATGTAAGCATCGATAATGAGGAAGGATTACAAATGCTTTGGTAGAAAGACCTAGAAAAATACATCTGTTATGTTGTGGGGTTTTTGTTTAAACTTTTGGCTGAGTTTAATCTACAGTCCCCCTGCTGAGATCAGAGGCAGCTACGTTTACATCTTAGAATAGCAATTGTTTGTTTTGATTTTTCTAAATGCAAGTAACACTTCCTTATTGAAAAAACCAGGTAGTCCCTGGTCTGATTTTACATTGTTGTAGTCCTTTCCTTTGTAATTATGAGTAACTGTTGTTTATCCTTGTATAGGTAGGCTGAATAGTGTTTCAGAAGCTCCCGCAAATTCCAACTATTTCCTCCTTTAAAAAATAAGAAAGAAAATTAGCAAACTGCTAATGGAAGGAAAAAGTCACAAAGCTGTTTTTCAATGTTGAGTCCTTTATCTTCCATATCTCAGGTACTCAAGAAATAGAGTTTACCTCCTGAAAAGTTCCCTCCATCTTTTTGCCTTTTGTAGGAGAAGGGAGCACCAGCCAGTTCTTTCTCTTGCTTTGTTTATGGGTGTTCAACTTAGGGAATTGTTTTAAGTGTGATATTTTCAGGTTTTCCCTGAACAAAATGCTCTTCTGTGCTGCCAAAGGTACCTGTAAGGCCTTGAACAGAAGCCGTTACTTTGTTGGGTTTTTAGATCAGGCTTTCCACCAGCTAAATCCACTAGGTTAAATGCAAGGTTAGTTTCTCTGAAAAAGGCGGACCATATATCCCTGTTTTCCTGAGTCAATATTTAGTGGTATTTTTTCAGTATGTCTTCTCAAGAAGCAATTGTGTGGAAAATGCTGCTGATGCGATGTTATTGGTGAGGACTGAAAAACTGGGCATTCATTTTTTTTGATTTAACAAAATAAAATGAAAAAGAGGGCTGGATAACAGAGTGCACAAATAAGCACTGTGCACTTATAATTTTGTAGCATACTTCTCTTTTAGAGATGACACACAATGCAGCACGTGAGCTCTCAAAAGCCTTTAGAGGATACATGATGGTTCAGTGGCATGCCACTCATTTTGTTAAAAACCCAGGCTGACAAGCAGTATGCTCACTGTTTCTTACATGCATGCTTGGGCACACAAAAGCAAACCTTCATCCTGCTCTAGTGTTATTTTACATGGTTAAAGATACAGAGTTCCAAGCAAAACGGAGGATTTCTCAGGAGGTCGAGTGAATAGATAATAAACTGGAACGTGGCAGTCACAGCATCCTAACTGGAAATTTCACTGGTAGTGATAGCTGTCAGGAAAGAATAAATGCTGTAGTGTGCACCAAAATGTGTAGCTGAAAATGGATTACTTGTACTCTACAATAAAGCAATGTAAATTTTTCATTTCCCTGGAAATGTGTGTAGTGATTTGTGGCATATTTCAGGTTCATTCTAGTCCCATTTTTAATCTCCATATCAAAGTATTTTATAAGGATTATGGGCAATTAGTGGTGATGAAAACCTGGATACCCTGGATTTAAACCCTTTCCATTTTCATGTCAATGCTTAAACTTCAGTCAGGACTTTGCTGTCAGTCAGGTGCTGGTAAATGAAGTTTTGATTCTTCAAAGTTGTCTGTATGGAGAAGTGTACATTTGTGTATTCCCAGTAAAGATAGTAGAACTCTGACCTAGTGGTTTACCAGTGTCAGTTTTGTAGCAACGTATAGCTCTATCTGACTATAACAGTGTGTATTGATGCTTTTAGCACATTAAAAAATAATGAAGACAAAACAGTTATACTGAAGACAGGAGAAGTTGCTTTTGAGAGATAAATTGTTAATGCAAGATGTGCTTTTCAGTCTAGGTGATCTTACGAACTTTGGTAGTTTTTTCTTCTTTATCTTTTTTTTTTTTTTCCTTTCCCAGAGTTAGGAATTGGAGACCTTATTCCAGTGGATGTTAATCATCTAAATATTTGTAAGCCAAAGAAGAAGGATGCTTTCCTGTACCAACGTACATTGAAGTTCATTCAGGATGTTTTAGCCCAAGAAATTGGAGACTGAGTTTTTTCTTCTATTTGGTGTAACACAGTAAGTTCTTCCCCTAACGTTTGTTAGGGGATCTGCAGAACTACAAAGATGCTGTGTCAATAGTATCTGCTGCTAAAATAATTTTCAGTACATCTCCAACTTAGACATCTCTCCAACTTATTTCTAAAATATATTCAAAACAAATACAAACTGAAGTCCTATGAGCTTGACAAAAAGAAAATGTGTGTTGGCTTAAAGTGACAATGATATGTCAACAAAATGTGTGTAAATGCTCCAGCAGTTTGTCTGGGAGGGGATGGGGATTCAATGGAAGAGAAGTTTCACTTAGTCTACAGATATCCCTCTGAAGCAATACAGCTAGAATGTGGAGAGTGCCCAGGATATCTTCTTTTAGCTGGTGGGGGGGAAGCTTGCTCTGGAGGTAGGTGATCTCATTAAGATAAATATGCATCTGGGACTAAAGCCTTATAGAGAAGATCAGAAAGAATTAACTGAGGTGGGCTATTTGTTGTGTCAAAGGGGACAAGAAGCATGTGGCTGCCTCAAAGCTTTGGTTTACTGTCCATGTTAAGTAGTATGACTGAAGCTTGAAGAAATTTATCCAAGTGAATGAAGGTAGCATTTTGGTTTAGTGGCTGTGATGGGTTGACCCTGGCTGGACGCCAGGTGCCCACCAAAGCCGTTCTATCACTCCCCCATCCTCAGCTGGACAGGGGAGAGAAAAATATAACAAAAACTTGCGGGTCGAGATAAGGACAGGAGAGATCATTCACTAATTACCGTCACGGGCAAAACAGACTCAGCTTAGGGAAAATTAGCTCAATTTATTACAAATCAGCCAGAGTAAGGTAATGAGAAATAAAACAAAATCTCAGAACACCTTCCCACCACCCCTCCCTTCTTCCCGGGCACTACTTCACTCCTGGATTTCTCCACCAAGCCCCCCCAGCAGCAAAAGGGGGACAGGGATAGGGTTTACGGTCATCACACGTTATTTTCTGCCGCTTCACCTCCTCAGGGTGAGGGCTCATCACACTCTTCCCCCGCTCCAACATGGGGTCCCACCCACGGGAGACAGTCCTCCACGAACGTCTCCATGTGGGCCATTCCCACGGGCTGCAGTTCTTCACGAACTGCTCCAGCGTGGGTCCTTTCCACGGTGTGCAGTCCTTCAGGAGCACACTGCTCCAGCGTGGGTCCCCCACGGGGTCACAAGTCCTGCCAGAAAACCTGCTCCACGGGCTCCTCTCTCTGCAGATCCACAGGTCCTGGCAGGAACCTGCTCCAGCGCGGGGTTCCCACGGGGTCACAGCCTCCTTCGGGAACCCACCTGCTCCGGCGTGGGGTCCTCCATGGGCTGCAGGTGGAGATCTGCTCCACCGTGGACCTCCCTGGACTGCAGGGGGACAGCCTGCCTCACCATGGTCTTCACCACAGGCTGCAGGGGAATCTTCGCTCCGGCACCTGGAGCATCTCCTCCCCCTCCTTCTTCACTGACCTTGGTGTCCACAGGCTTGTTTCTCTTACATGTTCTCACTCCTCTCTCCGGCAGCTGTTTCTCCCTGTCCCAACTTTTTTTCCTTCTTAAAAATGTTATCACAGAGGCGTTACCACTATCGCTGATGGGCTCGGCCTTGGCCGGCGGCGGGTCCGTCTTAGAGCCAGCTGGTATGGGCTCTCTCTCGAACACAGGGGAAGCTTCCAGCAGCTTCTTACAGAAGCCACCCCTGTAACCCCCCCCCACTACCAAAACCTTGCCACATAAAACCAATACAGTGGCCCAGTTACAGGAGTTTTTGTAATTCGCCTTTTCATTTAAGAGACCACCCAGATTTTTCAGCAAATATGGCATCTGTTTTCTGCATGAGAAAGACATAGGTTGGTAGGTTGTCTTGCATAGACAACTGTAGTTGTTTTAATCTGTTTGTACAAATGAAAACAAAACAAAAGAATTGTTCAGCTTCTTCTACGTTTCTCTCTTAGCAACTTGTGAGGTTGCTTTCTTTAGGACAGTGTGTATCTGGTCAGACTCAGGGCAGTTGTGTGCTTGTTCTCATGGAAGATATAGAACAGAGGCTTAGCTCTTTTGCTTTACTCTTGGGATGTACCAAGATGATATGTTCAAATCCATGGCTCATGTTACTTATTTAGAAACTCTTTCTTTAGCTGATTTAAAGAGCATTGAAAATGCTCAAGTGGAGCAAGACAAATGTAGGCCCTGACAAAACAGCTGATGCTTAGAGTTTGGAGCTCATGTAGAGAAAAGTAAAGTAGGAAGAAATTCAGGTGATCATAAGGTCCCACTGGAAATGCAGAATATCCCAGATGTTTTGAGTTCTTGAAGGCCAAGTGTATATTGGTGTAGGTATAGAGAAAAACAGCAGTGTTGTCTTATTTGAGTTTATGCTTATGTTAAGGGTACCTTAACAATACTGGTGAGAAATAAGTATTTTTAGAAAAAAAAACCATCAGTGCTCAGCCACTTTTTTAAAGTCTTAAATGGTTTGCAATGTAGTTAAAAGCAGCCTAGTCTAATTGTGGTCTCTTCCCTTCCTTTCTTTCCACCCCCAACCCTCTCTGAAAACAAACATAGGCTATGATTAGGCTATACTGCCCTAGCTGACCATTTGTTAAATAAGGCCTGTATTGACGACAGGCTTAAGATGTCTCTTAGCATCACTTATGTGAGATGGATCTAATATCACTGGCCTTAAAATCATGGCTGTAAAAGCTACCAAAGAGGTGGGATGCACTTTGCATTTCTGCAGGGGCTTGGTGCAGGTGCCAGTGGCCATTGCAGTCCTGATAGGTCCTGAGGCCACCTCAGCTGTTCCCACTTAAGAGCACTCCAGCCCAGGAGGACACTACATCTGAAAATGCACTTCTGGAAGTTGAGCCTTGACCTGCTGAAGTTGTGGAGTAAAATTCACAAAAGCAGTACAGAGAACGTACAGCATGACACTGGCAAAAAGCATTTATTTTCCCCTAACCAAGATGTAGGCAAGAACACTGCAAAGCAGTATTTCGGATAGAAAATGTAACAGAACCGTTGTAACTTCTAAAGAGGTTTATACACTGTGGTTTAAACTTCAGAGTGTAAATATATTAGAACACTTCATATTCACAAAGTAGAGGGTATGTGGAGTTCATTGTGAATAGACAAGACTTCTAATAACTGAATATGTGTTTAGTGTGACAAATCTTGTATTGATTTTAATAGACTTCTTTGGCTTACAGCGATTCAGATCAATGACGTTACACATTAATCTCAGTAAATGCATCTGTGTTTTGTTACTGGAACTGGAACTCGAGGCAACTTTCTCCTTTTTGAAGCTGTATGTATATATGTGTAACTTTTAAAACTAACATTTTGAGGTGTTGATTTTAGGGTTGTGGGGCGGGGGTTTGGAATATAGTAATGAAATGTGTTTTTAAACATGTACTAGGTACGCCACAAAATGTATTAAAGGTGAATGATCTACCAAATGAATGCTCTGGATCATGTTTGCTTTTGTTAAAGACCTGCATTATTTTTTAGTGATTGTCTCATGCTGGAAGAATGTAATGTTTACCCTTCATCTTCAGTAAAAGGCATAGTACTGGGGGGCACAGCCAGTCATCAGTTTGTCCAAACTGAACAGTTTTTCAGTTGAGCTTTTAGATTTTGCAAAACTGTCTCCTCAACCATGTACAGACATTGCTTTGAAGGCCAGAGGGTCTGTTGGATAGAATTCATGTCTGCTTCCCATTAGAAGCTCATGCTTTCATGCTTCCCTGGTGTCACATTAATTCAGAATAGTGCCTTTATGTAAATTCTTAGGTCTCAAACTATGCCTTTAATCCCATCTAGCTGGGAACCCAGCTGCAGATGTGGCTAGCAGGTATGTGTGAATTGTCTGAGAAGATGGTATTTCATCTGCGTTGTGGCATCCAAGACTAAAACAGTAAGACAGGAAGGAAGGACTAATAGGAATTTGTCAATCCTCATGCACTTGTTGTCCAGCACTCTTGTATAACTGTATTGGTATTTCTAGTAGCAACAGTCATTAAGTCTTTAATTGCTGTGATTACAGTAGTGCAAACTGGCTTTCACTGTGATTTGTGCTCCATGGTGCCAGGCAGAGCAGCTACCTAGAAAGGAGGAATTTTCCATCTGGTGAAAATGTCAATTCTAGACAAAAAGGAAAAAGCAAAAATTTTGTTGTGTCAGAATAGAAATTCTAAACAATATTTTGGGTCTGGTTCTTTTTTTCTTTGGCTTTTTTTCAGTGACCACCCACCTAAAAAAGTTAATGTGGGCAGTTCCTATACCAGGGAGGACCACTTACCCACCCAAACACACATGCGGCTGAACAACCAGGATGCCTGTAGCAACTTAAAGTTTCTGGACTACAGGGTCCTGGGCGCGCTCACATGGTGTTAGTCTCTTGCCAAAGTCTCTCACATCAAATAAGGACACAGCAGTTTATATACTTGCATATCTGGATTCCCAGATATTCATATCTGGCTTCACAGCCAGCTTCAACACTTTAAGATTTCCAAGAGCTGGGTTTACAACATGAAAAATGTGATGGGATGGCCGCTCCCTACCACCTGTTATATGGCACTCAAGACTGAGAGCTATCACTGAGAACCTTGGGTTCCATTGATAATGTCCCAGTGAGAATGGGCAGCAGAGCTGAGGACAGAGCCATGCTGTGGGTTCCCTAGTTGCAGATGTCAGGTAACGATGGTTCAGGTTACTTAGCTTCTTTTCACACTGTGGTGGGGCCCAAATTAATTCTGAATGAGAAGGAAAGAACCACCACCTCCTGCAGCCTGAGTTTTGTGTAGTGGTTTCCCAAACGCAGAGCAAGTCTGGCCCTGCTTACCTTCTCCTGACGATTAAAACTAGAACCCAGGTCACGAGCACCTCCCTCTGAAAAAACACTTGGCTGGGGTGTTGGGCACCAGTGCGGAAGATAATATATTGAGACAGGAGATTCCTCATTCTTTGCTGTAACCTTTTCAGCTGGACTGTCTGTTCCTTTCCCTTGATTTGCTGCAATTGAACAGTATATGCTGTCACTGATAGTATAAACCAGCTAGCTGCAGGGATTTATACTTCAGTGGGCAGCTTGCCACATACATAGATGTAAGATATAATGCTAAAGGCCAGATACTTCTCTTATTCAAGGAGAGTAATAAAGCAGATTTTATTTGACTTGTATAAATCCACTTTAATTGGCTTTCCTCCTAACACTTTCATTAACATGTAAATTAGCTGTCCTAGAGCTGTTAATTATCTTTGCAGAAAATGTTGGATATGGTCATATAACATACTCTTTCTTTTTTACTGCTCTTAATGTTTTATACTGAAATGTGCCCATAAATGTTCACTCTTTTTTTAAGAGGAGGATGAATAGGCTCAGGCTCTGTGTCATCTTGTAAGGAAATAACTATCTTGCTTCGGCATTATTCCCCAGCCTGCTACCATGTTAAACTGACACTTGTGTAAGAAGCTTAGCACTGGGTTTCACTGGTTTGGCCTCTGAAGGTTTTGGAGGGTTTCTTAAAATGTCTGGCAAACGAGGGAGCAGAGGAGGATGGCAGGTGCTCAGACAAAGGCAGCGTCCTCTCTTACAGGATGTCTTGTGTTCAAAATTTGGCAGTGGCACTGAAACAGGTAGGCGTTGCAAGTATGAAAATGGCTGAATTCCCAGTTTCCAAGAAGCTGAGAACAAGCCAATTAATTTTCCTATGAAAAAAACCCAAACCTCTGAACTTTTTTTAATACATGTTTCCTGCAAAAAAAATCTGAAAATGAGGGGTTTTTTTCAGCTTCACCAACTGCTTAAAAATGCTCTACTTCCTTTAATAATAAAAGATCTTGATGCTTCTCTTAACAAGTTACCATGACAAGTCACAATCTGTTTTGTCATTTTTAACTGCCTGCTTTGAACAAATGGCATCTGTAGTGTATGATTTTACTGCACAGACAAGGCAAAAGCCTGCGCAGCCAGAGCAGATAACAGACGCATTTAGCACCGTGGATTATCCTCGCCAAAATCCTGGGCTTCTGAGAAGCATGACTGCTGGCTTGCTAATGAACAAGATGACTTCATCGAGTCTGCTTTGAGCGGAGCACCAATACTTCATGAGTCAGCCCACTGTGGTAAGTGACCTATAGACTCACCTGAAACACCTGCCTTATAGGCTCTGGTGGAATGCTGGGTAAATGTACGGGAGAAGCAAAGCAGGCGCATGGGAGTACTTACCTGGAGTTCCTGCAGTGGTTCGCAGGGGGTGCTTCCCTGGTCTAGGCTGTTGTAGACTGAACCATTGAACATGATCATCTTTTAAACCTCTCGTTTGCAAGAACCTGCACTTGCCTGTTTGTTGGTCTTTCTTACTCTATGTGTTGCAACTGCCTCCTAGGTACACTCCCTGTATAGATCCACAGCGCACCTGGGCAACAGTTTTATTTAGAGCGGTGCACATGCTTCTTAAATTTGTCCTTGGTCTTAGCTGCAGTGGCCCATGTCTAGTTCCATTTCTTAGCCTTCCCAGGATCATGTTTGGTGATCCTACTGTTTTTCACGGCTGCAGCACAGCTTTTACCACAGCTGTTGAGGTGAATAGGAAGCACAGGGCAGCTCCTTCCCTGGTACAAAATAAACAGACTGCATAGCTGCTGATCAGCAGAAATGCACAGCAAGAGCAGTAGCTCTACATACTTCCACCCCCTACTAGTTTGGTGTCCAAGTTGAGCTTTACTGTGGGTGGGCAAACTCAGTGTTAGGCTGTAAGTGACAGTTCCTCTCTGCTAGAGGGTTCTGCCATCCCCAGCCATGTGCTTGTTGCCTAGTTTCAGGACACAAGAGCCCGTGTTACATGTGCATAAACTTAGGTTCCAAGACCAGCTCTTTCCTCATCTGCATTGGGGAAATAAAGGACTAACATGGCATTTTCTTACAAAGTGGCAGAATGGGAATAGGGATGCTACTGAATTATTAAACTGTCTTTAGCATAAGACATTAATATGCTAATGACCTATGTCATCAGCGGGTCTTGGCTATTCACCATATTTCCACAGTATTTGCATAGATAATACACAAGCAGACTACAGTGTTTCTTTAAAAGGGACTGTCATTGTCCATGTGCTATTTCATTGTAAAGTATGTTGTTTAGAGTTGGCTTGGTGTGAACAAAAAAACCAGGGTGAGTTTTGGAACTGTGCTAGAAAACCAGCTAGGGATGCCTTTGATGTCATCATAGGTCAGAGCAGTATTTTGAGAGGCTACCCAGTCCTTTTAGAGTACCTGAGGCATGTTATTACAGTGCCATTAACAGCATAGCACTTAGGAGAGGTCAGTTGTAATACGGCAGTTCGCTTGCCTTGTCTGGAATAAGAACAGGCATTTCTTGCTGATGCCTGGGCACCACCTCTCATGGTTCTGCTTTACAGCCTCCTAGTACACACCTTTCGTTTTACTTTCAACACAGGAATGAGTTTAACAAGGTAAGTATTAGGGCTTGCCAACACTGCAGCTAGTTAAGATCCACAAGAAGATACTGTCTAAGCCATGTTTCCACAGTGGAAACCAAGTAGCAGAACAATACCAGCGTTACTGCTGTAGTTACACTGGTATATATTCTCCTTTTGGATGTTTGGTCTAGAGTAACTGTAGCAGTCTAACGATTCAAGATAAGGGTGCTTTATTTCAAGTGACAGAAATTGATTAATGTATAAATTTCACAGGAAATGTTTTTCTTAAAATCTTTTTTCCATACACCATTACATGTTCTTACATATGATTTGTACCTGAAATGAAATAGAACATCTTAAGATGGATTAATAAAAAGAAATAACTTAGAAATAAGAACTTTTCAAACAAGCTGTAGATAATGTTAGGTTGTATATACTCTATACACTTCCCTCCAGGGGCAGTATCTTTATCTTTAAAGATGAAAATGAAATGTAGCATGGACAGATGATCTATTTCCTTAAATAAAAATCTTTGTGCAAAAGATTTATTTTCATTTTGCACCATAATTATGATTTCTATAGGAACATTAAGGAGACAAAATTTTACAATTCTGAATCAGTATTTGTCATCTTCAAGGTATTTTTGTTTTGTTCTAAGACAAGCAGTTTGTTGAACCCTTCTGACAGTGCACTACTGTCTTCATCGTCACTAAACGTAACCCAGTGACTGAAATCTTTCAAGCTGGGGTGTTTTACATTTTCTGGAGTGTGTGCTGGAGAAGCATCTGATGCTGCCTGTATGGAAGGAGGGCAGGAAGAATCCACATCCAAAAGATTGGTGTTCTCTGGAAGGGAGCTGGTATCTGAAAGCTGAGGATGCTGGCCTTCTGGTACAGGAGGGCCCTGAAGGTTAGCCATCAATTCTGCGGCATTTGGTGCTAACTGCTTAGTTGTGTTGTTTTCTGTGCTGGCAGAGGATGTAGGAGCTGAGACATCAAACTGTGTGGGGACATGAGCATCCTGAGTCTGGGGACAGAACCCAGTATTGTTGTTGGAGCTGAACATTAACCCACTAAAAAGTGGGTTGTCACTGCTCTGGAGAACTTGCAGATGAAGAGCTGCAGGAGCTGACTTCTTTCTTCGTGGTGGCACCTTTGGGGCAAAGGAAGCGTTTGAGGGAGACAGTGCAATGGCTTCAGCCATGCTTGCTGAGGGGGCCTGCCTTTCACTGCTCCCCCTGCTCTCCTGAGGCTTCCCAGGTTGTGGTGTTCTGGGTTTAGGGACTGGAGTAATCCTTGTCGGACTAAGAATAGCTCCAGCTTCTAGACAGGGCTCTGTCAAGCCAAAAGGAGACTGTACTGTCTGTTGGTCAAATTGCTCTTCTGTAGACATAGCCTAAGGGGGAAAAGTAACAAGAAATTTGAGAACAAAAAGGGTACCTTAAACTCTGAGTCACTACTGGTGCAAGTCTTACTGATGGCATTACTGAGAAAAGCTGACAGTACTGGAAGAAAAAAACCAGCAGCACAATGAGAAGGCTTGACAGCACAGTTTTACACTGTACCTGCTTGGTTCTGTTCTCCTGCATTGTGCGTTGGACCCGTGTTCATTTACAGAGTGCTATTTTGAGGACAAGGATCCTACAGCCTGTTCACTCCCTGTATGAGAAATACATGTCTTTCTGACCATCTCTCTTTCATGTTAGGATTTTGCTCCGGGCCAAATTAACACAGTTCTGAAGAGTTATTTATTTGTTACATCTCTCTGCTGGCTAACATTATTTAAGCAAGAATGCATAGGGAGGGCTAAATTAATGGGGCCATTAGCACATGCCTTTGGGTACATTCTGATACATAAGGCTGAAGGACAATTAGTTTAAGCTAACCCAAGAAATGTATTAATGGCTTTGTCATGTCTCACTGAGGCTAGGAACTGAAGCTAAAAGTAAACTCTCGAAGCACAATCTAGCATATATTCACCATTTTAAAATACATAAATAAGTGGAGCCCAGCTCAGACTAAGAGGGCAGTGGCTGCTTCAGATTTCTCACACTTAGTGTGACTGAATGAAAGCATTTTAATTCTTTGCTACTTTCCCATAGTATTAAAATATACAGGCCTTTTTAATGCCATCAAAATATTCAGTCAGTATTTCACGATGAACATATCCCCTGCCACTTCTGTCTATATGCTGTTGTTAAGTTGCCTACGTTAGATTGCATGCTTTTTTAACGATAGAGGTGGATCAGGTAAAGGCTTTCAAGTACATGACTCCCATCTGAATTCACTCAGAGTAAGGAGTGGATAGAGTAAAAGTGAAATAGATACATGAACTCTCCCACAGGAATATAACTGACACTAGCAGAGGAGTCCCTCTCAGCACCTTTCAGGAGTGCCTTGGGAATGGCGGCAACATAAACACTGTTCCTTCTTACTGAATATTCAAGGAAAGGGCACACACTTGTCTGGGTTGTTTGTTTTTTTTTTAATTTTGTGAATCTCTTAAGTAGAGATTGCACGAAGTCCACGATAGAGAAGGAGTGAATGCCTTCACAAAGGAAGGTAAGGCAGGAGTCCTAACAACTTAGAACAGAGGTTCCTAGCAGAGGTTCTGTCAAAGGAAGAATATAAAAGGTTATGTTTGTCTCTCTCTTGTACTTAAATTGCTTTCACCATTACTCATTTAGCAGCTCTAGAGGTGAAGAACTATTATCTTCATTGTAGAGACCTGACAGAGAGACAGATTAAACCCCCAACACCTACAGGTTGGTATTTTTAAGAACCTGAACTCTTGAGTAGAATCCAGAATCCAAAGTGAAAGGCTGAATCCCATTATAAGGTGTGTGAGAAAAGTTAGATGTTCCTGAACAGGACACAGGGGAGCATACTGATGAAGAAGCTGCCTTAAATCAATACAGAGCAGACCACTCGTGATGTGGTCAAAAGTAAACACTGTGACAAAGAAGGGATGAGTCTTAAATCCTGACAAGATTCAGACGAACCAGAAGAAAAGTAACAAAATCTAAGAGAATGGACTGACAAATAGAAAAGCTGAATATGGCTGAGGAAAGAACTCAAGGCTGTTTTTCATTTCTGATCTCCTAGTACACTTTTATGCCTTGGTGACTACAATGTATTTTGCTGCAACTGTCTTACATTTTCCGCCTTGACTCCGGTCCTTTGCAGAGGTACTGGCTTTTTTGTAGTTGGAACTTTGGGTGGCGGGCGATGGGGCACAAGCACTGGTCCTGCCTGCGACCCTTGAAATGATGCTGACTTTGTGATGCTGGGAAGAGGCTCGAGTTTGGTGAACGTTTGGTTTCTAGTTGGAGCAGGCTTTACTGCATCATCCTGTAGTCCTGAAAGCAAAAACAATTAACATCTTGGCTTGATCAGAATGTAGCTTCAAGATAATTTCTTTCACAATCATGTTTCCCAAAATGTGCATGCCTAAAGGGAGTGTTCTCAGGCAAGGAAGGTAGGTTTTAGAAATAAACACAGAACTTTGCAATCCTGACACACTTATAAGAGGTGGTTAGGGGAAAAAAAATCCCCTGTCTGAAATAATTTCATGCCAAAACAGCAGTGCTGTGCCACCATTTGGCCAAGTGGATAAAACGCTGCCTGAGAGTTCAGGAGTACTAGACTCAAGTCCTGAGTCTCCTTTTGCCCTCGTCTCCTTATCTGGATAACCAAGATAACAATACTGAGCACATCTTGTACTTTGGGAAGAACTGTAAAAGCCAAGTGGTGGTACAGCACAAGGGACTGAAAGTGATGCTCTCTCTCAGTGGGACTGAGTGGAATGCTTACTGTGAATTTCAAAATTAATGGAGAGTAAATCCAATTTAAAAACTGAATATACAGCACTCTCTAAGGAACAAACATCAAGATGCCTTTGGATTATTCCAAACTGCATTTGCTCTATTTACAAATGAAAGGGGATGTTTTTCTCCTAAACTGAGAGCCTTGCAAACTCAGGTAGCTATATCAGTCATACTGCATTTTTTTTCATTTATACAGCATCAGCAAAAAGACTACCTGCAACTCTGGAGGGTATATTCATGCTGCCTAAGTTTCAATGCCTAATCTAGTTTCCTGCTCTAACCTCCCTTGCAGGAGGCACTATTCTCCAGGGAATACACTGAGAACCTGTACACAGAGTAGCCTTTTCGCTTAGCTATTCAAGCTAAAGTGGTGCAAGCTTGTATCTATCTAGGTTACAACTATACTTGCTGTCCAAATGTGAACAGAATCCAGGTTATTTCTCCCATAGCTGTATTTGCTCTCTAGTCCTGCTTGGAATAGTGAGTATTCGCTAAATAGAGCGGCAAATATCCTTTATGCAACCCTGAGATAACACAGGTGCCATCAGTTTAGGAAGATCCCATCTTTATATTTTAACTTCTCAGACTAAGTCTGGACATAAATAACCCAAGGTGCTCCTAGCAACAGATTCTACAACAAAATATACAACTTGAGTCATCTTGGAAAAAAAAAGGTTAATATTACCAAAACTGACAGAGAACACAAAGTACAATCTTGCAAGAATGTGTACGTCAGTGTTCAGGTGAGCTGCTGAACAGAAATACGTGCATCTGGGCTATGATGGAAAGGATGAATACACCTACAGTTTGCTTTATTTAAAGATTTTTAGAAGTCATTTAGAAAGCTGTGCTCACCTCCTTTGGCTTCCATAAGACATCTAATAGCTTCTTCCGCTTCCTCAGCTGTAGTAGTTTTGATCTGCTTGACGTTGTAAGGTTTACTTATTCCAGTCCGGACTTTAGGCTTTAAAAAAAAATAATAATGAGTCATCTTGAGAAAACTGTTTTTTCTTGTACACCTGTAATCTTACAGCTAAGCTCACACACCTGTAAAAATCTAGTTTTGCCAGCAGCCTTTCAGCAATCTATAAATACTACAGAAATGGTGGGGAGTCTTTTGGCAGATATTACATCTTTGTTACCAGCTGACAGCTAGGCCAATGGCTTACTGCCACAGGTAGACCCTTAGCCATCCCTTGTTCAATACATTAGGGTTCTCACCCAATGAAAGAGGAGTGGGGAGGTGTTTCCGCATTTCAGTCTTGGTCTACTCCAAGGGCTAGCAGCCTTGCTGGCAATGGTCAAGACTTTTCTTGTATGCTGCTGGGCACTAGCATGGCCCATCAAAAAAGAGGTGAGAAAAGAATTAAAGCATATTATCATGGCATTGAAAATTCAAGTTAGCATCTGTCAGAAAGCAGCACGTGGAATAAACCAGCAGTGCCCTGGTCTTGCACAATTCTCTCTCTCCCTCTTCAGCCATTCTAATTCCTGGCAATTTAATAACATTTTTCTGGTGTCTAGCAGGTCCTACAGTCTAGTATTACAGTACAAGAAGTTCATCTTAGCATTTCCAGCTCATGCATGTGATAGACTTCCTTCCTTGTATGATGGGTGCATCATGTATGTAATGCTCAGTATCTACAGCATCTATGTAGATGGGCATGGACAATGCTGAGTGGCAGGACTCACTGGCTGCTGAGGGGCTCCAGGTAGCAGCTTTGCCATTGCCAGGATGGAGCAGGTGGAGTGGCTTCCTGGAGAGAGGGAACAATCTGAGGGGGACTTTTTGCCTGATGTTCCAGCTGAAAGAGGAATAAAAGTGGCTTTTTACATTCAAGAGCTGGTACAACATTTTATCTGCAATAGAGCAAAACCAATGTGCTTTGAAATTGTGATAAATAAAAGAGAGACACTGTCACCCTCCTTGCTCCTCCAGGGGCAGACATATTAGGTAAGATCTTCCTGTAGGACAATGGGGACCTTGAGTCCCTCTGCCTGAGTGCCAAGAGCAAAACCCTTTAATGTAGGAGGAATGAGGGGCTGAACAGTTACTGGTCTAATCTAAGGTGAAAAAAAAAAAAAATCTCAACACTGCATAAAATGCTGAAATCTTGAACTGTATGAGGAAGCAGTTTCCTAGTTAGTCTTGCTTTCATTTAATTAATTTAATAACCTCAGCTGAGCATTAACATTGCATTCCAAGCACAGAAATACAGATACCAGTGTTGTCACTTCTCTGCAAGAGACTCAGAAAAGAATGGGAATAATCCCAAAGAACTCATCTTCCAGCAGTGAGTCTGACAGAACCTTTAATTTAAGACTGGAAAATATGCACAAAGAGAGACTTTGGGGCTGCAAGAAAAATGTGATGTATAGCTCGTGTCCTACAGAAGGCAAAGATGATTATGCTGATGTACCAATCAGCATTCAGCCAGAAGTAGCCATAAAAACAGGAGCAGCATAGCACTGATAGCATCTCAGGTGGGTAGAGCTTAGGTAAAGAGCATCACTTCCCCTTTGTGCCTCACTGAAAATCATAAGCCACTTTGCATTTCTTTCATAAACACAAAAGCAAGCAGGAATTGCTTGCAAAGCAGGAAAGGAAAAAAAACTGTCCCAAACAAGTATTTCATCAAAGCTTTTTAAAAGGAAGGTTACAATTAAGTCAGAAAAAACCCAAACTGTAAGAAAACATTCAGTGACTTTGCAAGTCAGGAGGCATAAATACTGATATTTATTTTTATTGCCACAAAGTGGCTGGTCAACTCGCTGAGTGATGAGTTAGTATGAAACATATCAGCCATTCCATCCTCACTAAGGGCATTTTTTTGTGGAGTATCTGTCATCCTAAAGACAAACTTCTCCCATTGCTAACTGCAGCCATAGTTGGGCTGAAACCAACTGAGAAGTAAGTACAAGTACCTCAATGGCTTGTTGTTTCAGAACAAGGTATTACTTTCTGTGTCACCTAGAAATGGCAGGCAAAACTGTTCAGCTGGGGCCAACGCAACATTAAAGAAAGTTAAACTCACCAGGAGGGGGAGGCCTCTGTGGCGGCTGAAGTGGCCGAGGCCTGGTAGGAATGGACAGAGACCTGCTTGGAGACCGGCGGTGGCATTCCCCACTTGCCTCCAGCTCTTGCTTCAAATCAGCCAGGTCTGTATCATCTAGGTGAATTTTAGAAAGGATCTGTATTAGATACCCGCTGGGTGAGATGCACCAAATCCAGGTGGTCAGGAGAGAGATTATTAAGAATGGCAAGCCTCAACCAGGTATCTCAGCAACACGACATGGCTCCTTCCGTATTGTTTTGCTCTCCCTGAATGTCTTCCTGCTCCCACTCCTGGAAACATCTACCCTTTTGTCAAACGCTTCTCTCTCTCTCTCTCCTTTTCCAGCATTTATTACCTGTTTGTGCCGATACAAAGACTGCCTGCATCTGGTTTCAGGGTTACTAGTCACCTTGTTAGATTCTGAGCTTTTCACAGCCAGACTTGGTGGCAACCTGCTCTCATTCAAACTGTGTCATGGCAGCCATGAAGAGGCTAGTCACAGTGGATCCCTTGCTCTTCCTTCCTAAACAGAGGAGTTCCCTCTGAGGATTAGACAGCTTTCCTTGCTTGGGAGAACTGCTTTTATACCAGAGAAAAAATTGTCTGAATGGCTCACTCATCACATCTCTGCTTTCCAGCAACGTCTCCTAACAGGTATACCTAGCTCAATCTGCTAGCCCTGAGCTGCACCTTACATGACTAGGCTATTACACAGTCTTTCATCACGTCTAAACCTCTCTGACAGCTGGAGAGGCAAGAAGTATGGATTACTTTATGCTGAAGTTGAGGGCTTTCACTTCAGTTCTCTCACCCTGCCATGGCTGCCAAGCCATGCAGCTCTGTTCTTTAGGGCTCCAAAATCCACTGGGTTTGGTTTCGTCCCTGTGGTTTGGAAAGGATGGGGAAGGAATTGTGTAGCAGCAGTCTCTCATACTTCAGGCATTTTTACACAAGTTCCTGTTTTTCAGAAAGCTGTGCTCTGCAGGGAATACTGAGCTGCCTCACAGTTTCCTACTCCCACTCAGCAGCGGATGGCAGCCACATAGACACAGCCTGTGATCTGCCCAACCTGCCCTCCCCCTTCTCTCTGCATTTTCAATACTTCTGAGCTGCAGATACAGGCTCATTGGTAGGATCCAAGGAGTCATGCAGGTGCCTAAATGCACGGCTTGAAATTCTGACAGTAACACGAGACAAAAACCAGCCACCACCAGTCTATCCCTTCCCCTAAAAGGCTGCTGGTTTTAGGCAATGGCTCCCTGGGACATCTATTTTGTGAGGCTATGCCCTTCTTTGACCTTAGAAACACATGTACACATTGTCCTGTCTGTCATTGGTTTCCATCTGTGTCTAACACCAGCTATACAATCGTCATACCTTTGATTAGGAGTTGCTCAGGCAGAATTGAAAGCTTATGGAGGCATCTGAAATTGCAGAGACTTTCAAGATGGATTGAATATATCATATTTTGAGTTGTGTGAGATCATGACCCCACCTTGACCTCCTTCAAACTATACTTTATAATCTCCCTTTACTTTGTGATATTTTTTGTGGAGAAGAGTTAGTGTGGGTGAAAAGAATCACTGCAATTCTCTGTAGCTTAATGAATCATCACACAATAGGCCAGAGGTGTTTGGAGGGCAAGGCATCCTATAATACAAAGTGATTGGCTTCACAGTATTTAATACCGACAGATTACTCCTCGGCTCTGGTCTAGGTTTCTGGGTCTGGCCACACTGCACCCAGCCTATGACTCAAGGTGGGCAAGAAAGCTTGTATATCACTCTGATTGTTTGGAAAATCTGCCTGTGTAAACTTACGAATTTCATTTAATCTTTTTAAACTCTACTTCTGACTCAACCTTTGAAGGTATTAAAGTTTTCACTTTTATGTCAGAAGAAAAAGCACTTCTGAGAGAGTGCAGAAAGACAGCTACTGAATCACTTGCTGTCATGATGAAGTGTTTAATACGTGGCCCAGCCTGTCAATGCTTGGTCACCACAGCATGTCCTGATCATACCCCATTATAAGACCACCACTGGCTTGGCTAGTTCTTGCTGCAGTTTTTATCTGTATGCTTTTCACAGCTTTATCTTCTGTTTACAAAGTCATTTCACAATAATGTGCAAACAAGCCATGTGACCAGGAAAAAAGGTAACACTAAAGCACTAAAAGAATGAATATACCTGTTGTGTGAGCTGCGAATTCTTCAGAAATAAATAAAATAGGAACAAAGGAGAAACTTTAGGCTTCTTTGAAGTAGGTAATCTGAACACAACAACCTCCTGAACTGTCCAGCTTACACCTGACTGCACTGCCACAGCTATTGCTCAAAGGCCAGGGTCAAGCCTATCACTGAATCAACAGGATTCCTTTGGTTTGATTTTGCTCTGGCCCTCACTAATAAGAAAATAACGGACAATTTTTTGTGTATGCTCTGGTGCTGAACAACATGAAATGGATAAAAAGACTTAATTTCTCCTGACTATAAAAGGAAACCAGGATTTCTCAGCACTCCTGCCTTGCCCTGGGCTAGAGAGAAGGAGGATCTAAGCTTTATTATTTGTATTGCTGTTATGCCTCAGTTACAGTCACTAACTCAAGGGGGGTTGAGCATGAACATGTACCAAAAAAATGATCCTTACCTTTAGAGGACCTACAATGAAAATATAAATGAACAAGGAAATAGAGACAAAAGGAGAACAAACAACAAACCTTCAGGTCTTACTTTAAGGAATGTAGGTAATTTACCTTTATACAGCCGTGTGTTTTGTCCAGATTTGTTTGAATGACCTATGGATGTGAAATGTCCACAGCCCTCAGGCATATCTTCTGCTGTGTCTGCTACTAGGTGCTGACACAAAGCATCATCTAAATAATCATCTTCATCCTCCACTATATCACCTGAATTAAAATATTAGATAAAGACTTAGTGAGCAAATGCATTCTCTGTCTCTCTCTACTACCAATCAATGAATTTAATATATGTGTTGGGCAAGCTTCTTGTGTAACCCATGTGTTTCATTACAGTTTGTTTCTATACAGACAACTGTACCATACATTGGATTTGCTAACATATGTTACAACACTGAATTGATAGGATGATCTAAGCAACATTTCTCCGCCCAGGTACAGCGACAGGTCGTGGCTTTGGTTACAATCCTCTTTTTAAGAAGTGTGGCTTCATTACAAATTAAGATACCACTAACACTCATACTGTACCTTCTATGTGCAACCAAAGTCAGCAAAGCAATTTCTCACAACTTAGCTTAGAAACCAGCTGCTCACCTTCTGAGTCATAGTCCAAACTTGAGAAGTCAAAATTTTCTTCCAGAAGACAGGAGTTTGCTGTGGGGGACATGGGAGCAATGCTGTCCCGTTTTCGAGCAATCTCCTCCTGAAGGCCCTTTAGCCAGTCCTTGGTCTTGGGCCGGATCTTCACTGTTCTGCCTCTGACCTAATGCAAAGAAAGAATTGTTTCCGCCTGCCAAGCAACTTCACAAAATGAGAACACCTGAAGAGAATAAGGAAGCGCTGCCAATCTGTTGTACAACTGTTTCAGAAACTGATATAACTAAAGCTTCATTTCAGAAGCTAAATGAAAAGGAAGCACTTTTCCTATCCCCATAACCAAGTTTTCAGACTGTAACAATATTCTTCAAAGAAAATTAGCTTCACAGCTCAAAAGCACTGCTGCTGCATTTGGGAAGTACTTGAGAAATAGGTGAAACATCAAATATTGTCAAAACGATACTGTGATAGTAACAATGGTGTGGGAGGGTTCCATTTTTGAGTCAGTAGCTTTAAAACACACAAGAATTTGCTACCTGATGCCATCTGTAAGGAGACTGTCTGCTCAGAAAATCCCAAATATGATGGTTGATGTATAAGGAAAGTATATTATTAAACAGATTAAGACCACAGCCGCTTATATGTGTTGCTCCATGATATTTGGGGTAAGATGTGTCCAAGGCAGCAGCTTCGGCAGCAAAATTACTTTGGAAAGTTCCTGAATCAGGCTCCCAGTACCTTCACACATCGTGCACATACAATTGTGTTTGCGTCTGTGCTATAAATTACATCAATGAAATGAGCCAAATTAATAGATAAAACTCCAAATATGAAAGAAGAATGAGGGTTAAATCCATTACTTCAATGTTAAGTTTATAGTGCAGCCCCACAAACAGTTTTGTCAGCATAAATGAGGGGGTTGATGAATTGCAGAGTATGTGTGTAGGAAGGAAGAGCAGGGGATGGGAAGGTAAACGCCTACTGCTAATGCTGAGTTTGCTATGGAGGCCAATGAATCATGTTGTTCCAGCTTGGTAGAAGGAGTTTATTTGATACACTTAAGAGAAACAAAGTATCTCCAAGCCACGATTGTGACAATGCTTTGGCAACAGTATAAAGTCACACATGATCTCAGGGAACTGCTTCATGTGCCAGAACAATGACTGAGCCCATGTATTCTGCAGTGGTATCAGAGGCCAGATACTAAGCACTGCTTAGGACCTCCAAGAAAAGTCACCTCCTGCCCTCCTGAAACTGAAATACTGCACTGAAAGCCCCAGCAGCTGTGAAAGCTAAGGACTTTGTGAGCACTAAATTTCTTTAAAATAATGCTACTTGATTTAGCTAGAAATGCAACTATATCATTCTAAGCGACCACTTTTGAGAAATTTGTTATGAAATTATTATTATAGGTTTGAGAGAGTCTTACTTTGACACCATCTATATCCATAACACGAAGAGCTGACTTGCTATCTGCAAATGTCACCAGCATTTGACCTCCACTGATCCTAGTAAAAAAAGGCAGAGGACAGAAAACAGTGCATTTTACTTCACCATTGAATGAAAAGCCTTAAGGCAAGCATGATAGTTTTGTAGAGCTATGTATTTGGTTTTAGCTGTATTTTCCTCACAACTCTATTTTTTGGGGAGGAGCAAGTGATTTATGAATCCCAGTTGGGCTCTTGCTCTCCCCCATCCTCCTTTGTGTGACCCCAGCACCCTGCCCTTTACTGGGTCACTCCTGAAGCAGCAGTACAAACATCTCAGCAGCTGTTGACAGGATACCTAGTCTGATATCAATGCTCCCTCTGTACTAACTTCTATGGCTCTGCATAGCCCTCGGCTCAGAGGACACGTAATGTTCCCAAAGACTAGTATGCCATCAAGCTCTAAAGCAATTAAAAACAAGACAAAACAAAACTACCAAAGCATGTTCTTTTCTTGCTCCTTCACAAGCAAAGTGGTGCGGCTGTTCCTGCAGGGCTGCTTTTGAACGCTCAACTTGTATTTAGTACTTCATAAAACCATACAACAACAGGTCATCAGTTTTCTCCATTAAGAAATGGGTCAAATACAACGTAAACAAGTTTCTGGTCTTGTTTCCCAGGTCAACTGTCAGGTGTTTTGCCTGTATTTCTCAAAACAGAAGTCTCATAGCTATGCTGGAGTCCTGTACAGGATCAACCAGAATGAAATTAAACTGCTCTGCCAGAAGGTATCACAGTCTCCCTCTCAAACTGCGAGAAGCCATACTACTAAAAAATAAGCAAAATGACCCCAAAAGAAAGAAGAGCCAGCCAGGAAATCCTAGTAAGTGTGAAAGAGTACTGTAAGAGAGCAGACCTCTTTGGAGTAAGTGAAGCAGGGCCCCAAGGACCCACCAGCAGAAGCAATGCATGGAAATGAGGCCTGAATCTAAAGGTGATGATTCACATCAAAGCCTCTGCTTTATGGTGCTGTACTGAATAAAATTCTTCTCCACTCAGCCAAGGGAGCTGTTAGACTATTTCTTTAACACGTTGACAGAGGTAAAAGATATCATTGTCTAATGAAGAATTTAACATGCAGTAAAGGAATTCAGCATACTACTTTACAATACAAAGTTAATTCTGTCAGGACAAAAAGTGAATTTCTAGTCTGTGTTTTTGAATAGATGACACGCCATTTCAGATCCCAAACTCACCTGACCAGAACAATAGTGCCATAGTCCTCAAACATTTGCATAAGCTCTGTACGCAAGTCCTCAGGAAATTCATTTTTCTCTTCAGGCATTGGTGATAGAAGATTTACCACTACTGTGGCATCCAGTGGTCCCTGGAAAGATGACACTTCCTGGAAAACACTCTCACGGGCAGCTTGATTAACTTCCTGAACTTCCACTTCAACAATAGCTAACACTGGCCTACATGAAACAAAGGAGAAATGCTTATTTAAAATTAAGATCAACATCACCCAATGGGAAATGCTTATATAAAATGAAAATCAATGTCAAGCAGTAGGACAGGTAAGAAATTAGTTGTGTGAAGGACAGTGTCCTGTTTAAACTCTGTATCTCTATGATCATTTTTAACTCCACTATGTCAAATCTCATGGCAAATATTTAATTAAGCCTGCTATACCTTAGAAGGAAGTGATTATTATGTATGTTCTACACGGAAAGAGAAGCGTAACAAATTACTTAAGGTCTCGCTGCAAAAAAGCACTGTGGCT
The DNA here is from genome assembly GCF_964188355.1 of Buteo buteo. Classification (NCBI taxonomy): domain Eukaryota; kingdom Metazoa; phylum Chordata; class Aves; order Accipitriformes; family Accipitridae; genus Buteo; species Buteo buteo. The sequence goes on from NC_134179.1 coordinate 29,173,747, forward strand.
GGCAATACAAACCAGAAGTTCACCCTGGTGGATTGTTTCGTTTTTCCTGCAGTGGAAGATCATGCCTTGAGCACTGTTAATTATATTTACCAGCCCTGCATTAACTGAATGTAACAGTGAGGACACACCATAAAGGAATTCAAATAACAATTGTGTGCAGCACTTCGGCAAACCTGCAGTCTAGAAATACCAGGATACTTCACTCATTATCAAACAGCTATCTCCCAAAACATCTATAGATCAGGAAGGCAATATATTATTTTCTGTTAGACAAGGCCACATAAAGATGTCTTCTTCCAAAAACTAAGGACAAAGTACTCTAAGTGTATAATGTGGTTACGTAGCAAACATATGTCAATCCATCACATTATAAGCAGTCGATGCTACAAACTTGCTTCTTCAGCCATTTCTTACAAATGACCCCTCTGTGTGTTAGAACTAAATAAAATTGAGAAAGCTGTCTGAAAGAGTAAAGCTTGTCTCATCTCAGTGGATGCAATCCACATTCTCAGATTTCCACCTGCACATACACACAAAGCAGTAACTGGGATGGCTGCCTCCTACTTGCAATAGAGCAGGCTCTGGAATATGCATTAGCAGAACATATGAAAGCAACAACAGCAGAGCTAGAAAGGAATAGTAAAGGGAAAAATAAAAAAATATAGGAAGTGTTAACTATTTCTATATAAGCACAGTGAATCATAACGCATTTCCATATGTCACAAAGATATAGCTAAGCCCTTTTTCCAGCACAAACCTTGGGAAAGCAAACCTGCTGACTGTAGTTAAAAAGCAGTTTTTGCAGTCAAGTTTGCTGAAATAGAAAACCAATGTACAACAGCCATGTTTCGCAGATTGCATCCTCAGGGTCCTATATAACGAGTGCAGCAGTTCCACTGTGCTTTGTGGAATACAGCAATGTCAAAGCCTTGACACAGAGAAATTGATTGCAAGAGGCACATTTTTCCATTGCTGGAGGAATACAGAACAGTCCTTGCATGCAAGAGCGCCATAAGAAGCACAGAGCCAGCTGCTGTGGGTCACTGAGTGGTGCTATCATAGAATCATAGAATCATTTAGGTTGGAAAAGACCTTCAAGATCATTGAGTCCAACCATTAACTATGAGGAACAATATTGTAGCATTTCCATAGGGTATGCAAGGGGTGAGACAAAGATTATTCTGAATGCAAGGGAGCTTTAGAGGTGTATTTATTACAGAATTTGTTTCAGAGAAGTGAAGCAGTGACATGTTTAACAAAGAAAGGTCATTCCTTCCCTAAAGAGAAGTTAGTGATATGGACTAGTCAGAGGCACTGGTCTTTGTTTTTCCCTCCTTATCCCATCTCCATTTCTAAGGGAAGCCCAGAAGCCCAACACTTCACTACTCTGGAGAGGTCACACCTGGCCCTGTGTACATGATTTACACCTCTTCAGGCCACACAGTTCCAACCTCCTCCTCTCCCACAGCAAGCTGAGTGGGAGTCCATCAGAGCAGCTTGTTTTGGTATCAGAGCTTTCCAAAACCAAGCAACAGAAAGCCCTCATTTTTTATACCCGTTTGTCGTGATTTAATCCCAGCCAGCAACTAAGCACCATGCAGCCACTCACTCACTTTCCCCCCACCCAGTGGGATGGGGGAGAGAATCGGGAGGGAAAAAAAAAACCAACCAAAAACTTGTGGGGTCAGATAAAGACAGTTTAATAGGACCAAAAGGAAGAAAATAATAATAGGGATGATGATCATCATCTTCTTCTTTTATTAAGAATTGGAATATACAAAACAAGTGATGCACAATGCAATTGCTCACCACTCACAGACCAATGCCCAGTCAGTTCCTGAGCAGCAATCCCCCCAGTTTATATACTAGACATGACATGACATGGTATGGAATACCCCTTTGGCCACTTTGGGTCAGCTGTCCTGGCTGTGTCCCCTTCCAATTTCTTGTGCCCCTCTAGCCTTCTTGCTGGCTGGGCATATGAGAAGCTGAAAAATCCTTGACTTAGTCTAAATGCTACTTAGCAACAACTGAAAACATCAGTGTCTTATCAGCATTATCCTCATACTAAAACCAAAACATAACACTATACCAGCTACTAGAAAGGAAATTAACTCCATTCCAGCCAAAACCAGGACACTGTTGCTGCAACTTGTCCAACCTTGCTGAGATCACAGTGTAGCAGAATCAGTACAGGACTGTAGATACTTGCCACCCTGGTATAAAACCCACCATGAGGGGGAAAAAACCCCACAAATGGATACCAAACACAGAATAAGCATTTAATTCCTGTTACAGTCAGACTTGGTCCCTCACTCTGAAGGTGTAATTCAGTATGGCACATTCTAACCTAGCAGCCCTTTCTCTGATTATTTGCTTAGGACTTTACCTGTGGTCAGATGCTTGCAGCTCCGCTCTCCCATAGTACATTAAGGCTCCAGGGGTCCAGGTGTGTCTGACTTTAGTTTCAGCATTCAGATCACTGTCTAGAAGATTGATCTCTCCAGCTATGAAGCACAAAACATGATTTAAAACTCACTCAAAGCTAGTTTTACTAACAGTTAAAAGCTATTTTATTAGGATGCTCTTCACAGACCCTAGTAGTGGGAGGTGGGTTTTTTTTGTTCTTGTATATACCATTCAAAGAAGAGCTTGTGTCCTGAAAGATTTACAAGTCAGGGACTAGGGAAAAAAAAAATACAGAAAGGACAGGGAGTGCAACAGAGACAGCTGATCACTAGAATAAGACACCTGCAAAAATGGTTAACCTAATGTCACCCAATCAATTACCTGTATAATCTGGGTTGACAGTCATATTAGTATTTTTCCTCCTGCCCCATTATTGAGCACAGAAATGGACACTGTGCTTGCAAAATACACTGCAAATCTGAACAATACACAGGGATTGGAGAAATAATACACAAGAGATGAGAGAAAGCAAAGCCATGCAAATCCAACTTCCAAATACTTCTTTTGCAATGCATTAAGGTGACAGAAAGTGGTCCAGACATTATGCTAGAGTGAGGTATTATATTGCTGTCAATAACAAGGACATTTTTAGGTCACTGTTTGGGCTAATTGGGCTCTGTCTCTTTTCTGTGGAGTTGAAAATGAGTTAATATGAATATGGCATTTCACCTAATCACTCACACTGGGGCTACGCTTTCTTCTTAAAAGGCAAATAGTCCTCTAGCCTATAGCAGCAAAAAGAAGCAAGGCAAAAGAATTAGAGCCAAGAGGCAGAAGAGCCTTACCACCAGCAGGAAAGGAGAGGAACTCTGGCAGCAAACTAATTAGAAAAGCTTTGCGGGGCTAGGAAGGTAGGCAAACAGACAAGGGGTCAGTTATATACCCACATGAGCTAACAGTGGGAGGCCTACAAACTTTAAAGAGAGGAACCTGCCCCAGCTCTTGCAGACCAGCTAGATAGGTCCTATGTTCTGTGTGTGCTCCATCAACTAAAGTCCTCCTGGGGCAAGCCTTGCCGTGCAAAATAAGGAATATGCATTGAAAATGCTGAAGGGTTTTCTTTCTCCCAAAATGAAAACAGCCAGCCCAAGAGGACTGTTTTCACTTCCTTATTATGTCTTATATCTTATACAGTTTTGCTTTCCCAGATTACATCTCTACCAATGGTTTAAGCTCCTCATTTTACTTTATTTTTCATTCCTTAAATAAGAGTGAATAACTCTGTATCACATTGACATGTACTCTCTGATTGCCCTAGTTTTGCTTTGTAGTTTTTACACTTAGTGTACGCATGGTATGACTTGGATTCCAAGGAGTAGTTCCCAGGCATGTGAAAAATCATATCTGCAGGCACAAACCAAATTACTTCTCCAGTGATTACATTTTTAATATGAATTTGTTCAGATTTTATAAACATTGGGAGATGGATGTACCTGCAGACTGAGAGAATGGTTATGAAAACTATTCCTGGACAGCAAAGAAATACTTATTATTTTGTTATTGTAACTTTTCAACAGCAAGTGAAAACAGCCTTTCTGTTGTGCTGGCCACTCATGATCTCAAAGTACTTTAGAAGCGCCAATTAATGAAATCTCCTCCAATTCCAGAAACTAGCAGAAATAGTCCTAAGAATTACCAAGGCAAAAAATATTACAGAAAAGTGCTTATACATCTGCTGAGGACAACAGTTATAACAATCTAGCCACTACAATACGGGAACTTTATGTGGACTATCAATTCTGTCGGAAAGCAACAGAATCATTTCTAGATTGCTACAGCTGGGTTGTTTTCAGTTCCTCAGTGAGCTCCCAGAACCTTTTTAAGCTGTAACATGAAGCCTTTGTTCACAAGCTCAAGAAGAAAGGGCTCGCTCTATCTCTGCAAGTTATTCCAGTGAAGCCAAAAGAACCTCTGCTTGAGCAAAGCCACTACAATTTGACTAAGCCTATGGGACACATCTAAAGACAGCTCTCAGCCCACAGCTCAACAACTCTCTTCCTCCTCACCATTCACTAGATTGAATCCCTGTATGTAGGTGTAGGGTTCGGCGTTCGGAAGATCTCGCGATGTCACGGAAAGTTAGAGGGTTAGTCGCAGCCTTGTGATGTACCTGTAATCCCGCCTCCCCTTGCTAGTATAAAAGGAATTAACTGCGCAATAAAAGGCGGAAGTTGGCGCTCACACTGTGTGTGTTATCTGTCTCTTTCCCTGGTCTGGGGGTTGATCAGTGATCTAATCATGGCACCTTGATATGCGGCGAACGCTACATGTAGGTTCTGGATGAAATCTAAAACAACTTTCAAATAAAGAAGGAGAAAAGATCCTACGCACCTGTTTTTTCAAAAGGCAGTTTCTTTCTCCACCAAAGCACTCTATCAGTCCAAGCTGGAGTTCTGCACTTATCACTTGTATCATAAGCCTCTGAGCCAACATCATATTTATATGTTGGTCCAAAATTAATAGTCCCTTCATGGAAGTCTTTAAAAATCTATGAAAAGAAATACCATCTCTTTGATTAAGTTAAACATGAGGTAGTTGCCACTGTGACATATCAACTTCCTTGCAAACAAACAATATTCTGATTTTTAAATGAATTACTACATTCATGTAGTACGAACAAGGGTCTGAAAAAGCAACTTTTTCACTCTCTCAAGGAATTAGACCAAGCCATCATGCAGGTATTCAAGAAAATGAGACACACTGCCTTACTTTTCCACTGGATTTTTGCTGTTGCAGTTGATCAAATTCCAAAAGTGTCTTCCAATCTTGACGTTTGAGAAAATAAAAGACTTCCTCATATGTTAGATCAATGCGATAGTTGAAGTCACCACACCAGAAGACATAGTCATGTGAGAACACACTCCGCCCCTAGTTTAGAGGTACAGAATACTGTTAATGTTAAGTCACATTCATGAAACACCTTTTAAATGCAGTGAAACATACAACTCAGTCTCTGAATTACTAAGTACTGGACCTACTTGCCACATTCTATTTGTTAAAATCCATTTGTGCTAAAATGGAATGGCTCCTTCACTTTCTTTTACAGCCTGCTGAGCTGAATTTTGGAAACAAGAGTGTCAGGCTCTGACCTCTGTTTCCTGAAGGTGTGTCTAAGCTGGGACCCCAGCTTTATATTTGCAATTTGACTATCATGAATATTAAAAATATATGTTTGTTTCCCTAACACATTTCACACACATATATTTACATATTCTAAATATAACACAAAATGTGCTTCTGGTACCAAGGCACATTCGAGCAACAAAGGTCCTGAGTGAAAACAAGCTCCAAATTTGATCTTATGTGTACGACATAGTTTTTTAAATGTATTGAAATAAAACATCAATGAAAATTCACTTCAGTTCTAAGTTTAACATCCTATCCTCTAACCAGTCTTCCCCCCCCCCCCCCCCCCCAGTTAAGCTATAAACCTCTAAAATCCAGAGACTCATAAAGGAAATGGTCCAGAGCTGCGGCTGTCACAGCACTAGAGGGCACTCTTTATATGCATTATACACACAAGGTACATTTAGCTATTGTAAATGTGACGGACATAAAATAGTTAACGAGGTATTAGAAGGAAAAACTACCATAAGCACAACTTTATGGCCATTTGGAACAGAAACTCTATGCAGGACGTTCAGACTGTCAGTATTAGTTCTTACATAAAACAACTGATTGATATGCTGCATGTGCCAAGCCTCTAAACCTTGCAAACAACAGGGAGTTAAAATTTTATGCTTTGCAACCTAAACGCCATTTTTTGCTGACTAACCAGAATACACAAACTGGTCCATTCCCTCCTTAGTTTAGGACCTCCCCAGAGAGGTCTGTGAAAGAAAGCATTGTGGAAATTAAAGGAACCAACATTAAAGGAAGCAAAGAAGCACTGCTACCAAATCCCATGGGTTATCTGCTGGCCTGAGGAAACAAGTGTGGAATAAAACACTAGGGTGATTGATTTGACACCATTTAGGGGAAAAGTTATTCATACAGACCAATAGTGCCTACTTGCCACACTTTGAGAAAAGCCGGCAGTTCCTTGACAGTGACACATTCATGAGGACAAAATGAAGGGAACAGAAAGTACCATATTAGGGACCAAGAACTGATATATCGTACCTGAGCAGGAGTACTAAAGCACTGATATACTGAGTGGCACAAATGGTCTTTTAGGAACTCATACTAACTAGTGCCAGCAAAAGCTATCAATATCATGCTCTCCAGCTCTAACAGTAGTCACCTAGATCTCATCCATGAGGCCTTCCAGATTTGTCAGTTAAGCTGCAGTGTTCTGAAAGATCAACTTGAAAACTGTTCAAAGGTGAGGACTCCAAGAGCTGCAGCAACTATATTTTTTGAAAGGTGCAGAACTTTTGTAAAGCAAGTGCTATACTGGGTGGTATCTGGTCTTCTGTGAAACTTGCCTTTTTTTTTTTTTTTTTTGTAATGTTTTCTTTACCATTTTCTTTTATGCCCATTCTCCATGGCACTGAGATTTCTTTGATGACCTGTCAAAGACAGCCTGAGACCAGCTTTCATAATGTAAATATACAGCCTTTATCGTCAATGTTTTTAGCATACATACACCTATGCTTACCATTGGGAAGCTGAGTTTCTGTGTGATTTCTTTATAATCTTCATTCCTCTCTTTCACCTGAGTCTGCCCAGCAGTTAAGTGACTGCATATAAAGCAGAAACTGGTACTATAGAACTGAAAACGAATGCTCACTGCCCCTTTATTTCCAGCTTTTCCTCCCATTCCTGTCTTCACGGTGTCTATTGCTACATCCCTGTATTTAAAAAAAAAAATGGAAAGAGAAGAGAGTAAAGGGCTGCAGGGACAAACATTCAATTAATTTTAACTGCAACATGAAAGGAAAAGTCAGTTTACAACACCATGTCTTCTCCCATCCAGAAAGCTTGCTGCTTTTAGACACCATCTTTTAGGCTGGGAAGTTTCTTGATGATGTTCGTGTACTTATGTTTCAAATTAAGTATGATATAATAGTATAGAAATAAAACTATTTGCAAGTATTTTCCTCCTCTTCTTGTCTTGCTGTATTGTTTGGAAGGGACATTATTTCTGAGATATTGGGAATTCCTACAGAATATACTTTTCAAGTTTACCTCTACCATGATCTTTAAAATAGTGACAATAACTAATTTTACTGTTACATTTCCTTTTACTTTTGAACATATGGGAATCTGCTTTTCAGACATTTAACAATTTAATTAGTATTACTACATAGTGAAACCCAACTTCACAGTTGATACTGGATTTTTCAGTCCATTAAAGAGCAACAGATCATAACCTGTAACTTGTTAATTCAGATGCAATAAAATTGGTGACTATTGGATACAACTATTTATACTCAACTCCTAAAATGAGTTCTGTACTGATGACAAATTGCTTAGGGCCTCCATGTTGTTAATTACACAGTATTTCAATGTCATGATTAGTATACACTTTACTAGAGAAAGATGACTTGGCAAAGCAGACCACCTGCTTGCAGGATAATTTCTCCCAGATAGCCAGTCTACTCCGAGAATAAAGCACGCCTGTCTGATCAGATAAGTAAATGATGAGATCATTGTTGTAACCAACCCCAGCACCATGCACGTCCTTCCCACTGAGAAAATTTTATTTTCCAGATAGAAGTCAGGCAGATCTGGACTAGAATACTACTGGCTTTACGCAAGAGGCAGGTGGAAAACCACTAAGTCTTATTGGAGTTACTGTCAAGCATTCATGATCTGTATGATGCAAGATGTCACAGGCTCTCTTCCCCACCCGCCCCCCTTCATTTTCTTCTCTCTTACCCCCACCACCTTTTGCATCTTTTTTCTCCCTCTTTATTTTCCTCTCTTTTCCTGACTGCAGAAAACCACCAGACAACACCCTCATGGAGGCAAAAGAGGACAATTAATGTTTTCTATGAAAAGATGGGTTTTAAGCACTCCAAAAGCAGCACGCGTTCAGCCTTTTCACTCTAAGGAGTTCTCACTTTTTGCTGCCTGCCTACCCATCTGCTGACTGATATTTATCTGATTTGCATTCATGGCAAAGGTGATGTTGAGATAACCCACTATACATTCAAAAGCTTGTATTTCATCAATCCTTTCACTGCTGTATAATCTTCAGCTATTCTTTCATTTTATTTCTCTATTCTCTAACTTCTGTCCTAACCTCTTCAATCTCTGTAAGCACAGGAGCTTTTTTTTGCTCTTCTAATAATTTTTGTTTTCCTTTTCTATACATAGGAAAAACTACATAAGCATACAGGTTAGGTTTGATTACACTCACATAACACATAGCAGCACATTAGCATTAAATGATGAAACTTGGTCACTAAAATCAAGCCCTTCCCTTTTCCTCTTGAGTTTCAAAGGGCTACATCAAATTCCTAGCAGTTTGACAGCTGCAACAGAGCCACTATGCTGTTCTCCTCCTGATTTCCATTTAAACCATGTACTTCCTGCTGGATTACTCGCATTTCTTGTAAGCCAGGTGAAAAGTTAAAAACTGACAGAAACACTTCTCCTCTGGACTGCTTCATATGTAATTTTTTTAAATCATGTTGAAGAAATATTACTGGGAAGGCAGCAATGTAAGACCGTCAGGGTTACCTGGATTGCATTACTCTGCTTAGCCTACAGCACTTGATATTGCACAAACTCTGCATGGATCTTCTCAGTAGATATGAGGTGAGAGGGAAGAAAGAGGCAGCTTTTGATATTTTAATCACAAAATGCAGTGGCCAATCAGCACCCCTAACATGGAGCAGAGGGCACTGTTTGGATCACTCTAGACTTTAAGTTCAGACAGATGCCCAAAGATAGTTTTGGCTAATTATTCATTTCCGTCCATTTACACTGAGCCTGCATAATTCTTGCCCACAGCAAAGGCATTTTAATGCAGATATGCCTGTGGCTTGGTAATCTTCTAGGGGCAAGAGGAGTTTGGTCAGTCTCCAGGGACACTGGTGCTAGTAAACTGAGGACACACAGCTCTGCACCCTCCTGACTAGGCATATAGTTCTGGTTCTTGTGACATCTGGGAGACAAACACTTAATGGGCCCTTATAGCTCTCAATTCTATAAAATGTCAGGGGGCAAAACTAGCTCTCTTTCCCTCACCCTCCTTTCCATCATTTCCACCATTCTTTTCAGGACTGGAACCAGTCCTGTTTCCATATGGAAACACTAAGGAGAGGGTTAGAAAGTAAAACCTGCCCTTTGGGCAGAGGCAGGCACTTGCCTTCACTTGGTGCTCCAAACACTCTTGGACTTACTAGCTCAGGTCATTCCTTTTCCAGAAAGAGAGCACCCAAACAAGGTGTTACACCCTGACAGCCCACCTGGAGCATGCCTGGCTTCTCAGCTGAACTGAAGGAAGATATTGGGGCTGCCTGGCCTTTGTGCTACCCAGGAGGATGGACTCCAGACTGCTGCCTCCTGGAAACGTGTCTCTCTCCCACACTGAGCAGAGAGTGGAATCCAGGTTTGCATGATTCCCACCAAGCTGAAAAATCCACTCCCACCCTCACTGGCCACACTCCAACAGCAGATGTTACTGAAGACACAGGTTGGGGTTTTTTTTCCTTGTGATTTTTTGTTGTTGTTGTTGTTGGGTTGTTGTTGGGTTTTTTTACCTGATGAAGGGGACATGATATGGTCGTACAAAGATGAAAAGACAAACACCAACAAGCTGTGCTGATGTCAGCTGAATGTAGCGATGAGTCCTGGAAATAGCTTTTTGAAGCTGCTCTCCCCACATTTTCCTATTTGTTGTACTGGAACAAACATAAAATCATTTAATGGAATCAAAACAAACCACGTACAGTCAATAAAATGAGCAGATTAACTGTGCCTTAGGCTTACAGACATCCCATTAGGCTGTAGAACTGGCAGAGACAGATAATACCTCCTTGTGAGCCGGCCCAGAGTTAGCAGGGTCAGTGAGTCCAGGCACAGCACACAAATATAGTTATCCTGCTTCTGGATGTGAGAGGCATTTTGTCTACTATGCTTAGAAAGATCCATGCTCACATGACATTTGACACCCCCATTCACTGGGGATAACTGGAAGCTGCTTGTAGTAATCATAACCATAAAAACAAAAATCCATGTCAATCTCATGACTTGTAAGACTTCTTGTGCTCAGACTGAAGAGGAGATCTTCTCTGACTGGGAGATGACTGGCTACCCACAGCTGTTGGCTGTTCTTAGCTGAGAGTTTGTGCATGGGTGCATATACCTTTGCTTCTGCTGACCTAGCTTTTTCTTATCTCCAAAGTCAACTGATACATGCAGACATACCACCAGCCCAGCAGCCATGCTAAGCACTGCTGTAACTTGTCATTCCCAAAACAGACAACTAACTGGTCAGCCTGATGAATCAGCATTGGAAACATTATCTTCAGGGTTCCACCCCGATTCAGATTCAAAAGGACCAGTATACACCACAGCCTACTGTACATGCTGACATGCCAAGCTCAGGCTTTGGCTTTAGCTCCTTCTCTAGCCATAATTTTCACAAATACAATTAGCCACAGAGACATTTCGTTCATTTTAGAATCCCACATGAATGCCAATTATGTTTGTAGTCACTGAGCACATTTTTCCAACATCAGACAGGGGTTTAAGGGCAAGCATTAAATCAATGACAACCATCAGAATTCTTCTCTGCCAACATAAAGACTTAAGAGACTTAGAAAACACAGTGTATTCTACTGTACAGAAGTTCACAGAGAAACAGCAATTTAACACCATCCCGGTGTCATTTGTTAATGGCAAACATATTTCCAGCTCTGATTACAAGGAACAGACTTGGAAGGAAGTATTCTACAAATCTGACCATAAAAAAGAACAATTCTGGAGGTTTTTGTTTGGCTGGTTCCTTTGAGGGAGAGAGTGCTCTTCTGGGCTTGGGGTTTTGTTTGTTTTGAGTTGTGGGTTGGGGGGGGTGTTGTTGGTTTTTTCCTTTTTCTTTTTTTTTTTTACCTACCTCGCATTCACAATATTCCCTGCACTTAATTCAACCATCTCTTCAAATCCCACTGCAAATATGTCAGGAGGGCAGTTATCATCTGTTGGCAAGAGGGAAAAGTGATATGAGTTACTATTTAATTTCTTCTAAAGACTTGTTTTCTAATTTCTGTCCAAGATCATTCCTGTAGTTTTGTCTTGTGTATCCCCTGCCAAGCTATACATATTCATAGCTCCTTCAATCTAATCTCACAAAACAACCCCTGCAGTTCCTCTGAAATTTTTTCTTGCTTTTCTCCCACCAGTTGGTCTCCGTCTCTCTTGCAGGAAGCAGTTCAGAACAGAGCATTATATTGTAGCAATGTTAAGATGAGAAAATATTCAATGTTCTCTCTCCCTCACCCCACTCATCACTAAAGCCACAATATCTCACTACCCACCATCTTTCACCCACTTGTCATTTTACCCAACATGCTTTTCCTTTTCAACACTGATTCCTATGTAACTGAACTTACTGTCCACACAGCAATATGCCACTTCCATCTCAATGCCTTTAGTAAATTTATCTAGTAGTTTAAGGAAGCCTTTGAAGTTTCTACTTATCTTCTTTCTTGTGAATCCTTTTTAGATCACCTGCACTTAAGGTTAGGTTAGGTCACTCCAGAGCACAGTGACTCTCCCTTCCCTGGCCCATGCCTGTGGATATCACCCTGGTAGAACAGCAAAAATCAAATGCTCTCATATAATAGTATGAAGCATATCTGTTGACCCATCAGGTCTGTCCATTGTCTAAGGGATTTTATTTTTTTTAAACTGTCATACAGCCAAGGTAACAGTAACTTAATTCAACATGAAGACCTAAATAGTAGACAACCACAGGAACCTAAATCAGATCTGCCTCAGTAAGTAAGAATGGAAAGAAAAGTAAAATATGCAGCAACTCTCTGTAGGCACAATAGTGAAACTAGCACATACCAGTTAGCCTCCTTAACATGACAGGCACTGTCACACGTGTATTTCCCATTAATGATTTTGGACATTTGTCTTTGAACACTTACCCATTTCTGTAGGCACTGCACTGACATTATCATAAACACTGACATTTGCATGGTCATACCCTAACTCTGCCCATTCACATAACTCAGCTCTCTTCCAGAAGGTGCTTAGACCTATCATGTTATGGTTGCCTGTACCATGTAGTCCTGCTCCTCCAGTTCTCTCAGGGGAAGGCCTGGCAAGGCTAGCACATGACAGGCTCTCAACAAATTTTAATATCATGGTCATAGTCATGTCCTAACACATCTAAACTTTCTGAAACAGATTGGACCAATCACCCACCTAAGCTGCTCCGAGTACAGTGATCTGCACCTAATCACATATCCATGCACTCAAGCACTAAGGGTTCAACCGAGACAAGCTGTGTAAGTAGCCAAGGATTTGAGGAACGAATGGCTGAGCTTCAAGGTTAGGCACAGGACTACTCCCGTGATGCCTGCAGGAAGCTAATGTTCCACTGTAACAACGAAAGCCCAGGTTTTGCCATAGTTTTGCAACCACTCAATTTCTAAGTAGAGAACATTCACTGTTCATTTGACTTAATAAAATCTGTAAGTCAATTACAATACCTGGCCTTCTTCTGTAAATAAGAAATTCAGCAGCCAATTTAAGCAAGCTACAAGCACAAGAGCTTTATATACTGTGAAAAAAAAGGCAATTGCCTTCAACAAAATAAATATTTTTGTCTGAAGGCTTTGATAGTAACATTTCCAGTTAATGTCAGAGTCCAGATTGTACAGATATGTTTAGCTTCAGATAAAGACCAAGGAGACATTCTGAGGGCACCTAAGCATGTAGCTCCTGCTCACAATGAAGAACAAAGAACAGAGATATGAAAGAAAATGAAATATGGGATGCAGAATAGGCAGATACACCCCACAATGGCGTGCAAGAGACCTCTGAATTCTAACCTTCTGCAGGTTCAAAACAGTCACATGGTATAGACTCCAGAGTTGCTCCGACTGTCAGGAGCCCTTCACACACCGTTCCACTGCTGCAGGGAGGCAGCACAAGTCTACATGGAGCTGAATACACCCCTAAGAACTGACAGAAAATGCCCTCCAAGATGCACTACCTTTGAAAGGAACAGCTGATCAAATCTTGTGTACCAACTCACTGTCTCTAGAGATGCCAGCAAATATTGCTTACACATTTTTATCATGTCTTACCCTGAAATTCAGAAACTCCAGAGAGCTTGGGAGAATCCAGCAGCCAGTCTGTCAGCTCGCTGGTACCAAGGATGTTGCTTCGGAACTGCTTCCCCCCATTCACATTCCAGGTCCCCGTGGCAACACGAACACGCTTGAAGCTTGTGAATTCAAACTGACGCTCTGACATGGCCTTCAAAATACTTGGAGTTACTGACAGAAGAGGGGAGAGAGAAAGAGGGTGTGTAAAAGAAGAATGTGTTGTAAAAGGACAGAAAGCATACAGACAGCAGTGACACAGTCACTGTGAAATAATGACATTACTCTAGCAGCAACAACACAAAAGCTAAGGAGTAACTCCAATGGCAATGGCAATAACTACAAGATAACTAGGGTTGACGTTAGCAATTTCTCTTCCAGAAACCAGGCACCCTTTGAAAGCCTGTGAAGGACTGGACACTCACTTTCAGCATACGTGTTCCTGCACTTCTTCAAGTAATAAGAAAATAAAATCTTCTTCCTCTGTTAATCTTTTCAGTTTAGCCTACAGTGATCAAACATGTCAGAAGTTATGACTTAAATTGAAGCCCTAAGAAGTTTAGAGTGTGGAGGGAAAGGCAGAGAGCAGCACAGAGTCTCCCATCAGTCCAAATCTAGCACTGTCATGGCTCTCTAGCCTGATCAGAACTCCTCACAGGAAACTGCTAAATTCACTTATTTTTGATGAGTGCAGAAAATCAGCAGTGTGCTTTATTTGTGTGAGCAACTGAGGTAACCTTAATCTTTAACTACCTGATTTGCATCAGCATTCAGGCACAGAGAAGCTATCTGTATTTTCCTTGTGGTCTGCATCAGGGAACAGCCCCAGGATTGAAATGGCGCTGAATGGTTCAAGTCTATCCTATTAAAATCCAGTAGTTCTCTGGAGCAAACTGACCACCTGATACTGCTTGTGGGTGCAATTATCCTACATTCTGCACACAAGTATCTTCTCACAGAGAGCTAAGGTGGTTTACTCTACACAGGCGCAAACAAACGTGTATTTGTTGTGCATTATCAGGGCCCTGGAGTAAAGCAATGGGGAATGAACCAACATAACAACATAAATGTGCCTTTAAAGATCCAAATGGCTAAAAGCATGTGCAAACTGCAGGCCAAAAATAAGGAGATAAAAAGTCTGACCTCAAGAGACATCCTCAAGACAAACTTAGACAGGACCAGACTGTCCTAAAATCTTTCCCTCTGGTCCAACTCCTCTAAACTGTCAGAGGAGATCATCATCAAAGAACAGACAAACATACTCAGAAGTCCAAAATAAAATATGAGAAATAAGCACAGTGGAATTAAAACACCCTAAAGTGCTAAAGTTGTTGTTTAGAGTTGTGCTAGAGTCACTTGAAAGCAGTGTTTTAAACAATAGATTTGTGCAAAAGTAGCTTATTTATTGATGTTTTCAAAAGGGTGCAATTGCTTCTATCTGACAACTAAACACCACAAAAGAACAGCGAAGGATTTACACTGGCCTTACCCAGCAGTGCAGTGTGGTCCATGAGCATCTTGCCTTTGTCTGCATATTCCTCACTGTAGAAGTCACCCATGAGCAGCAACTTGATGGCTTCCTGCTTTACTGCATCAAAGAAATTTGACTGAATGGTGCGAGAGACAGAGCGGGCGCCATCCTTGAGTTTCCCAACCTACATCAGACAGGAATCAACAGTGCAAGTGACACTGAAGAGTAAATCAGACATCCTTCTTTAATTGTGAATAGTTTTGCCATTTTTCTTTACCTTGTGCTTCCCCTCAAGGGCACGACTGCCAGTAAATACTCTGCTCAGATTATGACCATTGAGAGTCCACATCACTTTGTAGGATTCCACAAAGCGCTCAATTATAGATTTAGAGTTCAACCCAAGGCTCTCTAATTGAGCAAGCAGGATCTGGATTAGGTGCAGAAGGAGAAAAAACAACAACATTGTTCTTAAATGTGTTTTTGCTTTTTATCCTCAGTCTAAGTTTTCCAGCCGGCACCATTCTGTATCATAGAGCTGGCAAGACAGAATTGTATAACTGAGGCTTATGCCCTCTTTCCTATCTTTCCCATGGAACAGACAATGTACGCAATACAAGCACCCACAAAATGTCCTCTGACAAACTCACCTCCAGTGCAATGAAGGACTGTACACTATTAGTACGATCCAGGCAGTCCAAACAATTCATTCGAAAAGTACCTGTCTGCAGACTTTGGTAACCAAACACAAGAGGAGGGGGGAAAAAAAGTATATTTTAAAATAACATCTAATCATGAGTTGATTGAACAAGATCATCAAATATTCAGCCTGAACATACCCAGCCACATTTTGATGGTGCAAGCACGTTGTGCACAATGTATTCCATTAACAGGTCCAATTACTTGACTATGTCTGCAACACTGTATTAGCAAATCCATGCACTGGTAATTTTGCAGATTCCAAACAATGGAGATGCAATTAAGTCAAATAATCTATTTAGCACCAAGACTACACTATGTCTCAAAATTTTATTTCAAGATGGTCACTTATGCTCATGGTCCAAACACAGCAAGAAACCTGGGAAGGCCAGGACAGGTGCTGCCTGGCTATGCTGGGACAGAGGGGCAGGGACACTCACCATGGACTTACATTCTCGCCCTTTGTGAAGATTCCAAAGTCTTCCCAGTGCAATTTCAGCTGAGGCCTCAGCAAATTTTCCAGTTTCTCAGTTTTCCCACCTTTTGCAAATTGGTGGTAGTCAAAGTTTATCATGGGAGTGTCTGCTGCATGGGAAGAGGCCCATAGCAGTTTCTGTTTAGAGAATGAAGGAAAACAAATTCTGCTCAAGTCACAATGTAAGGATTGATACCAGCATGCTTTTATCATTACTAAACTTTGAGTATTTATCACATTTTTAATACTGAGAAGTTCATAGGGAATTTTGAAAGGCCAGACATGAAAAAAGCAACTGAATTTTCCTATTTGTTTTCTTTCCAAAACTAAACTGGATTGTTAGACCCCAATTTTTCTGCGGGGGAACTCAAATTGTAACTGCAAAATATACATCAGAATTGCTTCTGTCTGCGCCTTGGCTAGTGGCAGCCCTGCAGCAGTGGGCTCCTACCTCTGTGAGTGAGGGCGTACAGCAACAGTGATGCTCTGGGCAGGCTCAGGACACGGACCCTGATGGGAAGGGTGTCCAGAGCTGATTAAGGTTGAAAAGCATAGTCATGCATGGGTGTATTTTTTAACCATTCCTGAAGTGCCAAGACATGGGAAAACGTGGCCCTAAATTTAGGTAGAGGTTGCTTGGGGAGGAAGAAAGAAATGATGTCCCAGGAAACATACTATAAAATGTTTGTGGTAAACCACAGAAGTAAAAGAAGAGGCACAAATAGCCTCATTATTTCATCTCCAATTTCCATGACCTCACATGCATTTCCGTAATCACCACAAATTTTGTTAAGGTATCTGTAACAGATACGACATAATACATCCTGCTCTCCACAACAAAGCCAGAGAGAACTGTTATATTAACTCTATGCAAATCTTTGTCTACTCCCTTCCCTCCTGCACATTCTTATCCCAAGAGATGGATGCTTTTTTCCACTTAGATTGTGACACAAACTGAACAAAACAATTCTGATATTACATTAAAAGTGTACATGCAGTGGTTACACCACATAATTGTATCAAGTAAGCCATTAAGCTGTCCCCGCAGAAACACATTTAAAGGCATTGCATGGTGTTTGGAGAGAGACGTGCAAAATATATTTCATTACAGTGTTACAAAAGCCAAAACACTTGGTATCCGCTTCTCTGTTGTTGACACCTCAACTTGCCTTTACAGCTGCTGGCACTAGTAATGCTCTTGAGGATGACATTTACCCACTGCCTTGGTGTAAATCATTGTCAGAGTATTCATAACTCTGCACTACAGCATTGCTTTTACTGTAAACATAATTACATCGGTTATAGGGGATGCTTATGAGAGGAACAGCATTACTGGGAACAGTATTGATTTTTGGTCTGGTAACAGCTGATTCAGGTAACAGCTGAAGGCAAGTTGGTAATTTACAAGTTTTCATTTGTTCCTGTTGCATAAATGAATGGTAGCAGTGACATTCTGATCAAGGGAACCCAGCAGCAGTAATTACAAGAATATTTTGAACCAACTCTGACAAGAATTACTAAGATTGCAGCAAGAGTTGGGAGAAGAGAAAGGAATACAAGCAAAGGAAGATGGAAAAACAAAGAAATAAACTAATGACAGAAAAGGAGAAAAGTTTTCATTCCTAATCATTCCCCTATGAATTACTTTATTTTTAATTCAAGCCCTTTAAAATCATCAATGTAAAAATTAACTATATATTCTTTCCAAACATTCATTATTAAAACACAAAGGTAAAGACCAAGAGGAGGTTGTTTTGAAAGGGTACAAAACTTCAGTTTCCAGTGCTGTCAGTCTAAATTCTTTCAGCTCACAGACTGCTTTCATAATTTATTTATTTTTAAACATCAATAAAGTTTAACAATTAAAACAGATCTTTATTTAAAATGAATGAATGAATGCAAGAAAAGTCAGATTTGTATCCTCATAAGTTATTTGAGCAATTTGCAAGCGAACATCTCTTACCCCTAAATTTCAATGTTTTTGAAAAATAAACTGTAAAAACTATTTTAAAGACTGGGAAATCAAGAGATTAGAGAGGCTTAGCTGTGTCATGCAGAAATTCAGTAAGAAGCTGAAAACAGAAGCTAGGACCAGACTTCACTTCTGTACCTTCCTCATTGCCTTGCAAGCTTTAGTCATAATCACTTTCTTTGGCCATATTCTCTACAAGGGGAGATTTTCACTTTGTCACTTTCCACCGGGAAGGCTGATAGTCCTCCCCAGCTCTTTTGGAGGACAAAGAAATAGTCACACAGAAAAACTGCCAAAAAACTCAAGACACTCCTTGTCTTGAGTACATTATTCCAACAGAGAGGGAAACAAATCAGTAACAATTATTTAACTATAATTTTCATTTTGCTTAGTTTCACATAGTAAACATTTGAACTCAGAACTATTGCATCATCCTCTACCAATGATAAATACATAACACCTACTACAGGCGTATACTTAAACCATTCTTCATATTATTTTTAGGAAGATGTACTTCAAAGTATCTATGTTGGATTTCTAAAGCAACTGGCACTTAGGAGGCAGGCAGAATTCCACCAGCCTTCAACGAGATTCAGGCAGCTATGCACTGCTGCAAATCCCACTCAATGCCAGTCTGTGGCTTCAAGTACACATTAGTTTTAAAAATCTGGCCATTAGAATACTGCACTAGAACTCGGCAAAGCTTTAATTCTACAATGCCTGACATCCTGAAAGCACAACCCAGATGCTTTCAGGTATTAGTTGTGCCTAGGGACATTTAGGGGCCAGGAAAACCTCTCTCTTCATACACCAGACTGTCATCTGGTGCTCAGGCAGCCAATTCCCATCACAATCAGTGCATGATAGCTATTTCTCATTACAATCAGAGCAAGACAGCTTGCTTATTCTCAGTGAGCCAGGGTCAGGGCCTGGCCCCCAAGCAGTTCTGGCAATCCTATGAGGCACCTGACTGCATAGGTGACTACACACTATGTAAAAGCTGATCATGATTCATTTTTGCAAATGTGAACTTCTCTTAGAAGAATTAGAGCACTTTTTTTAAAAGTCTAGTTGAAAAGAATGCGCATAAATGCATGAAGAAATAAGCAGGAAGGCAGTGCTGGAAATTAAGCCATGAGACTATGAAGCACCATTCTCTCAGTAAGTAACATCTAGTAAAGAGATAATATCATTTCTTTAGATACACTATTCATCACCTACTGGGCCAAAAGGGAAACAGAAGAACATGGAGGCTCAGGGGAAATCAGCAGTTAAAAAAAAAAAACAAAAACAAAAACATTGCTTTTACCTTAAAAGCTCTGTTGAGCACCTCTTCCCCTCCTCTGCTTCCCAACAGGTTAACGATCACTTGTTTTCCATACTGCTCTTTCAGAAGCATCATATGCCTACAGCAAAAGTAACCATAATAGGTACTAAACAAAATCATGTTATGCTGCCTACTACGTTTTTCAAAATACAGAAGTGGAGATCACTGGTTGTTCCATCCAGCAGAAAGTTTCAGCCACAGCAGCTACAGAAATCTTCCTCAGTTTCCTTGCACTCAATTATTAAAGTACAAATGGTGAATGTATGCAATTAATGGACACAGTATTTTGTACTGAACTTAAAGAAAGCATCATCTTAGGAAACAGGCCCCAAATCTTTTATGTCACTGTTAGCTTTGATTTTGCCCTTTGTATGCTCCCACCTGTTGGCTGTCAGCCTGGGAACTACGTAGGGAAGACAAGAGAGGAAAACATATTACACTTGAACAGGAATTGCCCAGCATCTTGCAGGGCTGAGCCTGCAAAGAGTCAGCAGCAGCAATGAGGCCTAGGACTCCAGCGCCAAGGCCGGAGGTGCACAAACACATGTCATAGGCGACAGGGTTCAAACATCTCTGAGCTACCATAACATCGAGACATTCACTCTCAACTTAATTAAATTAAGCAGGAAGGTTAGTAATCATAAGAACTGCCACACTAGATCAGACCAAAGGTCCTTTTAGCCAAGTGGCCTAGACCAGATTCTTCAGGAAAAACACAAAATAGGACAAGTATAAAGTGGTGTGGGGGGGTTTTGCCATATATCCCCAGTCTCTCAAAGCCTGACATTTAGGGACTCTCAAGTCAAGAGCTTTTAGTCAGGTGCACAAGCACCCATTCTCCCATCAATAATTTTTTTTTTTTAAGTTGGCATGTGTGTGCTACAGGATCTGTGCTGGCTCATCAAGAAACAATTAGGTCTTAAAGCCATCTTCTGTCACATACTAACAACACTGTAGCAGTACTTAAGAGGAAGCTGGACAGAAATTGACAAGAAATATAAAATAAACACACAAATGAAAAGCTATTACATGCTGCAAAGCCACATGCAACAGCAAAGTGTCAGAAAAAGAACAAGCACACATCTTTTGGCATGCACCTTTAAATCCTATAACCAGAAATAAGCCACACAGAAAACCATGGAGGGAGGGAAAAGAAAGAAAAAGTTATTAGCATGGCCTTCAAGAAACATGGCTAAATATATTTTCTAGTGCTATTTATGTTCCTGTTTCTGCAATTAGTTCTCTGTACACCAACTCTTCCCATACATTTGCGCCCCTCTGATCCCAGCATCAAGATCCTACTTCTCCGCCAGTGTTGCTTCCTTCCAACAAAACTGCTGAAGCTCAGGTCACCTGCTTGAGTACTGTGTGCAGAGCTCCCAGAGGATTTGTCAGGGAGAGGGGACGAAAAAGATCCACTAACAAGATTACCATTTGCTTCTCACAGTGCTTTCTCAACACATTAACCTATCAGATGGGAAAATGTAACAGACTAAATCCGCTCTAACACTCTCAGAAAAGCTGTAGCAGGTTGTTAAGTTTCAGTGTCTTTTTCCATATAAGCAGTCACTTATTCCTTGCCCATTTTCAAAGGGCCGTCTTTTGCAGATCTGTAAGCAGGGCAATCCCTAACTTCATCTAACCTAAAGGCTTTACTGTGCACAAGGGAAAGAAGGAATAGTGCAAGTTGATCCTCATATTCATGTTTCTTACAGGAAAGCTATTCACCAGTTGTATCAGGGTCAGAAAGATTCTCCGAGCTGAATGGTATTACAAAGTTGCTCCTTGCTAAGGTACCCTCAATTTCTTGGGTGGCACAAGAGGATGCTGAATAAATTGTTGTTTTCTTCTGGTGTGGTTTAACCCCAGCCAGCAACTAAGCAGCACGCAGCCACTCACTCACTTCCCCCCCACCCAGCAGGATGGGGGAGAGAATCGGGAAAAAAAAAAAGTAAAAGTCATGGGTTGAGATAAGAACAGTTTAATAGGACAGAAAGGAAGAAAATAATCATAATCATAATAAAATTACAATAATAATAAAAGAATTGGAATATACAAAACAAGTGATGAACAATGCAATTGCTCACCACTCGCCGACCGATGCCCAGTTAGTTCCTGAGCAGCAATTCGTGCCCCCAGCCAACTCCCCCCAGTTTATATACTAGGCATGACATCACATGGTATGGAATATTTCTTTGGCCAGTGTGGGTCAGCTGCCCTGCCTGTGTCCCCTCCCAAATTCTTGTGCCCCTCCAGCCTTCTTGCTGGCTGGGCATGAGAAGCTGAAAAATCCTTGACTTAGTCTAAACACTACTTAGCAACAACTGAAAACATCAGTGTGTTATCAGCATTCTTCTCATACTGAATCCAAAACATAACACTATACCAGCTACTAGGAAGAAAATTAACTCTATCCCAGACAAAACCAGAACATCATCTTACATAAATTATCTCTGCTGTGGAATGCAAACTTCTAAGATGGAGCTTCAGGGACACCGGCAGGGCAACTTACCATGGCATCAGGTGACCACAAGACTATGAGTCTCAAAGGCATTTGAATTCAGTAGGATTTAAGAGCTTTAAAAAGTTTGGAGAATATAGGCTAAGACCCTTCAGAGCAGCGACTGCTATGGTGCATAGTCCCTTTAGATTCTAATGCCTGTTTGAGGTCTTCAGTGCTGCAAAACTATTAACAGTCACTAATGGCATGTTTGCTAACAGTTGCAGTAAATACAATCAAGGAATTTAGAGGCCTTACCCAAAATCAACATAAACTCTGATTTGCCAAAACCAAACCAAAACAGAAATTAATCACATGACCTGGCACTTACAAGTTGAAAATTTCCCACAGGCCAAATCCTTCATGTCCTTTTCAGGCAACGTTCCCACTGATGTCTGTGGGAGTTTGCCCTTAAAGTTTGCCATTCAGAGGAATCAAGCTAATGTATGGCTTTTTTTTACAGTTTCCAGCTGACAAGCAGAGTATTAATGGTTTAAAAAAGTTTACAAACCAGTCTTTGGGTAAAGTAGAAAAGCATCAGCATGACAGCATCATAGAACACTGATCATAGAGTAAGACACTGTTATTTCTATATAGCAGTAAAACAATGAGGAGAAAAACAAATCCAGATTGGAGAGGAAGCAGTGTTTACTTTTTAATTACCTGGGTTACAGTGGTAAAGAACACATTCTGTGTACCTTAAGTGTAAATTCACATTTGCTGGCTCACAAAGGGTTACACAGATACATACCACTCAGTATTTCTTAGCTTTCACAGAAACAAGCTAGGAGACCAAATTAATTCAACTACCATTGAAAACAAAAGGAAAATGCACAAAATAAGTGAATAAATAAAGTAAACCCACTTAATCCGCAACACCTGTGGGATTGGCTACATTATCGGAGAGATGTTTCACATCTCTCAGGATTTACTAGGAAGGCATAAAGTTGTGGAATCTTGGTTAAACGCCAGGCTGCTATGCTATTGCCGAAGTGGAACGAAGCTTACCTGTCAAATGCAGGAGCATTAGCTTCCAGACCTCTGTTAAGCCTTAGACGATGAGAACCCACCTAAATAAAAATATTGGAAAGAGAAGAGAGAAATAACTTCTTAAATTGCTAGAGTCCTAAATCACTAGATGTCTCCCTTTTTCCTTCAGAGGAAAAAATCCCTTTAACAGCACCAGACACCTCTAACAGACTTCACACACCCCCACATATAATATCCTTAAAACAAAAGCCACAGCTTTTATTAGACAACATTTGCAAGTGAAAACACAATTATCATTAAGCAAAGGGATACCTACACATCTTTTTTTATGCCCAAACAAATCACAACCCTTCACCAGCTTCCTCTAGCAAATATCCCACACTGCCTCACACGAGTATGCCGTGTGCCCAGCATTCTTCCTGCCCTTTACTTGGCAGAAAAGGCTGCAGTTATGCCAGCTCCATGGGTTGTGTGTCCTGAGTTCTTTCATCTTTCATTATTTACAGAACTAAAAAGCATCAGAACAGTCCTTCTGAAAATATGAAAGATGAAATCCTGTGCCATCAATCTAATAGGACTTTTAATAGAGATGTTAACAACAGTAGCCTCAAGCTCTTTTTGAATGCTAGCTACTGTTATTACAGTATGCAGAAGGCTTCTTTCCTCTCCAAAAATGACACTGCTAATTATTTATAGGATCATGCATCATTTCCTGTACTTCACCATCTCCCTTTGTTTTTCATGAGGTTGTTTTATGCAATTCTTTCTAACACTGGTACCAGCACACTCACATCCAAGGAAGAATTTATGAGTATTCACCAACATAAATGAAAGCTACATAATCTAATCCAGATCAGGCAAAAAAACAGACTGTGTCCCTACTAAAAGGTTGAAAATTCCGTTTAACTAGACATGCTACCCATTAGCCAAAAATACTCGGGGAAAAGCTTTATGGCTTCATAACATACAGAACTACAGTGCTGGATACAGCTACACCATGGGCAGGACATGTGCACAACCATACAGGCAGACCTGCTTTATAAAAAGAAGCAAGTATTGCACTGGATGGTGCTAACAGAGGGAACACAGATCCTTTAGTCACTTTCCTTTCACACTAAATGCAGTAGTTCTGAATGGTGCTAGGTTTAATGATAAAGTATCAAATAACTTTCACAGTATCTAAAAAAACAGTTATATTATGTATTCTCTCTACTAACATATATGCATATATGTGCATCTCATTCCAGTTGCTTACCCCTCTGTTAAGCAATTCCAGAGAGTGCTAGGATGATTCTTATTTGAGCTTGTAACTGTATATAAACTCTAAGTCACAGACCATATGTAACCCACTAGGCTTGATGCAATAATCTCCTGATGAAATCCTACATCTCTGCCTTGCAAAGATCAGATTAGATCATCATCACCCTTTTGACTGAAATCTAGCAAACACACCATCCAGGCATTACACTTTGTTTCAAGGTAACGTGCTCCTATAGAGCTCCTGGTATCCCTAGATACTACAATTTTATTGTGGAGGTCAATATCATCAAGCCAACCAGGCATTTCATAGGGAAAGGTTATTCCAAATCAAATTGAAAATGTTATAAAGATAATGCTGTAAGCTTCAGCTTAGGACATTAGGATACAGCCCTTACAAATAGTTCCCTGTAGAGGCACACAAACACATGAAAATGTTAAACTTAAATTAACTATAGCCATTTGCCTGGTTTAGTTCTGTTTATCTAAACATGCAAAATTTCCTACAAGGTAAATCTAAAATGAAAGAGCTCAGCATTTTCACAGAATGAGCTTTGCAGCTCATTTAAAATAACAATTAAATTTTATGTAACTTCTAAACTATAAGTAGCAAGAGAGATAAGTAAGGCAGGCTTTTCGATTGTTTGTTTACCTGAAGCCCCGGTTGCTCCCAAAATAGTGGAACAGAACCTCTGATCTGCACAAAGGAAGAGACATCATCATCCAAGTAAATTGTCTGCAAAAATAAAATAAAGGGAGGGAGTTCTGCAGTTAGAGCTATCAGTCTGTGACCCTTTCATCAGGTGACAGTTTAAGACACTGAACTCAAAGGGTAAAAAAAAGTAAACCATGTATCTCACTGTATCTACTTACTGCTCAGTCACTTTTCCATAGTCTCACAGGCAGTGGAACAAAGCACAACGTATTTGCTTTCATGTCATCACAGCAGATTCAATTCACTACTCACCAGAAATAAAAGAAAATTTAGAACACCACCACTGGCAAGAAGGAAGGAATCCCATCCACAATGAAGATGGATTTGATCTACTGGTAGAGACACTCAGGAAGACCAGCCATATACTCTCCCTCTGTCTCTCGCAAAATTTAACTGTGCAAAATGTCATTGCTCCTTGCAACCAATGATGGGTAATGTCAGGTGTGGGATAAGCTTATCTCTTGCTTTATTTACTATTTCTTATTTCACTGCATGTTGTGCCTTGTCAGGGTGTCAAAATAAATCTCAGTGAAACCAGCAGCTTCGCCACTCCCATTCTGAGATACAGTGAACAGCATGTGATCTACTTCTTTTCCAGCAGGCTTACAGTGAGAGGCTCCAAACTCCCCATTTCCTTCCCTAATCAGACCTCAAACTCTCCCTCAGTATTTGTTCTTACGATCACTGCTAACAAGCTGATTTTGAGTCAAATCTATGCAAAGTACAAAGGCTGATTTCCCCCTTTGCCTTCCCCATCCACCAGCCCCCAAACAAAGCATTACATTATATGTTAACTTAGCACAAAAGGTACTATCTTGAGATTCGGTATGACCACAGAGCAACTGTGCAAAGCCCGGCTCATTCCCCTGGCCTATACTTAGCAGTGGAATCCTGGCTGTTTTCCATGGGGGATACATGATACACATCACTGTTATCTCATGCATGACAATGAGTCTTATGTAGCTCTGTGGAGGAATGGTATCGAGGTCATCCAGGTAACTGCTTCTCTAACCACATCATATAATTTAGCGCAACTGCTGCCAGCTGGCTAGTAGCTCCCAAAATAGAAAAGAACATGAAAATGGGTTACTCCACAGCTTTAATGTGGTTTGTGCTTTTGGATTTGCCACTAGATGTCCTGGCTGGGGGGCTCAGGGGAAATGCCTCCATTTACCTTGACCTCTCATCTTTATAATCACCACCAATGTACAATTTTTAGAGCTACACGTGTGAAAAGAAGTATAGCTACACCAGAGAGGTGGGTAATATTCTGTCACCAGTTTTACCTAACTAATCTTTACAATATTTTTGCAGAGCACTTACAACTATCCTCATTTCACTAAGATGAAAGATTTAAGTGGCTTTGTCAGGGACACAATGTCAGTGTTAGAATGATGGCTAGCACAGATGTAGTGCAAAACTGTATGTTTCTATGTTTTTAGCTTCACACCAAAAAATTAAGAACCCTTCTCTGTTGCATCACATCCTAGCACAACCCCCTGCAAGAGAGGTTGTTGCTCAGAGAAGCTTTCTTGTGAGGCCTGCCTCATGGTTTGAGTAACACGGCTCTAAAACACACTCTGCCACTAAAGTTTTCTAAACATTGCAGGTACCTGAGTGCAGGAGCTAATTACCATGGAAACACACTGGTGCACCTTTTCTTTGCGCGTCTGTGCTCAGGTGAGTTCATCCTGCAGTTGGACTACAGGAGGGGCGAGCAGGCCCACCTTCTTCCTCTTTATCACATCCTCCCTGAGACAGGTCATACCAAGATCAGTCAGTGACTTCTAAACACTGAATCATCTTTTCACTCACAGTCATGGACCCAAAGGAGCTAATTATAAGGTAAAGCAGATTTGCGTAGCTCCAGTGACAGCCCCAGCATTATCCTGACTCATAGTAAATGAGGATCAGGTCCTGAATCTACACAAGAGAGAGTCAGGACTGGCTCACTTCAAAATTTGACAACAGTCATCACCTTTGCAATGAATGACTTGAAATGAAACATCTAATGATGACGAATACAGACAAAGCTTTATATGAAGTACAGTTTGGCTGCTCAAACAGCTTGCTACAGAGGATCAGTTTTCTTTACAATCTTCTGGAACATTCCTGTTTCCATAACTAATGGAAAAATCAATAGCTCAAGTTATCTCTTTAGCCAGCTCTTTTAGAAGTCCCAGCTGCAAATTCTCTAGACCCACTGACTAAAGGATAATAATAATAATAATAAATTTAATACCTGTAGTTTAACATCTTCCTGAGCTACAGTTTAAATGGAAAGTATTTCATCAGTTACAGACCATGAATATATAACCTGCCTTCTTTATGCCAAATACTGAAGAAAAATACTGACCAAACATTTCTGCCTTCCTGCATTAACAAACGCTCATATTTCCACTTATTAGTGATTCAACATTGTAAGAGTTAACAGATGTTTGTTACTACTATCACTTACATTTTCTGTTCACTGGTTTTCACCCATTACGTCTTCTAATTATTTTCTACTCTATTAAGCTGTCCGTTTGGAGAACTGAACAACAACAAAAATTCAAACTGTTTGGGGATCATTCCTGTGACTAAACAGGATGCCTACACCCTGATGTGATGGGCTGAGGGGGTCCTCTGTCAGGATGAGGTCTAATACAGAACTCCCCTATGATGATAGGGCATTTAAAAGAAACTGACATTTTTATGCACATTGCCATGTAGCTTTTAGAAATTCAGGTTTTTGAACTGGGAGCATGGCCTCTCCAACATAGTAATTCACCAGAAAGTTCTCAACATTAGTACTTTTTTTTTCTTTTTACTTACAGGGCTCATTATTCTGTTTTCTGGAGCAATTCTGTGGTCTTTCACAATCCTCTCGCCTCATTCTTGTGACCCAGATGAATCCAAAATTATTTTCTTCCAAGCTGCCAGTGAGTTGGAAAAAGACCTAGGATTTTTTAATGAGTGGGAGAATAACACCCTTTTCTGCCAGTCATTCCTTCCTAAGCAGACTGTAACCATTTCATTAATCATCACAACTGTGCAAATCTTCTCTGAATTTCAGCAATACCCACTATCCTTCATTCACCACTCCAAGGAACATGACCCCTGATCTTGACATTGCCTTCTACTATGTATGCCCCTTGACCTTATAATAATAGTGGCAACAGCCTTCCTACCAGCAGACTTGTTAAGCAAGCAGGTTGAAAGACCAGGACTAAGATGTCTTTCCAGTTCAGGAATGGACATAATCTTAACACCTATATACACTATAAGAAACTCCATTTGTTAAAATCTTAAATAAGCACTGATAATATACCCAGGTTAAAATTACACTCATAAATAAAAGATTCCAACTTTGTTGCTTATGCAATTCCAGCATTTGTGCATGGATAAGTACAGAACTTTTCTCATATTCTTCCAAGCCTTGATCATTTTTTTTCACAATGTCATGTTCTCTATAAGCGCACATCTGTCCTACTTTTTTGTCATTCTAGCTTTGAATTTATTACCCTGTCCTCTAGCAAATCCATTTCTCTTATTCTAAGGCACTACACAAAAGTTGAACAGTTCTTTAAGAAAAGAATCTTAAAGAAAAATAAACAGCACTTTATTTCCAGAATTTTCCTGTCCTCTGTTTTCTTTAACTCGTGGACAAGAAAAACATCCAAGAAGATCACACCAGTTTTCCTCTAGAAGTTCAACAACAATCAGTTACATTTTGGACAACACTTTGTAATTAGGGTTGATACATACCACTAAATTTGTGTCTATGGGCTTCATAAAACTATTGTGGAGTCTTCTGTTTTGTCTTAGATCCAAAATGACAGTCAGTTGTTGCCTACTTGTCCCAGGGAGAATGTTCATTCCTATCAAATCCTCAAAACACTTGAGGACTACTTCATTAATTTCAAAGGGTCTGGGCCATAGAACAATCCAATCCAGTTAGCTGGATGGATTTTCAGACATTTCCTGCAGTTTCCCATCAGACAACATAATAGCAACTAGACACCTAATCCATGTGGAGGACCTCTTTGCCTTGATAATAAATTGCCTGTCCTCTGACCTCTGGTGTTAGAATTTGCCATGTTTTTCTTTCAACTTCTGTTGTCTTGGACTCTGTTTTTGGTCTCTTTCTCCAAGTCCAGGATCAAGGGTGATAGCGCTGACAGTTCAAGAGGATGTTTCTCAATCTTTCTCTTCTGTTGCATAGGGCCAGACCTTGCCCCTGTGATCCAAGGACCTTTCCTGGTAACACAAGCTTCATGCACAGATACCGCTAGTAAGCTTCTGAGCAAGAAGCAAACTGGTACTGCTTCTGAGCAAGAAGCAAACATCTACATCAACCAGCTGGTGTTCTAATCCCAGTGTGCTGTGCCCATTCACCGCTTGGAATAATTTATTCATTAATCTCCATCACTCAGCTTCACTAGAGGGAAATAATTATCCAGTCACAACTTCAAACAGCAAAATCATTACAGACTCAAGGGGCACACAGAGACACAGTCCGTGATGAAATGGATACTCACATGGCTTGTTCTGGGATCCCCAGCTCTGCCACACAACCCATAAAGAGCATGGATAACAGATGGCCTAAACATACCTCTCTGTGAGTCCCTTTAACTCAGACCATAGGATCCAAGGATATACTTGCCAAAATAATCCTCTTTGCCCCTTCTGGGGCCATACTAAAACTTGATCCAGAAAATAAATTAACCACATGATTGCATCCATTCCTCTCCTGGAGAGCTATCCAACATGGTCTAGAAGTTATTGTGAAATAGGGATCATTTTTCTTAATCCATGCCCGACATTTTTTTCTTAAAATGGAAGAATGGGAAAGTTAATCCAAACTCATGGCATTTCCTTTTAATGCCTTGTCAGGGTTTCCATTTTCTTTATTGAACAGTTCCATGACGGGGAAAACAACTGAAACCATTCATTTATCTTTGGTAAATTAGAGTTGTTCCCCGTAAGTCACATATTAAGGTATTAAGAGTTTAGCATGACTCTTTGGAGGATAACTGGGGGAGGAGCTGAAATGTAAACAGTGACAGGCACACAAACTAAATGAAGAAAAGCACGCTTGTTTCTCAAGGCTATCAGCAGAAAAGAATTGAAAGAATGCAATACAGTCTCAACTTTAAGGAATTACTAGGGGACGAAGAAAGGGTGAAGAGAAACATTTAAGCTATCATGGGGAAACAGAGACTGATTTTAAAACTACTTGAGGATTAACTGCAACACTGCAAGTAGAAAGGACTACCATCCCATTACAAAATACTGGCAGCACATCTGGAAGTACATGTTACAGGGATTTCAAAAAAGCCCTCTTTTCTCTGCCCTTCATATTTTGTTTTTCCCACCATTTTTTCTTTCTTCTTTTTTTCTTTGTAAAGATGCAAGCCAAATGATCAAATATCTGAAATATCTACTAGTAGCTTTTTTGTTTTGAAAAGCAAAAGTGAAGTGAGATATTTAACTTTTCCCCCCTTCTCAAACACTGAGTCACAGCAGTTAAGTGAGCCCACAAAAAATGACTCATTGCAGAGCTAAAATGCCACAAGGCTAACTCAGTGGGAGACAAAAGCATACCATCTATGCATAAAAGAGCTGCTTGGAGATAAGACTAATTGTTTCTTCCTCTTCTAAAACCAGAAAAACGTTAGAAGTAATTCCTACAAAGGGGGAAAAGTCAGAATGGCTTTTCAGAATCCTAGGGTGCTATTTATCCATGAAAGCACACAGCCAGCATGCCATTATACTGTACAGGCTGCAGCAAATGGAAACAAAATGTTATTCAGCCAAGATATTACCTCACAGGCGATTAGTCAGTAGTCTACTATGAAAGTAGGAGAGAGTTTATTCTAGGACTCTTCCTTCCTAATGGTAAGTGGATGCCAGCTTCAGCTGGATCTCAGGCATCCCAGTGGTTAGCCCAACTCTGCTTTCTTAGGACACGCAGCTTGGTGCAACTAGTGTTTATCACCATTAGCAACAGCAACCTTCTTTTCTCCTTTAAAAACAAAAACCAAACAAAAACACATGATCCTTTAAAACTGCAAACCCTTGTTATAATTTTCAACCTACTGAAGCCTTTCACCCTATAACCATTTCACCCTTGTGCTTTTGCTTACCCAATTGCAAAACACTCAAAAGCCTTCAGTCCTCCCACTTCACGGCAGCCCCTTGCTGAATGGGAACAAAGCACAGCAGTTCTGGTGAAGAGCCTAACCCAGCCCCAGCTAAGGGAAGCATGAGCAACCAAGTACTGTTTTGCCACTCACCAGGAGCCAATCCTCAGGTTTTCTGCTGGGATGCAAAGGCCATCTTATTTTTCATGCTAATCATTTGCAACATAATGTACTCCAGGAATATAATTAAATGGAATGAGTTAGTTCTGACCCAACTAGCGAGCCGAATAGCAGAAGTATTTCCCATAGACAACTGCTAAGTGCAGTGCCGCAAATGTGAAACTGATCTGAAAGCAAGCTGACAATCCTTTCTAACATTTTCTTTCCTCTGCATTTCAGCAAGAGAACATTCTTCAAATCCTGAGTAATGTAGTTTGCACTAATGCTCATGAGAAGGCACTCAACTAAAATAGTAGACTGTACCAAGTTATTACTTAAAATGGCCTATGACCGTTCTTCTGTTCCCAAGTTCCAGAGGAAAATTCCACTTTTTGGTGAGCAGACCTACCTGCATCTCCCAATGCACTGACAGACTTTCCAGAAAGATATAGATGCTGCAGGACTTACAGTTGCTTTGGAGCAGAGGCACAAAAGAGAATTATTAGCAGAGAATTCAGAGGCTGACTTTAGAGACCCAAGCACTGCAGGGGAAAAGTTTGGCATCCAACAAGCAGAATTTGTGGAAGCCTGAACACTAAGTGGAAAGCTGCCAGGTCAGCCTACTGAAAATGCAAGCAAACCAGGAAAAGGAAGGACATGAGCAAAAAGCCACCCACATCTCCGATGAGAACTCTGACCACTGGGCAGAAAGTCACACATGTAACATCATGCATGCTTTGAGCATGTTTTGGGGATCAAACCTCACCAGCAGACTGCAGAACAGCAGTCTGCAACTCCTCCAGGTGTTCTGCTGAGCAACACAGCACTGTCGAGTCTAAGGTAGCTCTACATGTGTCCTTAGGCAGAACCAGGTGAAGAGGTTAAAGCTGCACCATGAAGGCAACATCTTAAGGAAATTTTGAAAGTACCCAAACACTGCTGGATTTTGGACAAACAGGTGCCTGAAGGCATGCCTGCCTCATGCAAAGGGATAACGGAAAGGGCAGCACTGAGCATGAGCTGCTACACTCACGCAATGCCATGAGGAAATACTAGTGCTAAAGTATGGGCACTTTTGAGGAGGGATGCCACCCTCAGCAGTCAGGCACAGTTCTACAGAGACACAGCCATAACTCCTCTGGACCAAGTAGTGACACAGCTAGCTTAAGTGTCTCTATGCTATACTCACTGCGTCACATAGAGATGTCTCACCAGCCTCCCCTTACGAGCATCATATAAGCAATCTACTTGCATTGTATGTGCACCTACGTATATAGACACATACATACACATATAAAAAACAATCAACGCTACATACACAGTTTTGTAGATCTGCCCAGAAGATACTGAAAACAACCAAATTTTAGGAGCAGATCCTTGTCCTTTGTTGAAAACTACTACCAGCCATTTATCTATTCTGCTTATAGAGACATTTCTGTATGATGGTTCTGACTGCTAGTAATTACTACTTCTATTCAAAAAGGAAAAGGTAATTAGACTTGAATAAGAAAGCACTCATTTCAGCTGGCACAGAAGATTTCAGATTCTTCAGGGTCCACTGCTCTTTGTTTACTTTCAAGGTAGTAAGCTAAACCATGTGTGATAAAAGCAACTGACTCTGTTATTGTGTTTGGCTGTGTCAATCAAGGGAGCCTGCTGAATGCATTTCACCCATACAGTTTGTCTCAGCATCAGCTGGAAATAAGGTTTTTACCATCTATTTATAAAAACTGTGTCATACCACCTCTCACTGGAGAGAATCCCCCACAATGCAAAGGGGAATATAAAGCAAGGTCTCTTCCAAAATGACTTACACTGGAATTTGCCTGACTCTGAGATGATGATGTTTTTTCTCCAATTTCTTTACTAGCCAAAGATGATTTGACTCCTAGCGAACACAGCTCCTTTGCTGGGCAGCTTATATATATCTATAAACTAGAATAATATATTTGACCGCAGAGAGTTCTTCACCATAGCACAGCATACGCTACCTACCTTCTATAAACGTTGCCCGCTTGTCTGCAAAAGTCTTGTGAGGCAGGAAGTTAATAATCACCCTCATTTCATAGCTGAAAAACTTACTGTACAAGGAAGTGATGGCTTCAATCCAATAAGGCAGACAGGAGACATTAATATGTATGATCATAAAATTTTATATGATTCTAAGTGACTTCCTTAGAGCCAAAAGCAAATCTCAGGTCTAGTCTTTGCTGAAAATCACCCCCCACATCCCTAACAAAATTCTTTTGCACGAGCATAGAAATAGTTATGCCACTGTAGTGCAAGAGACTTTCAATGGCTAGCCCAGCAAACCTGGCGGTATGGACTAACAGAGATACTTAAAATGAATGAAAGAGAATTGAAGTGTAGAGACCACAACTTTATAAAAAAGTCTTTCAAACTAGTTCCTCAACACTCTATAGCATGGGCAATATGATGAATTTTAGAAAAAATGTACTTTAAAATGTTTGCAGAACATATAAACGTATGACATTTATTCTGGAACATTTCAAAACATTCTTTTGTTTAATACGCGGGCCTCATGACTGATGATTCTAAGTAAGTTCCATGCAATTGAGAAACTTACCGTTACACGTGTTGGATTTTGCATGAATTAACACATAGAGGCCTCTGAGTGGTTTAAAAACCCATGTCTATATTTCACTACAATATCATATGGCCAGACTTTCACATTGAGGAGAAAAAATCAGAAGTATTAGTGAAAATTTTGTGCATGGAAAAGTCAGAAACACAGAAAAAGAACAGATCACAAAGAAATGCTTAACGGGCAAGAACAAATAGACCTGTTATTCAATAATAGTTAAAATATTCTTGGAAAAAACACTTGCTCAAGTCCCTTAATTCTTGTTGGAAATTCTGCCCCAATTAAACTTGAGTGGACTGAATTATTCAAAGCTATTGGATACATCTGCTTACCTGCTCTGTCTCAACGAAGTTAGACACATGTCCATCATCATTGACCCCTCGAATGTGAAACCGGACACCAGCTTGCTCACAGCTGATGCGAGAGATGAGGCAGGCTTTCGCCTTCTTGTGGGAAGCATAAACAGTGCGAATGTCCACTACACCACAGATCATTTTCAGCAACCAGTCAGAGCAGTTCACCTGGTAGTGTTTGAAGGGCACATGCAATAGCTGGTTCCTGAAATGTTCAACAACATACAGATACATTACTGAATAAAATAAGACAGACAGGCATGGGTGCCACCCCACAACAATCACTAATTTAAGCAATTAATGTTTTGTGATCCCTTTTCTGATGCACCTTTATTTTATCCAAAACCAGGAAATATCAGGAAGAAATCCTTGTGAACTACTACAGTGAACAGAACATGAAAAATTTTAATAGCACAGCTACCAACAAGTTGCTTTCCTTATATCTTGTACCTCTGTCTTATAAATTCAGATACAAATGTCACCTCTTTCAGCTCCAGAAATACATTTATATTTAGCAGTTGTTTTCATAAATTACAGTGCTGTCAAGCTAATTACTTTTTGAACAGTACCACCCGGCCCTTAGCATACACTACAGGATGAAGAGCCATCTTAAAATCCACCAGGATTTTCAGGAAAATTTTTCCAAGCAGGAACTGAACCCATAAGTCAATGGAGATATTGCAAAAAGTGCTACTAAAATTAAGAGGAATGTCTGTTTTAACTTTCAATTTATTTTAAGATCAACAACCCAAGAAACCTATCATGCCTGGTTAACAGTGATGCTAGTCTCTTCTGTTATGATGGCTTTCCTCATTTCATTTTTCAAAATGTGCCTGTAGTCACAGATGAGGGCCAAGAAAATCCCTTTTATGATCATTTATTGCTCAACAGCAGATCCATATAACATTTACTACATCTAGCGAAACCCTTGAAAAATTGTTCTTCCAGAGTACAACATTTCTCTGAAAAAGGTGCAAGTCATTCTTAGATTTTTAAACTAAATATGTAACTGAAAAAGTAGCTTTAGAACAATTTTTGGTAGCTCTTCCACCTCCTTCTCATAGCTCTACTCACAGAGGAAGTCTGCACTCAGACAAATTCCAGTGGAATTTTTGTGTTGTTGCAGTTCATTTAACAGGCAGTTTGTGTTGCCTGTAACTAAGGTTTTCTGACACTTTTCATCATGTAACTATTTATCCCATAGTTTACTTTTCTCAAGAATCCATTGTTTAGTCTGAAATTTCCCATATCACACAGTTGCCTCAAGATAAATTTTCTTTGGAACATCTTTTTGCCCTAAATGTGATGATGTTGCCATTCATCTGTGTTCTACAACATATAGGAGAATGGAAACTCCTCAAGGGCTACTTCTAGGTTAGCCAGAAGCAGCAAAGAAGGAAAGTTCAAATATTTATCTTCCAAGAAGAAAAGTTTCAAAAGACAGTACAGGTAAAAAGAGTTGCTTTAAAGGTTGTTTCTTTATTAAGGGATACTGCCACCTTAGGAGTTTCATCACCGGAACACAGCTCATTTGTGCCATGTGTCTGACTTGACGTGCTTGGTGAGCTTTTTGAGAGGGATGCGTAATTAGCACAGTTGCAAGCAAGTTTTATATATCTGTCTTCCGAGTTAAACTCAAAATACTAGATCTTAACAGTCAAAATCACACCATATCTGGAAAGATTATTTAGCCTGAATGAACTGCTCTCTCATGTTTATTTACCATCCATTATGAACTTTTTTGTTATTTAATATTCACCTCCTTTGGGCAGGTGAATTCTAGCAGCACACCCACATTTAACTCTGCCAGTTATTCTCCACCTACATCATATAACCCTTGTTTATTTCCAGTACAGCTATGCTTCCTGTGTAACTATCTTTTTGTTTAAAAAGAAAAAAATGAGGTTATAGGAATTCAAGCATTCTGCCAGAACTTGTAAAGCAAACAAACTGAATTACATCAGTGGTGAACCTACCACCTAGGGAAGACAAAACCCAGCATTGTGTGTTTTCCTTTCCATTCAACTAATACTTACCACAACAAGAAATAATTTTTCTTTGCTTTATAAGCACAAGAAAGTAAGAAGTAAAGAGCAGTGTATCACAGGAGTTTATTTCTGTGCAACATATGTTTACACGGAGCTGTAAACATATTAATATTGATGTTTTCATCATAAAAACTGGGGCATATTATTGAAACATTAAACTACAGACTTTAAACACATACATTTTTAAGAAATAGAAGATGCTTCAGCACAGATGATGGAATTTATGAACAGTTCAAGTGCAGGTTTCTATTAGATAACTCTTAAAGCAAATTATTAAAAAGCACTGCAGGGGAAACTATTCATGACACGTAGAGACGTGTTTCTATAGTGTGAACAATACATCTTGTGTTTCCTTCTTAAAAACACAAAATGTCATTATTGGAATTGCATTTCACTATCAGATTAATTTTAATTAAACAGAAGTTATTTGTTTGACCCAGGTTTACCATGAATTCACTAAGGCCACACACCCTGTAAAACTACAGGACAATGAAATGAAATGAAAGGAGATGCACCTGAAATGCATATGTTCATTTCCCTCTGAGAATCTTTGACCAATAAGATACAGGTGGGGATGACAGAAGACTTTGGTATAACGAGCAGTACTAACCAGAAGAATGAGTTACCAGATTCATAGTGGTTATCACCCTGCTTCTGAGCTCGCACAGTCAGGTCAAAGTTTGAGCCTGCATTAGGCCAGGAGAAATAGAACATCCCAGAGTTCAGTATTTTCTTCAAGGCAGTAATGCGCTCCTCTTCCTTGGTTTCTTCCTGGAGAGGACAGAAATCTGTTGCAGTAATTTTGTAAACTTCAGCGTCCAAGATTTTTCCCACTGACGTACAGCCTGTCACCAGGACCAGAAAGTGCAGCCGAGTGTTACCTAGAAGGTGATAAATAGTTACAAAAGGGTTACAGGTGGACACAGGCTATGCCATTTCACAGCAGTCCTGTCATATGCAATGCTGACAGGGCTCCAGCAGAGGCCAGTATCTTTGCTTCAGAAGAAAACAAATACAAACGACAAGCACACTGACTATGTTCATTTACATTTCTGAATTCCTTTTGACTGCAGGTGAGTGCAATTGCATAATATTCCACAATACTTGTAAATTCTCATCCTTTGCTGCATTTGAGTGTGGTTTTCCCACTTACTTTATCAAGCGCAATGAGCTTGGTATTGGGACACTACTGAAAAATCAAATTTCACCACTCTAAATAACATACAGCTTTCATTGGATTTGATTGAAGGGAAAGGTAAAAGACTAGTCTTTTATGAGATAAAGTGTATTCCTCACCATGGATTTTTCAGCTGACTTCTGAACTTTAAAGATATGAAGCATTGAGATTTCTTACTGGCTTCAGCTGAAGCTGGGTGTGGTCAGCCATTCAGAAACTTTCGGTATTACCAATTCTTGAGATTTTGCTTTTCATGTCACAAAAGAGTGTACATGATTAGATGACAACCTCGATTATCACTAAAAGAATTCCAGCTCTCATGGCTGTGAAGCAAAGTGTGCAATCATGAAGCAGCTGAACTTCAGGGCCCCAAAACTAAAAGATAAATTTTGAAGCTTGAGAACACCACTGTAATCAGATCTTGCGTACACAGCAGGATTTCAGCCTCTGCTCATTCTCTCTGAAATGATAAACTAATCAAGAAACAGTAGAACAATTGTTCTGAAAACACTGCTTTTGCTAGGAAGAAACTGTTTGATTCACTTAAATTGGCCTCTAATGGAGACAATGTCATCCTATTCACTCCAGTTAGTAAGAAAAGGTGGAAATGAGCCAACATTTATTGCTCTAGCATAGCAGAAACAACAGCTGACCTGCCAAGACCATCTAATTAGCTAAGGGTACAGTGACAATCTGAGACAGCATGGCTTCAGACAGCAAAAGGGAACACTTTGTAGAATTGCTCTTCAACCCTCCACGGTGGCCCACTGTGCAAAAATGCAGACCAACTCTCACGCAACAACTAGTTTTTTTCTGAAACACCAGCAGTGGTGTCCTTGCTTCCAGATCACAGGCTGGCTACAGAAACTTGAGTTAGGGGTAGTTTTCAGCAGGGCCAGAATATTTGCGTAGGCACATGGGACTGGAATGGCAGGACAAGGTGGGGGATTAGATCTTATTCATTCTGTTCTGCTGACTCCAGTTTTGCATAAAGGCCAGTGTAGGTGGTATTTACTAAAAAGCTCTGTTCACCACATTTCTTTCTGTAACAAGGGTATGCTGTGTTCTCCTTCTGGAGTGTTTTAAAGTACATCTTCTGTACTTTTATAGATGACACCGTAGTGGAGGATTAGAAATACATAAAACCTGGTATGTTATTCCTCCTTTGCACATGAGTGTGCATAATTATAAAGGATTAAGAGTAGGAGATACATCAGTTATCACCATGGCAGTTCATACCTGACTAAATACTGTCTTTCACCCTCCAGAAGGTGTTAGCTGTCTCTCAGGATAACTAACAGCTTCTGCAACTTTGGTGAAACCATGCAAAACTGATCAGCTCAAAGTAAACTTCACGCATGAGAATTTGGAAGCAATGTATAGAAACACTATTTAATATGCCTTACTATCAGTCAGCTTCAGGGACAGAAAACCAGTAGTGACAGATTCGGAGAGCTGTCTGGCTGGGATGCCAAGACAAAGAATACAAGTGCTTTCATTGGCTTCAATGACCTTAAAATTTCCTAGAGGGTTCAGAAGAGATCAAATGAGAAAGTCAACATTAAAATAGCCGAAAAGAACAAAAATTTAATAATAGTGGGCTTGTTATCTGTGGTTCTGTCCTTTGAGGACCTTGTAACCGGTGGAAAATAACTGGATCTAAACAAAGCAATTCTATAGTTTAAGAAGGCAACAAGTAGGAATAAAGCATGACAGAAAAGCCAATCAAAACTAGACAGTTTTGCCTTACCTAGAAACTTGCTATCCCTCAGCAGAGACTCTAGACTCTTTTTACTACCTCCTCTACTCACTCCCAAAATGGGAGACACATCTACACATGCAGAGGTCCAGCATCTCTACTCCCCCAAATCACTAGCTAATGAGCTCAAAACCAGTAATCACGGCTAAGAAGCTACTGCATTGTCCCTGAAGTATCAGGAGACTGATGGCTTTCTGAAGCTGTAAAACCCTTTCCTGCTGCTGTGCAGTAACCCCACAGGAGAGAGTTGGCGTTGTTTAGCCTGGAGAAGAGATAGGAGAAATTACTGCAACCTTTCAGTATGTAAAGTGGGCTTGTAAGAAACATGGTGGGAGACTTTTTACCAGGCCCTGTAGTGACGGGACAAGGGGCAATGGTTTTAAACTGAAAGAAGGTAGGTTTAGATTGGATACAAGAAATTTTTTTAAATGAGAGTGGTCAGACACTGGAAGAGGTTGCCCAGAGAAGCTGCGGATGCCCCATCTCTGGAAGTGTTCAAGGCCAGGTTGGATGGGGCTTTGAGCAACCTGATCTAGTGAAAGATGTCCCTGTCCATGGCAGGGGGGTTGGAACTAGATGATCTTTAAAGGTCCCTTCTGACCCAAACCATTCTATGATTCTATACACAGAGAATAAGTCTCTTTACAGTACTCCAAATTACGGAGCAGCCTTCATGCACTTTTCATGACGCCTTTGAACAAAGGCAGGCTGGCAAAGGAGTTCACACTTACAGCCCACAAAATTGGAGAAAAACTAAGAAAAGAGACAAATAGATTTAAGCTACAATAAAGCTAGCCTGCTTTGTTGCTTTGTTCTCCTAGACTGCTCTGTGAGCTGAGGTGGTCTTCAGATCAACTCTTACCTCTCTGATTTGCTTAAATCACACAGGATAAGCTACAGAACAGCCAGAATGCAGAAATCCCAGAACACCACAGCCCCAGCTTAACACAAATCTCTCTGACTCTGTGCCTTGGAAAAAAGTCCCAAGCCCTGTCCCCTGATATCACCTTCATCCCAGGGAGACTGTCCCTGGGAATCAGCCCTGGGCTATCACTACACTGTCTGCAGAAGGAAGATCCTTGCCCGATGCACATACCGCTCTTGGCACAGGGAGCAAGCTAATCACAATATCCTAATGACAGCTCTCAGGCCTGTGCCCTGCCCCATTTTTATTCACAGCACATATGTAGCCACGGGGTCCTGAACAGAGGTAAGGCTCCTGTCAGCCTTTTACCCTTTTGGAACATCACACAGCAAAATTAAAGCTACCAATACACTACTCTGCTATTCATCTTTTAATCATGCCTCCATTAAGGTCTAAGAAATTACCCACCACTAAGCTATTCAGCTAAACACAGTAAAACAAAGCTTTCCCCATCTCCCCTTCTTTGCCAGCAACATCAGCTTATGTCTGGGAATCTCTTCTTTCAATCCCAAACCTCTTTTCTCACACTGTTTCCCCTCAACCCAGACTGCCAATGTTTTTAAATATATTGATAACTACATTGGACAAGTTTGTGATGGAATGATAACTGCACTACCTACACTCATGCTTTCACTTAGACATTTTGTCAGATTGAAAATGCTATTCCAAAGAACAAAACAAAAGCATTACATATCCAAATAGTACCTCATATGGCAGAAACCTAACATTGCCAGCCACAGGAAAAATGCTTCTACTTATCTGCCAGTCACTGAAAGTCTGATTATTATTATGGATATATTAAAGCAAAAAATCAGTCCACTTACTTCTAAATTTAAACTTTAAAAAGTCAATGTGGTTTCTTTTCTGGTATGTAAATGTCAATAAGTCATAATCGTTCCTGTTGAAAATAGATACTTAACATGAAAACAGCTGTATCAACCACAACCCTACCTAAATGAACTTAAATTTAAGGGTAGAAATTGCTTAAATCTCTTCAGTTAGGATGGATGCTGCTACTGGAACAAGTAATTTTTATTAAAAGCAAAATTAAAATCAACTTTCTCCATTTGTAAAAACTGCAGATACTAAGTTATTTGGTAATTGTTCATTCATTGCAAGGAAAATAACATTTTTAGCTGACAAGAATTTTTTACTGAAAAATTCTTTTAGTTCCTAAACAATTCATTTTTATTATCAAGCAAATCTCACAAAAGAACGCAAGAAGTTGCATTCCTGGTTTACTACACCCACCCACCCCCTCCAAAAAAGAAAAAAAAAAAAAAACACAACAAAAAGCTAAATCAAACAAATCAAACAGAAAAAAAATCCTGCTATCAACACAACATGGAATTTTCTATGGTAGGTGGAATTGTGAGGCCATGGCACAAGAGAGGATTTTTTAAAATTAAATTGGTTTTGCTGAGAAAACTGTGAAAATATCACAACTTTAATGAAATAGATCAAATTGAAACACCCAGACATTCCTTAAAGCTAGAAGGCATTTTCCCTTAAAACAATCAAGACTAATCCATTAATCCCTGTAGCCTTACCTTTACAAAACTGCAGCTCACTACCATTTCCAATTCTGTAACTATATTAAAAATACTGTTCCTTTTACATTTCCAGTGAAAACATTTTTATGCATGTAGCACTTGACGTACCAGACTAACACCAATCACAACAAAAATACATCAGATAGTCCAGTCAAATCCACCTGGCAGCATCATCAGGAAGCACATTATGGGGTTACAACCTTTGAAAGGAGCTAAACAGTACTCAAGGTATTTATGTTTCTTCTGTCCAGA
This sequence comes from Buteo buteo, assembly GCF_964188355.1. Taxonomy (NCBI): domain Eukaryota; kingdom Metazoa; phylum Chordata; class Aves; order Accipitriformes; family Accipitridae; genus Buteo; species Buteo buteo. The sequence continues at coordinate 29,215,809 of NC_134179.1, forward strand.
ACATCAAGAGCAACATGGAAAAAAAATACTAAAGCCATGAAATGACCAGTCGCTCCTTAAGTGTAAGCTCAAACAAGTCAGGAAGCTGAGTTTTAAAATGCTGGCAGTGCATCCTCAAGATTCCCTAAAGTCAGCTGCCCTGCCAGTACTACCTACGGAGGCTCCCTGCTCTCAGGAGTTCCCTGCATATCTGGAGTAGGGGACAGGCAAAACTCCAGTCTTATTTCTTGAAACAGGAGGCCAACAATTCTTACCAAAAAAAGTAATTAATGGAAGGTAATTTTCCTTTGATTTCATGTGCAGTAGAGTAGCAGAAAGCATGTTATATTCAGCTGACAGCTGCAAAGTGCATGATGAATGGGGCCAGCACTAAGGCCAATAAAAAGCAAGCCAAAAAATGGAAAACTTTTTCCTGTGAAGTGATTAAGGCTCCAGGTCTGGATCTTACGCTTCACTGTACCAACAACCACATCAGCTGCAGACTATTTACCAGGCCCCCCACCTTGGAAAACAAAAATCTTTTTTTTTTTCTTTAACTTTTACAATTAGTTTAAAGTACAATTCTGCTTCATATTAGCCTTTCTAAACTTTACACATAGATGAAAGTGATTTAGGAACATAAGAACTGCAGTTGAAGATCACAACTTTAGAAGTGTCCCTCATTTCCTTGGGATGCAAACTGGAATGTTTTTTAAAAACCTTTGAAATAATTTTAGAGCAAGAAGTGAAGTGTTCCTTACTGGTCATGCTTTCTACAGCAACACATCTGTAACATGAAAAAGCAAGACCCACCTACAGTACTAAAGAGGGAGGGGAAAAAAAAAAATCTTTCAAAGCTTATGGACAAAATTTTGGTCTCACATAGATGGGTATAAATGTTCATGCATTGTGACCAAGATCATTTTTTTTGCCCCATTACAGCTATAAATCACAACTGTCTGTAAAGAACACTTCTGAAGAAATGTAAGAAATGTTTTGCTCACAGCAGTATGTGCTGAATGCCCTTTTATCAGGTTGCACAATGGAGGCAGAGGATGGAGAGTACTTGGCATAGAAACAAGACAAAAATAACTTCCATCCATTTTTTCAAAAGCTCTTGTGAAACCAACTGCCTTAATCCAAGTTGAACGGGAAACACAGTTCTGGTACGTCACACTCGACAATAATAAGCTGCAGTTTCTGTATTTAACCTGTCTACATGACTCAAGGCAATTGTTTCCCCTGCAGTTTATGGGATGACTTCAGTGTTGCCTATTATGAGCTGCAGCGAAAAGGAGGCAATATGCCATTCTTATTTTGTCCTTCTTAATTGTAAATATTTCACTCAAGACTGCCTTTTCCTTTTAAAAATGAGTTTGCTCCAGCTTTTGCTCTTTCTCCATTCCAACCCAGCCATGCCATTGCCTTATGTTCCCTCAGCCTGTTCCAAAGCCACTCCACGCATACCTCCACTTCACTGTATAGCCCACTGAAAAACAATTTGCAAGGTTTTTTTGCCTCTTGTCTGCCTTCAAAATCAGCAACAGAACACAGCAGAGGAGCAGATTCTAACCACCTAGCTGAAAATCTCTGAGGAAATCTATAGCAGAATTATGAAAAGAACCAAGATTTTCCAAACTACAGTTTTCGTATCAAAGTTACTCTTTCTCCCTATTCTAAATAAAATTACATTATTATGAAATGTTCAAAAGGAATAGAAAACAGGTACTTAGTTGTCCTTTTTGCTTTTGAAACCTCTTCCTTTCAATTACACATTGTATATGTGCAAGAGCAAGAGTATATACACAGTCAAATGAATTCAGAATGCCTCCCCAAATACAGCAGCTGTGTTAAACTAAACAACCTACGTGGTGATAGTGCAGAAATACTACCTTATATATGCACCTCTTCCTGACATCACAATGTCTAAACCAAACACTGCAAAGCCAGCTCTTTTAACACTTTGCTTAAGATGTATTTGCCACTGCTACATCTTTGGCAGAAAAATCTTAGCTGAGATACAGCTCAGAAACACTGTACAATTCATTCTGCTGCCATCCATCTCACAAAAGAAAGCAGCAGAATTTAGTGAGTCATGTTAACAGACATAAGTACATAAAAGTGAATGTTATTACTGGTGGGAAACATTAACTTTGTGAGTCAGTTTCACATACTTCATCTACTTTCTTGTGAAAAGCACGATCTACTTTGGCAGGCATACAATGTGATTTATTTGGATCGCTAAGTAGCGATATTTACAGATTAATTAAAGTGCTCAGAGACATCTTTCATGTCTTGAAAAAAGGTCTCCTCTTCTGCTCTACGAATATACTCTTTAAATATCCCAATGGAATGTACTTTCACAAATATTTTCAGTTAATTTAGTACTTATGGTCTGCAGGTTTCCAGTAGTAACAAAAAAATACTGATACTCCTGAAAAAAGCCCATGTGATCATTGGTGCTCAGTGAAGAGTTGGCCAATTATACTCTTGTTTGCAGCTGCTAAAATACATTATATAAAAAAAAAGAAAAAAATTACATTGCATTCCTTTCTATTGTTAATCTTTAACATAAGCAACAGCTAAAGTGATGGAACTTGCTTCTATGCAGGATGGAAGAGATACTTGAGATTGTGAAAAAAATCTGGGCTACATCTTGAACGGTGAGATAGCAGACATGCAATCATCTTTGCTTTTTTAAAGATGTTCAGCAGCAGAATATGTTTGTTTACCTTTGCTTACCATTACAGCATGACCCCCCTGACTTTTCACTCAATCACAGTCAGAAGTTTGCCTCCAGTAGTTAACTTTTTTATCCAATTACCAATAAAATTTTTAACAATCCCTTCCAAAGGAAGTCCTGTACCAGGACTTGTAATTTAATGGTAGAACGAGACAGAGGTGCAGTAACAAAGCTCAGAGAGGAAAAACCTCACACTTCAAGGGCACCAAAGTTAAGTAGGTGGTGTTCAAAAAGAAATAAGAACATGGGAAACACAGAAATAAAAGGATAAAAGAGAAAAAATAAGGCTGAGAATATTTCACACCCCATTTGAAATCATTCACCTTTTAATATGAAGACTAAAACTGGATATATTTAGTTCCCACCACATACAAGAAATTACCCTCATCTGTAGCTTCAAGAGCTTGAATTCAATAGCTACATTCCTTTACCATTACAGCAGGATTCATTAGACACCTATGAAGAAAAACAGGTCCAAGTACGAAGAAAAACTAATCACAAGCCTTCCCTTTTTAATTACACTAACAATCTGATATTAATCTCTGTAGAAGTGCCTAATTAACTCCACAGGAAACAAAACAAACAAAAAGCCCACATTAATTTTAAAAGACTAGATGTGCCGACAGTTTTAAATTATGACACAGAAATCTTTCAGATTGCAGTTGCCTCTTCAGATCAATCTCAAGTCATATTACTCAAGCCATAAAGCGGTAAGCAAGCTATAAAAAGATATGCTTATACCTACTGGTCTAAATACACCAGTGCTCACACCACCACTGCCTTTGGCAGATTCCTTGACCAAGCATCAAGTTATATGGAAAACAGTCCTGTCATTCCTCCAGGTCAAAATTAAGGCTTACTGTAAGAAGACCATGGGAACAAGGCATATAGTGCTTTTTGTTTTCATGCATCTTTTTCATCAGTGAATTTGAAGTCTGCTGTGTAAGGTACTATTACCTTCATATCAACGACTGCAGTTCTCTTCCTAAAACATGCTATTTCCATTAACATTCCTGCAGGCAGTGTAATAGCAAGTCCTTTGCTAAATCAAGATTCCCAAACTGTACAGAAATTTACAGCAATGATGATAAATATTCCTTACTATACTAGTTGAAGTTAAAGGCCTCTTTATGCAAATCCTTATCCATGTGAATTACCCAATTAAAGGCAATTGTGTATTATAGCAAGGACTGGCAATATGTAGTACTGCAGTCTCAGATGACCATGATTAATCAGTGTTTAAACGTGATCCTTCAAAACAAAGCAAGAAATCATAACTTGCCTTGGACAAACATAACGGGAAAAAATGGCAATTATCTTCAGGCAGCTAAGAATGTTAGAGAAAACAAAAGCGATAAAAAATCTGAAATTCTTGGACTATTCTTTAGTGATATGCTTTTGGCACAGCACAGAAAAAGAAACAGATCTTTTCCAGACTGTACATAACAAGGTGCAATTAGCTTTCACAAGTTAAGGAATTGGACAACTTTAGTCACATGCTGTCTTTTAGCATTGTCTGAGCATTTTATAATCTCAGTGATACAGATGGTCACTTACCCCATTTAAGCTGAAGCTCTCCTAAGCAGCCATAAGCATCCATGAGTTTTTCATATTGCCCTTTAATTGCATCCTTTTCTTCTGGAGCTGAGAAACAAAACAAAAGGCAGCAAAGCTTAGTTTTCCAGTCTTTATAAAATTTTCAGATTGCTATTGCCTACACCAATGCTTCCCAGTTGATTTTTCTCAGTAAACAAAACTACAGTACAAAGGTATGGTTAAAATGCTGTAAGAACACAGCGATAAAAAAGTAATGGGACAGAAATGCATAGCCTCCCCACACACCACCCTAGAAGAAAGAAGGGCACTCACTACCTTTCCAAACAACGTGATTGTTAGTAATGTTCTTATTCTACAGTACAGATGCCACATCAGTTTCAGAATAAGTAAAGCAATATACAGGCACATGTAAACTTCACACCTTTCTAAAGTAAGAACAAAAATAATAATTTGTCTGGCCATAAGCTAAAATATATTAAATCTTTTCTCAATGTGCAAAAAAGAGATGGTTTCTGCTTCCAGATTCTCACAGTCTCATTTCAGACAGAACTGTAATTTTTTTATGCAAGATAACATAATTTGATGTAGATACAACATCAGATGTTGATTTCAAGAGGAATTAAACTTATATTTTAGTGAAGTAAGAATTAGCTGATTAAAAATAAAGGGTCAGATGCTGATGTTAGTTTTGTATATTTCTGCAAGAACTGACTTCAATGGGCATAAACTGAACATTTAGATATTAAGCCAGAACATGGCCCAAACTTGTCACTGGCTACTTTAAAGTGAAACCAAAGTACTTCCTGAATGAGTAAGTCTGTGTTTTGCATAAATTTCCCAATGAGGAGTAAGGTTGGCCTAATGAATGGGGAAAACAGGCTTTCACCCTCAAATGTCCATTTACTTCTCGAACCACAGATAAACAGCAACATGGTACTTTTAGAGGTTAGCTAATACTTTACAATCTTATGCTTCTAATAAACTTCAGCAGTTAAAAAAATCTGAAACCTCCAGGCATATAAAGGACAAAGAGAGCTGCCTGCAATGTATGATAGAACAGAAAAGAATGAAACAGACTTCTCTTTATAAACCTCAAGAGGCAAGTAGCTCAGTTAGAAGCACGGTAAACAAATAAATACCCCACATATCACTGACATTTCGAAGTGAAAGGAAGGATAATTCCACTCACAAAATTCCTTAGCAGAGGCAACCCCCAAAGGAAATCAAAATACATTTGTCTCAATTTTTGCACCCATGACAAATAAGGAAGGCTTGTTAATTTTTTCTTGATTTAATTTTTGCTATCAGACTTTCACAACTTATTCACTCTGCTTTCTTAGAAACACTGAGTGAACCAGGAGAAACTAGTAAAATGTTGATGCCACACACACCAGTGAAACAGGACATATGCAACAGAAAGAGGATAGATGGATTTTTATTGGGTAACTAAACCTCTGGACAGTAACAATATAAATATGCAGTAACAGCACCTCTTCAGAGCTGAGACTCTGGAAGCTCAGTTCTCTGGCACTTCGAAAAAACTTCAGCAAAAACAGTTTAGATAAACTATAAAAATGTTATGCTTTTTTTAAAAAAGACTCCCTGTGAAGCCTTCCTTATGTATTTAAAAAAAGAGAGGTTAAAAAAGTGATGTTTCACTTTCCATGGCATCTTTACTAAGTAGAAAAGAACAGCAACAACATACTGACTTTTTTCTTAATTCTGTTCTCTGCCTTAAAAGCTTATCCTTGTTCCCTTCAAAATAAAAAGGAAAACCCATAAACAGAATTCTTGCTCCAAATATTCCACCTTTAGGAAGAAATAGAGAATGACAGAAACAGCAAGAGATTTAGATGTCAGGCTGATGCAGGAGCTCAAAAACTTGCAGGCTAGGCACTCCCTGAAAGCATTTAAAAGACACCTTGAAAGCATGGTGGTACTCTTCAAAACAATTATGGGTTGGGAAGCTGGCTGTTAAAATGTCTGGTAAGAGTATGATCCAAAAGAAAGGAATTTATTTCAGTGTGGAAATAAACAACACAGAACTCACACCACTAACAGCAAGAAACACCTGACACTGGCACATACAGAAGCCACTGAAGTTTCCCAGGTCAAGCCAGAGGCATCACACACACATCAGCTCCTGGCACGGGACTTTTCCAAACACACAGACAAATAGCTGTGTTTTGCCAGTAATGGTACAGAAATACCCCGTCACTCTGGGCAGGCCATTTGACAGAACATTTGCCTGCACAGTAGCATCAGTCAGGGCATCAGTACCAACAGAGCTGCCTGGAAGGAAGAAGCAGGCTCTGAACACAAAGCTCCAGGAGGACTCTGGGCTGCATTGCCACTCTTTTTGGCTGGCTAACAACTTGCCAATAACTTCTATCACATGGCAGATTCTATTATTTATCACAGGGTTCGTTTTGCTCCCTGAAGCAATTTAGACTCGGAAATCAAAAAAGTGACAAAGTGCTCTTTCCTTGACGTTTCCATGAACTCTCGAAAGATAGAGCACGCTCTAAGACCTCACCTGTGGATAGTCCAAGAGTGAAGGAACATGCCAAAGACACAGCTATGTCTGTGGGTCATGCAAATGGAGAGGCCAGAATATTTTAGTGCATACAGACCAAAACTGCGTGTTACAGATACTGATGGAATTTGAAGACGGTTGTCTCATTATACTCCTCGGTGTTGCAGAAACTCCTGAGATGCACTGTGACCACTGCCATTTTGCGAGGGCCAGGGCAGGGGCCTCAGGCAGCAGAGGTCAGGCAGCAGCTCCCACGCACTGCACCCCCTCCATAAGGGCCCTCGTGACTGTGGGGATGACTCCTTCATCCCTCACAGCCTCCAGCCACCACGGCGCGGTCTCACTCCATGCCTTGCCAGTGTGCAAGTGAGGATACAGGCGTCACCCCTCCAGCACTGGGAGGTCCTAGGTGGTTTCTAACACACCCCAGCCAATTTTTTTAGAGGGGGTGAGGGATAAGGAGGAGGAATCTCCAACAACCATTATAAAAAGCAATCCATAGAAGGGATGACTAACGTATGACTTTACAAGGACATTATTGCAGAGGGCTTGAGACAAGTTCATATCTTATTATTAAAAAGAAATCTTTATAAATCTTACAAATCTCATATTGAAATCTCAAATAACTGTCAAAACCTGATCTGAAACATCTCCCACAGTATTCGCAAACAGTGCTAGGACACAAGAGCCAGAATCAGAAAAAAAGTGACTAGACAGAGAACAAGACTAACTGATGTGCTACTGCCTTTGCTGGATGAAGAAGAGAGTTAAAGGGAAAAATTACTACAAAACTCTGAATGATTGTTGACGAACAGGAGAAACATAAACCATATCTGACAAGTTTTAACAATATGGAAAACACTGTTTTAGCAACAACAGTTGACAGCTAGATGTGTCCAAAGACATGGCACTTTTCGAATCAGTAACATGAAAATGATTTCCACATTTCCTTGTTAAATGTTCCAAAGTCAGGGGTTTTATTCTGCAACGGCTTTCATAAAAACTCTGAAATGCAGAGGCAGCGAGAGTGGTCTGCTTGAAAAGCTAGGACAAGGACTGGATGTTTAACTATACTCTGCTTACATGTAAAATCCTTCCTCTTTCAAGCCAGACAGCTCGACATACATACAAACATACATATATAGTTAATGCACAATACTGCTACAGAAGTTGATGAAACTCACAAAAAAGTTTTCTACTTAGGGAACAAGTGAAGTTTGCAAATACATAGTGCATTTGTTTACTACTTAATAATAGCTACAGGTACTAAAGAGTACACATAGTAATTGCCAAACTCCACTAAAGCTTTCCATTAATATTTTTAGTAATCCTTCCTTCCACTAAGCATATAATTGCGTATCCACCCCTCTAATAATTACCACAATTGTGTTGTGTTCATAACAGCTTTACAGACCTGCACACTCTCTGCATTCCCCAAGCACTTTTCTTAATATCAATTATGTAAAAGCTCCTGATGTAAATTACATATAAGGTTGGCAAGTTAGCTCAAAATTTTAACCCTTGCAAAACAAGAGGCACACAATGATTCAAAGAAACTAAGCTACAATAGACTCAACTAAAAGTGATCTTTTTCCATGTGTAAAATGTTTCAGAAGCAAAGGAAAACACCATGAAAAGACCTGTAAGTACGTATACCACACGGCCTAATCAAGTGTGATTTCCTGCTTGTAAAAGCTGCAAATTCAATTTAACAGCTCGTAGGAACTGGCCAGACATACGCAGTTTCCTTTATTCAACCCTTCCTTAGGGCTGATCCCCCAGACTTCAGCAGGAACCAACATATCCCTCAAACATATGGTGTCCAGAAAGGTCAGTGACTGGAGGGAGAGGGCAGAAAGGTACCACAGTTCAAATTTGAACATTCAAGAGCTCTTGAAAAAAAAGAGTCTGGGACCAGGTTACAGGTTCTGGCTCTTCCCTCTTCCTTAAGCCTGATTCTGAAATATTTAGATACCTGCTTAGCTGTAGGTACCACTATACATGTATATTCTGAAGTATTTCTAAGTCCTTATAGAAACATAGGTTTGATGTGATGGGGTCTCAGTAGCTTGTTTAATTTATTTCTGTCATTTAGCATTTTGGGGAAAGAGGTGTGAATTTTCCCCAGAAAGAGCAAATCTATATCAAAATGACATTTCATACAAAAAAACCCAAAAAACAGGTGAGAAAAATATGTATACATATACACTGCCATCAGCATCTTGCCTAGAAATATGCCTAATGTCTGGTACTATATGAGTTTAGATAATTAACTTGCCTCCAAATTCTGATTTCTGTCATCCTCAGACAGGTCTAAAGTACTTTGTTGCATTTTCATTTATTTTCATTATCTTGCATCACTAAAATCTTCCTGTTCACATTCAATCCGAGCTATACAGACAGTATGCAAGTCATACTGTATTCTGAAATACCATATAGGTCAAGAAATACAGTGTTGGCAAGAGGTCTGTGGTCAGAGTTACAGAGCTAAGAGAGTGTGGAAATTCAAAACATTAAGCAATATATTTACCAATTTTCTAGAAAGTGGTATTTCTGGTTGAAAACACAACAAACAAATCAAGATAGGGGCATTTTGGAAAGATGGCTTCCTGTATTAGATTGAAAACATTCTGTTTCTAGGGAGGGATTATGCTTTCGTAGCTCCATGTATATATATTAATATTTTCATTTGCAACCAAAGAAGAATGGACTCATGAACCCACCAGGTTTCTACTGGCCAGCACTGTGGTCTGCAGGCAGTTAAGAACATAAAGATAAAAGAGAAGTCCCTAAGTCATTTCTCTGGAGCTTGACCATTATCTTTATGCGGTTCCCGTCATATATTACACGTATTAACATAGAAACTTGTAGTCACTACAGACATAAACCACCAAGCAGAATTTATACCTCACAACCACTAACAGTTCCCTAGTATACGTAAAAAGTCTTGTAATCTACATTGTACATTTATACCACTACACCTTCCCTCTTCTGTGTACTCAATTTCCATTTCAACAGCAGCAAAGGATCTGTAATGCACACTTGTTCCTATAACCTATAACAGTGAATTTCAGCCTGAGAAACCATAGTTTGCAAGTGCCCATTGCCAGCGTAACCAAGAAAAGCAAGGCTTCTGCTATGTAGATTCCACTACAAGTTTTGTAGGAATTCACAAATAGAAAAAGTTCAAACACCATTAAATTACAGAAAACTTCATAAAAATTTGTAATTGGATTATTTGATTTCTTTATTAATTTAAACAATAAGGTTTAGGAATACAGAGGCAATAGGGAGATTAGCTATATAAACATCCTGGCATAAGAGTCAAAAAAGTCATGCTGTAGGGCTCATTGTTTTGGATAGTGTATGTGCTCAGAAATACATTCACAATATGTTTACAGAAGTATTGGTGTTTGATTTCCATACCCTACTCAGCGGCATATTTATCCACCTAAATACAAAACTAAAGCTAATTCTAAAAAGTGAATGTACATATAGCACAGAAACTGCATTCTGTACAAAAAAAGATACGTAGGTAAATAATTGCCACTTTCTGGTTTTGCATCCCTCTCTCTGCAAGGCTATATTCTGATTTCACTCAGCCGCATCAGAGAACCACACACACCCCTACAACTGAAGCCACAGAGGAGGCACAGAGCTGCTCTGAGGAGTGCACACACACCTTACTTAACTCTATATAGGTTTGTCTCTAGTAAAGGCTTACTTCCCAGATCTGTGGGTGAAAGTCTGGAGGAAAAACTTCTGCCATATTTGCAAAAACATGCACTGTATCAGCTTTGAATTTCAGTATTTTCAAAACACCATGGTAATTTAGGATCCTCTGTAACAGGTGGTGTAACATCCTTTAATAAAAGCAATTGCAGAATCAAAGTGTTTACAAAAAAAAAAAAAATTATGTGCACCCTTTGGCTCTGCCCTTGCAAAAACTATATTTTTATGCTGAATTTCAATAGCAGAGCACTCTTGTTAACATAATTTCACTGAGATTACCTGCTATAATAAAGTTAAATAACTATATTTTCAGCACTATAGCCTTAGTTTAGTTCAGTGACTGCCTTGACAGCAGTTCAGAGCTGCATTCTGCAGTTCACTTCATCTATAAAGCATCAAAACTGTAATGTGTTAAAAGTATGAACAGCATTTGTATCTACACCCCCTCTTGTATAAACAGAAACGTCTAAATCAATGACAATTTTTCTTCATCCTTGACAACTCTAAGTTTCTTCCATATAATCTAATTATTGATGTTCTAGTTCAGAGAATTCCTGGAAGAATTGTTTCAAGCTGTCACCCATCCTTCTGGAGAGTACTGAAGCTTCAGGGTTGCCAGTGGCAAAAAAAAGCCTTTTGCCAAATGTGCTGTTTGAATTCAAAACAGTGAGTTTTACCCTCCACCCTACAGTGACATCATGAGAAGAGGAAGAAAAACTCCCATCTTCAAAAATACTATTTAATTTATGATATAACAGAAAATTGTTCCTATACAGATTAAGGTAAGGCGTTTGGGGCTATGTAGCTAGGTTGCCTGCTGTGATTTTCGATTCCTCAGTTTTTCCAAAAGGTTCTTAGGTTAGGTTTCCATTACAGCCCGACTATGCTCATTTTATAAATTGCTAACATCTCAGACAATTAGAGATCTCCACAATACTTTCTTACTACCGATATCAAATGTGTAAATAATTTTCAAGTTAGAAGTATTAAATAAGTAAATAAGGAAATTCTGAAATATAACCAATTTACAACTAAAATTGTCATCACGTTCTTTATAACGTACTGAGAGAGGAAGAAAGTATAACGTCATCCATTCATAATACTCTATCAAATTTTTGGTTTACATATTTGGAATTACAAGTTTGCCAGAGGTTTATGGCCTGTATAGACAATGTATTTATAGAAGTGTGTGGTTTTTTAGACTTCTTTTTTTGTAATGCCACTTCTTCTAGGATGATTCGCACTTCCTTCTGCTACTTGTCAACATTTAAGTTTCTTCTAGCAGAAAAGTATTATAGAAGCAATTGAACTTTATGTCATGCCTGTTCAAGGGTAAAGAGACAGTTGGTAATTATGGAAAAAGAATAATGAACAATGACTAAAATTTGCTCTCAGGCCTTCCATCCATGATTATTCCTCACTACGGGTCTATTGATATGAGGCTGCTATAGCAAAACTGCACAAACTGTTCTACAACTTAAATGCTCCAGGTATACATATCTGCTTTCATTTAGTGTGGAATTTTGCATAAGGCACAGTTGAATAACTCCTCGTCATCACAGGCATGCAATTTTTTAAAAACTTCATTTTAGAAAAGGAAAATTAGACAGAGAAGCCAAAATTAACACAATTCCAGGGCTAGTATATCTGAAACCACACATAATACAAAGCATTAACCTTCCACTAAAGTGTTCTGTGGTTAGTAACAACCTAAAGGCCAGTCAAACAAAACAAAATTAATGTTGTTTCTGTTACCACCCTGGCTGTGGAGCTTCCTCTTCACAATTCTTGTGAATTTACCATCACAATACCTACTGCTCGTTTTCCCTCCTTTTCTGGTCCTTTGCTGCATAAACAAAAGAAACGAACTAAACTAGCTCAACTAGATAAACTAGCTTTTCCTACGATACAGGAACCAACCCAGGCAGGAAAAGAGAAAACAAATGAAATAAAATGACAAAGCTATTAACATGGAACGGGCTGGATGCCAACACATGCATGATTACAGTTATCTCAAGAGGTAACACTGGACTTTCACAAGGCATGGCAAACAGGTTTTACTAGTCAGCATACAGATCACTACTTCAAAATTCTTCTAACATGTTTTAAAAGACTATATAAATTCTGTAATCATTTTTAGCTATAACAATTCAAATGGAGGATAGCATCACCGAGGGAGAAAAATCTATTGTAAATTGATGATTCCCTTAATTAGTGAGACTGCAAATAATCTTTCCAACTACTGGTCATACAAATGGCTTGGGGTCACTATATGAATACTGGTCTCCCAATTTTATTCATGCACATTGGCTTTAGGCAGTGGAGCTGCTTTAGATTTGTATCAAAATAACGGAATACAAACCAAAACCCACTAATATCAGTGAAGAGCTTTAATGCAACAGGTTTTTGAATCAGAGAAAGTGAGTAAAATGCTGCTCAGTACTACCAGACTTTTCACTTTGTCAGTTCATTGAAAACTGATACAAAAAACCCTAGAAAAACGTAACACATTAATGTCCACTATTACCTATGATTTTAACAAGAAACTGAACCCCCACAGTATCACACAATATAAAATTCCAATAAAATAAAAAAAATCCACAGTGTGGCAATAACAGACCTTTATCGTGACAGGTGAAAATTTTTTCACTATCAGAACTATTCTTGTGAAAATCAGCTGCCACCTGAAGACCTTTTTGGCTTTCTTCAGTCACAAAATCCCCAATACCTGAAAATTTAGCATTTTAAGTCTGGATGTCTTGCCACCATATATCAGGGAAGATTCAGCTCAGTGGGCCCTGATCCTGAGCTGACATTGTGACTGACATTGTACAAACCACAACAAATATACAGTTCTTACTACAATGAGTTCACAGCTTAAGTCTTCCCCTTTTCCTTTGAGCTGCTTGAATACGGACTCCTACAACACTGCGAACAGTGGCATGATTGCAGGAACACATATTACACGCAAAACAATTTAAGAACACAGCACAAGCACAACGAGTTCCCCTGCATTACTTTCTGCTCCTTACATTCTCAGTCACCTCATTTTTCTGTGGCTGCCTCAACATTAGCATTGCATTAACTCATGGGTGGCAAGTATGAAAACACAAGATGAGACAACCTTGAGCACGTTTTTCGACTTCCACTGCCCCAGGGGAGACTTGAGCTCCTCCAGCAAGAGCCAGATGCTCAACTACATACAGTGCAAACCACAAGGGCAGGCATGGCACCACAGCAAGAAGCCAGGTTTTCTTTATGGGGCATGAATCTCAAGTCAGTCATCCAAAACAATCTCTGCTGTGAACTGGATGTCTACACTGGTGGTTAGCACCCGATGTAGCTGAACAGAAACTTCTTCAAGAGGTAGTAGGCCCCATCCCTTTAGCTGGACCCTCCTTTGCAGTCAGTAAGGCCCATACAAGACTATAGAGTACAAGTCTTGCACAGCAAAGGTGCCCTGTGCTGAGATCCCACAATCACCAGGCAGGTGGGTGGCCTCTCCTGCTTCTTCCACCGCGACCGCTGGTGAGGAGGCTAAAGGCATCCAGAGAAGAGAAAGAGCCGGTCAGACATGGATCGGGCCTGGGGTCACACAGGGAAAAGATGCTGGCCAACCCTCCATGCGCGGCAGGGCACTGGGGTCACCCCAAAACGGCAGCAAGCGGGCAGGCCTGGAGGGCCATGCCGGACGGAGGCCGGGTTTTACAGTGAGGTGAGCGCGTTCCCGACGGTCAGTGTCCCACTGGGCCCAGGTCTGCTCTCTCCCCTTCCTCTCTCCACGCCACAGGGGAAAGTGCCCCAAACCTCCTGGGCATCGGCCGCTGCCACCGCACCCCGGCCCCCCTTCGCAGGCACCACACGAGCCCCGCAGGCACCACAGAGGCACCAGGCGCGTACCCACAGGCACGCCACCTCCCCAGGCCACAGCCACCCCCACAGGTACCGCGCGGGAAGCGGCCCGGCCCGGCCCGGCCCGCCGCGGGGCACTTACTGAGCGCCGCCACTGTGCCGGCCTCCAGCAACAGGCAGTCCTGGCGGGTGCGCGCCTCCAGCAGGGCGCTCGGCGCCGGCTCCTGCTTCCAGAGCAGCCGCAGCCCTTTGCTCAGAGCCATGGGAGCCGCTGGTCGCCGCGAGGAAAGAGCAGGGGCTGCCGGCGAAGGGGGGATGCGACCCCCAGCGCGGGTGGCGAACGAGCCTCCGCCTCCTCAAGCGCACGGAGCGCGGCGCCCGGGGGGCCGCCAGCAGCCCCACGCCCCCCGCGGGAGCTCCTCCGAGCGCAGGGTCCCTGATCCTGGCAGCCCGCTTCTCCCCGGCGGCGAGGACGCCCAGGGAGGCGGACGAGGAAGACGGCCGTGTCCCCTTTCCGGGAGCCGGTCACCTCAGCGGGCCTCCCAGTGCCTGTGAGGGGGCGCCCAGCGGTGAAGGCAGCCGAGAGTTTGCGGCTGCCGCTTCTCCGCGTCCCTGCGGCCCCGCGGCACGGCTGCTGCCTCCTCCTCGGGGAGTCCCCGGCTGCGGGTCGGAAGCGACCTTCGCCTTTCCTCTCCGCCTTTCTCTTCCCACGCACGGTCCCGTGTAAACTTTCCAGAGTTAACTTTGTCCCTCTGGCTCCCTGGCTGCGGCGGCTCCTCCTCCTCCTCCGCCGGGACAGGTACAAGCCGCCGGCGGGGCGCCACCACCCGCCCTGCCCGCGGGGTAGGGGAGGCGCGGCGACCGCCCGCAACGGCCGCGCCGCGTTGCCTCGCCCGGCGGGCTGCTGTGGGCCCCCGCCCGGCCCGGCCCGGCCCGGCCCCGCCCGAAGGCGCCGCTCCCCACCCCCTCGGCGGCGCGTCCGGGCCGCGGTGGCTGAGGTGAAGCTCGCCGTCGAGCCCCCGGCAGCGCGGCGGGCCCGCCAACGGCCCTTCGCGCGGCCGCGCTGCGTGAGGCGAGGAGGACCGGCGATACGTGAAACGCCTCGAAACGCCGAAATTGCTTTCCCCGCCCGCCTGGCAGGCGGAGGCTGCTGCCCGGCTTTGCCTTGGGAGAGGCCGCGCTCCTTCCCGCTTCCTATGGGGAGCGGCCGCCCGGGCTCTCCGCGCCGCCCCGGCCTGCCTGAGGCGATTCCCGCCGGCCCAGGGGGGGTCGCGCAGCTGCTTGCGCAGGGCGCTGCCCTCGGGGTTCACGGGGTGGTTCGGCCGTGCCTAGAAAGCGCGGTCCCGCGTGTTCTTGTATGAAGCGTTTCGGGTGAAAGGCACAACGCACGTTTTAGGTTGACTAGTAATTAAAAAGCAGCGTTCCTTCATATAAAAGTGCGCTTTTCTTTTTCTTCCTCTGATATTGCAGGATTTCCATCACAATTCCCTGTTGAGACTGTACAGGTGCTAGTTTTTCCGGAGTTCAGTCATAATGGATTGAGGAGGTAGGCACAGGTACACAAATGTGTTCAGGCGAGAGAAAATTTGCTGTAATTTCTAGCAGAAAGTGTAGTCCTATTCATACACAGGTAAATCAAGCACAGTTCTAATCTGTTAATATGGCAGAATTATACTTTACATTTATATGAAGAGAAAACTGCAAAACTCAAAGTACCCAAACTACCATCTGTTATTACTGTCTAACGTCAACATTAAGGACATCAGTCATGGCTGCGCTTTGCCAGGTGGCATATAACAGTCCCTGCCCCTGTTGAATGTGATGGAAAGAAACTGAAAAGCAGGTACTGCCTTCCTGTCACACACCTTTATTTGTTTTATAACTAGTAGTAATTTGAAAAGGAGATTAACTTTAGGTATGTTTATGGTCCCTTCTTAAAATAGATAGCATTTTGAAAGGATCTGGTAGAGAAATTTAGGTACGTTTATGGTCTCTTCTTAAAATAGATAGCGTTTTGAAAGGATCTGGTAGAGAAAGTGGGATTGGTGTTTGCATAGGGCTTTTTTTTTTTTCTTTTCTTTTCCCTGATCCCAATCTTTGATACAGTATGTAGGGTGAGATAGAGTGCTGGGTAATATGAAAGAAATGACCCAGAAACTGTAGAAATTAAGTCACCAGGATGAAAAATGTGAGAGAGCACACAGCTCAAAATTTGGGGGGGTTTAGAGAATGTAAGAAACAGTGTGATTTAACCATTCTCAATTTTAAACAGAAAAGGGATGCCTTTCTTACAGCTATCCTATGGGAATGGCAAACCAAGAATCCATTTATATCTTTGTCATCTTTCACCATGACATCTTTCCCTAGAGAACAGTGCTTGAGATGAAATACTACAAGTATCATTTAGACAATCAGAGCTGCCTAAGACAGTTGTATCGCTTATGATTTTAAAAAGTTGCCCTGGATCATGGACTTCTGTATTTAAAAATAACAACAACAACAAAAAACCCTACTCTTTTTTATCTTTGCCTTTGAGGAATGATTCTTCATAGTCCTCATTAAACTCCATCATGAGAGTAAACTGTCACTTGGAGGACACTGGTATGTCACTCTATTGCCTGTGCTTGTAATTTTAGTAATCTACCATTAGTAATTTTTGTCATTAGTCCTTTTCACTGCAAATTACAAGAACACAAAATTTAGGATTGTTAACAAAAATCTTACTGTCAGATTTGTTGGGCAAAATACTAGAATAAGGACTGGTGCACCTGGGTTAGTTTTTTTTTCAGCAACTCAAATCAATATGAGGAGATGAAGATGTGAGAGGAAAACTCAGGTGAAGGTGGAAAACTGGAAACCTTTAGCAGTGTGTATGACAAAGCACTGCTTCCATAGGTGACTGTGAGTGAGTCCTTTTTAATCTGTTACAAACAGATCTTTTCAGAGGGTTTTGGCTACAAAACATCCACAGCATGGAAAGATACATTTTTAAAGGTGTGATGTCATGATTACTGAAAAAGCAGTGAGTGAGTTAATTGGACTTTGTGTCATGGGTCAGTTACCTTAGAAACGTAAGGCTGAGAAGGCAACTATCAGAAAATGGTGAAGAGGAATGGTAAATAATGCCACACAGTTTACAGACCTCCTTCATACAGAATGACATCCAAAGTGAGGGCTCAGATAGGAACCTTGCTCAAAATATTAGAGGGTATGCAAAGGTTTTGCTTGCCTTATTTTATGGCACTCTTTTCATCTAACCAAACTGACTGTGATTCAATGCATGAAAGTCCATTTTTACAGGAAAATGTTGAGACTGACAGATCATATTTTGGCTGACATTTGGACTTCAGCTGTCTTGCTCTGGAGCATTTGTATGTGGGTATCACGGAAACTGATTAATTCCTGTAGTCATTTGAGGAGTCCTTCAGGGGAGCTCATTCCCTCTTCCTCAGCATCTGTTTTCACCCAGGCCATACACCCTTATTAGCTCCTCAGCATTTTTTCATGTTATCTTCCTTTCTCAGTGGATTTTTCCTTTCCTTTAATCTTCTGCCTTGATAGTTCCATCATATTAGTTTCTTTGCCCTTTTTCATGCTCCCATATTTGGTTCTTTATCATTCCCTCTACCTCTGAGCAGTCACAGATATTTTACATTGCTTTCTGAACGTTCCCACAGCTGAATAGTGGGAGGTGATCTTCCACCTGCCGCTGCTGCCTTCAGCTGAGAAGAAGCAACAGGTCGGTGGGCTATCTCTACTATTCTGCATGCACAGAATAGTGGGAGAATTTTGGAGAGTGGAATAGCTCTTGTAAGCAGTAGTGTTCCTTTGCTTTCCTTTTCTTCTTCCAACTTCTTTTCCAACTTCTTTCCAGCTCCTGTCTTTAGAGGAGGGGGAGGGAGATCCTTCTCTCTCCCTGTCAGAAGGGGAGGAATCCTTAAGATCTCATGTTTGCTGACAGCAGAACTATGTGAAATGCAGTTCAAACAAAATCACAGCACTGATATGTTAGAGGGCCGGCCTCCATGGTTGGACGACACAGCCTTCAGCTACTAAATAAAGTTTAGTTCCCGATAACTCACCTGTGGCATAAATTGTGTTGGAGATAATGTCCACACTGTGTTTATACAGATTTTTAAGCACAGTTCTTTTGCTATCATTAGAAATTCAGCTGTTACCTCAGCTGTAGAAGTCACCTCAGTGTAATTCCTGAACTCTTCTGTCTTCTTCCAAGTCATTATTCACTTTGGCTCACATTTCCAATTCCTTCCCCTGCCCAGCCCCTTGTTTACCTCTGAAGCATGCTATGCGTTATAATGACTCATGCTTCTAGGTCTTCATGGTAATGGATGTTTACAGGGTCTGGATAACTGCCTTAATGAAGAAGAGTCCTGCATGCTGATCTTAGCAGGTGGCATTGTATATTTGTCTGGAGACGCATCAGAAAAGGAACAACAGGGGTGTTACAAAAAAGACTTTAGCAGAACTCGGGAGAGAAGGCTAGAATATTGGGCTTAGCTGTCTGCTATGAGTCTGGAAGAGCTGTGTGAACCCAATATCCTAGACCTTGGGGCACAGAACGGGTTAATGTCCCTGTAGTATTACTTGTTTGTCTTTATGTGCTATTGAGTGATCTTTGCAGTCTGGGACTCTTGTACAAAATTCTTTGGTGATACACAGTAGAAAAAAAAATACCTGTCTGTGTCCAATATTATGCTACTGGAAGCAATGGTAATTTTTTTTAAAGCTCTGAGATTAAATTTAAAAGATTACTTATGACAGATTTCCTGGAGATTTCTGGCCACTTGCACATAGCCTCAGTGGTCACAAATTCCTCAGGAAATGTGTGTGCCCACAAGGTCATTGAAAACAGTTTGGGTTTTGCCTTTTATGAGAAACTTTTGACTTCAGTAAGTAAAGAAGAAATAGGGGAAATACCTCAGCATAGCTTTTCCTGCACATGACATTCAAAACAACTAGTAACTGCTGCTAATATGCAAAACCTTTTATTGTTTTCACATTTTCTAGTTAATATTATAATAACGTTTAAGGCTAAAATTTGCCACAGAGAAGCATTTGCAATATTTCTAGGCTAAAGTGCTCAAAATGTTGCTCTGAAAGTAGCTGTGGGTTTTTAATGTCACCTCTTGCACTCAGTGAAATTGAGAGAAGAGCTTTCTATTCTAGTTGGTTACTACACTTGTCTTGACTGTGTAAAGAACTTTATGTGAAAAAGACATCTGGTACTTTGTTACAGAGAGATTCTGATATACTTCGAGCTAGGTCACTGTTTTGCAACAATGTCAACAGCAATTCCTTAAAAATAACTCTGGGGAGCATAAGAAGCACAAGTGATAAATTAGTATGCTTTATTTGTGTGTTTAGATTTTGACAAAGAACATTTGACCTCGCCATGAATATAAAAGGAGTGATGCAGAGACATTTTCTTTGCTTAAGCCACTGACAGTATTTTCAACTTTCCACTCCTGTTTACAACCTTGCCCGACGAGCTCCGCTTATTCCTTGCCCTTGGGAGCTGTGATCCTTACAACAGGGAAAAGAAACTTTTAATACTAATATTTCTGTGTCAGTATTACCCTTTAATCAATTATTTGGAAGGAAGAGGGGTGGGTATCCTGGTTTCAGCTGGAATAAAGTTAATTTTCTTCCTAGTAGCTGGTATAGTGCTGTGGTTTGGATTTAGGATGAGAACAATGTTGATAACACACTGATGTTTTAGTTGTTGCTAAGCAGTGTTTATACTAAGTCAAGGACTTTTCAGCTTCTCCTACTGCCCTGCCAGCAGAGGCTGGGAGTACACAAGAAGCTGGGAGGGGACACAGCAAGGACAACTGACCCAAATGGTTTAGTGGGCATGGATGATGGTTGGACTTGATGATCTTGAAGGTCTTTTCCAACCTAAATGATTCTGTGATTCTATGAAATGAGCCAAAGGGGTATTCCATACCATGTGATGTCATGCCCAGTATATAAACTGGGGGGAGCTGGCTGGTTGGTGGACACTGCAGCTCGGGGATTGGCTGGGCATTGGTCAGTGGGTGGTGTGGTGAGCAATTGTATTGTGCATCACTTGTTTTGTAAAACATGACTTTTACTTTTTTTTCCCAATTCTCTCCCCCATCCCACTGTGGGGGAGGGAGGGAGTGAGCAGCTCTGTGGTACTTAATTGCCAGCTGGGGTTAGACCACAACAGTGGGTTAACAAAGCAGACCTGAGCTTCCAGTTCAGCAGGATACTAAAATATATGCCTAACTTTATCAGTAGCCTAAATCTCACAGCTCCTTGCTTGGGTGAGACTTCTCCAGTGAATAAACAGTGGAGGTTCAGCTGCTAAAGGTGGTTGGACTGGAAGCCAACTGGCTTTAGGTTCAGGTTTAATCAGGGCCTATCTGGCTGCAGGCTGTAGCTCCAGATTGGCAGAAGAGTAAGCTGTGAATTCAGGCTCTGAATGTGTACCAGAAGTGGCTGAGATGCTCTGGTAGAGTGCTATTTTATAAATGCTGCTAATGAAAAACTGCTTTTGAAGTGTTGTTGGGAGGTCAGTAGAATTTCTCACCTCCTCTTCCACTTATATTCTAACTGTGTGTGTGCTAAATGAAAGAAATCTATCTAGAGAGGCAGATTGACTGCATTCACAGATACTAGCCTTTTCTTATTAAGAGACTATTTTCAGTAACAGCAGCTGTTTTAAAGCTTAACTTTCTTCATCCCAAAACTATGTGGAGATGAGCAGCATTAGTCAGACAGCATGTATTTAGGCAGTAACAGTGACCAGACAACCAGATAAAATTTTTATTCTTTATTCCAGACTGACATGGTTATGATTAGTTGTAGGTATTCTCCTCTCGTGTTCAAAGGACTAGGAAGCCACAGAGTTTTCCACTGCTTCTTGCCTAATTTTCTGGAACTCCTGACAAGAAAACCAATATACTTAATAAAACAGAAAGTTCAAATTTAAAGTGGACTGCTTAATATCTACACAGACACAGATGCAGCATGTATGTTGGCAGTTTTTCTCAGTGAGCATATGCCTTTTCTTATCTTCTGACAAATTGTGCACACCTCTGTTTAACATCAACAGTGAAAGCAGGGTTTCATGATTACCCCGTATCAAGGGATATGGTTTTGATGAGGTGGCAAAAAAGGCCTTCCTCTTGGCCATGAATCAACCATGAAGAAAACTCCAGAAAGAGGCAATCCCAGATTGCCTGTTGTGGCATTTCTCTAGTATATAGTGGCTACCATTGTCACAGACAGTGTACTAGAAGACACTGCTCAGTGCACCAAAGTAATTCTTAACTTAATTCTTAAATAAGAATTGAACTATTCTGTTGATGCTCCATATTTGTAAGAAGGAAGAATAGAGTTTTTGGTTGTTCAGAATCTGTGAGTTTCATTGTCTGTTGAGAAGTTATAGCCAGACAGAAACAGATGAATATAAGGGTAGAAAATGCCAGAATACAACAGCAAGCTGATTATAATACAGAAAATGAACCTGAAAGCTAAATAGTTTAAAAGAACAAAAACTACACTTGTATTTTTTAGACTAACCAAGTTGTACAAAAATTGGAAAAGTTGAGGAGAAAATGCAGTCAGTCAAATCACAGCAGGGTTTCATATATATATATATGGATAATTTTTTTGGTGCAGTACACTTTATTTATTGAGGAAAATGTTAGCTTCTGATCCCTCTTACTATGATTAATTTGTAAATTAGTTCTGTTAATACAAGAATCTTTAGTTATTTTGTTCTATTGGGTAATACAGAATACACAGGAGAAAAAAGGAGCACATGAAGTAGATGAGACCTATAACGAGGGACTTAAAAATGAGGGGTGGGAAGAGAGGCCAAGGAGAATGGAGTTTCCATGCTCAATTCATAACTCTAATTAATGTTAATTTGTTTAAAGCTTATTGAACTCAAGTCTGTCCTTGTGTAATTCAATGTATTATCAGCATTTTACTTTTTCCTACTTTTCTTCAGAAAGATCTCATAGGTCTTTAAAACTGCTTTAAACACAGCATGTGGCATTAGTGATCTGTGCCATTAACCTGGTAGAACACAACAGCTATCTAGCAACCAGTATCACCAACCTCCAACTACTAAAAAAAGGAGCTTTTTATCTCTGTAATGAGTAGGTTAATTTCTCCCAAATCTTAAATATAAACCCCGGTTCTCATGTATAAGTTCCATGGGAAACATTCCCTAGGTGTAAGGTTTAGGATTTATTTGCTGCATCTTTCTTGAGATACAGAATTTCTAGTTAGTACCTTTGATAATGGACCACTGGTTGTATGCCAGATACTAACCCATGCAGAAGAAAGCCATGTATTCAGTCACCCTTTCAAAGCAATCCAAATTGTCTTGCATGCATAGATTTGCTCTTCTATTATCACATGTCAACACGTTTTCCATTTTAGTTGTTTCCAGTACAACACATGTAGTGCTTTTAAGTTGAACTTAGGCTTGTTTCTTTAATTTCACTTCATAAACAGATGCTTTGTGGTATTATGTCTCCTCATGCTTTAAAAAGCCCTGTCCATGAATTTTCAGATTTAGAGGGGTTTCAGACCAAAGAGCAAGGGGAGCAAGAGGCAGTATAGTAACACATTCCCATGAAGGAGGGAGAACATATTCATTTACGTGGAAGACTGAGGGTTTGAGGGTTTTTTTTAACTGTTTTTTGTAAATTTTGAAAGATCTTGTAGAAATGGCATTGGGTGATAAAGCTTAGGTGTTCTCCTTCTCAGCAGCTTTATGACAAGATGACTTAGACCAAATAGTTTGAAAAAACAGTGAATATGAACTAGTTCAAATCAGAATAGTTAAGGGAGTGCCTTGGTACATCACCAGCCATGAACTGGAGAAGGGTAAAGAAAAACTAAAACAGTAAAATAGAGCAAACTAAATAAAGAGTCAAGCTATTTCACAGCCCCATAATTCAGGGTGAATGCGGAGTGAATAACATATGTTTTTCTTGCAAGGAAAGGAGGACTATAGAATGAGGTGTTATCTCTGTCAGTGCTGCTGTAAAGGGGTAGCTGACAAAATAGCACAGAGTGTGCAAATGAGAGGAACAGACCAGAAAAGAGAAGGCCTGAGGAAATACCATGGTTTGAGGTTATTTGAACAACCATTTTGGTATGTTACATTATTCTTAATGTACCAATTAAATCCGTGGACAATGTGTATGTACAAGTAAGTATAGGTAGGCTTTCATTCTGCTTGCTCATCAGTATTTGTTTTTTGACAATTTGACTTGTTTATTTAGGTGTGCCATTCTGCTTCACTAAAGCAAGATTTTGCATTGCTTTTACAAAAAGAATTGCTTGTACTTCTAACTTGTGCCATGTCCACTATTAACATATAAACTATTATAGGAGTTTGAGGGTGATTAAGAATGATACAGGATGCAGATGGTTTAGATTTCACTGTGTCTGTAGCCATCATGCAATCCCTGCTAGTCTGGGGACTGGTCATGGCATGCATAGCAGAAATGATTAGTCCGTATAAGTGAGTAGACTAGCCTAGGCTCACTGGCTCTGCTGATTGAAAGCTGTAGGAATAAGAGCTGAATTCACTTGCAGCCTATTATATTTTCTTTCTCCAAGCTGGGGGGCAGGGGAGCTTAAAAATTATCAGGGTGGAAGGGAGGTGAGAAACCATCTCTCCCTGTAGTCTGCATTCTATTCCTAGGATAGTTCCTTGCTTTTGGTACCAGCTACCATTACAGGTACCCCAGTAGTACCAGTGACCTAGGCAGGCTGGTGTGCGTGGGAAGGGGTGAGTACAGAGCGTGGGCAAGCCAAAATAAACCTCAGCAGTTTAGTAAAGCAGGGGGTGGGGGGTGGGTGGAAAGGCTGTGTGTGGGTGTGGTTGGAAAAGCTCAGCAAAGCTGTGGATTTGGGGGGAAGCCAGCTCCTGGGGTGTAAGAATTACAGTGCCATGTAAAACAAACTTTGGAGGGGGCAGGGTTGGCTGGAATGTGGCATCAATGTTCATGTCTTCCCCTCTGTTTGAGCCACATGCCAAAAGTAACAGCCCTGTTTCTGTCAGGCACCCAGTCCACTATCGTTCACCTCACGCAATGTCTGTTTGCTACTTTTTTCATTACCTCTACTTAATTAGCTCTTTGGATTGCCTTCCTTGCTGCCCTCGTCACTGACTTTTTTTTTCTGTTCCTTACAGTGCCATTACCCTTCCTCTAATTTGTCCCTACCCCTCCCTTCTCTGTTCTCTGATGCTTTTTGCCCAGTTGGTCTGCTGATGGTTAGTTTCTGTTATTAGTGATCCTGATGCATACAGGGAGCTACTGTTTGGTTATCCCTGCAATCACTTCCTGTGTCTTTTAAAAAAGATGGGTGCAATGACAGCTTTCCTGTGCTCTTCTTACAGAGTAGCTATCTTGAATAATATTCCCTGCATATTTTGGTAGGAGTTCAGCTGAATTCTCTCTTTACTCCTTCCAGAAATTTGAAATAGACTTTGTCTGGTCCTGGAGATTTATTGCAAAGTACATGGAAGGGCCAGAACTCGTGCAGATCTTTTCCACATGGAAACACTGATGCACAGAGTTCATAGCATGCCTGAATAAAAGCAGAGATGCTCTGTGACCTTAAAAATGCCTCTTTGCAGATTTGTAACCAAAATCACTTTAATATTAGAAGCTGCTGCTCAGAAGGCTGCCCTGATAAAGGAACAGAAGTCCTGGATGGGCCAGGTTACAACATATTGCAGAGAAACCATTATAAAATGACTACTGTTGGGCAACCTCCTGCCTTAAGAGACAGATCTATGCATGCTGACTAGAGTTATTAATTTTTTTTTTTATGATCACCTGCAATTGAACTGTTGTTTAGTGCTGGTCCCACAGTAAAAAACTGTAAAGTATCCTGGGGCAGATTTCTAGGGCTGTTTACTCACTGTGCCAGAAGCCAGCTACGCTCACACCCTCTCTGTGTCTTCAGGGCCATCAGCTGTCTAGCAAAGCCTCTTGCAAGGCACAGAGCAGAACCAGTATGTTTTGTAAGATCTTAGCTGGCTTCACACAGGACCAGCCAAAGTGTCACGGCATCCTGGGATTGAGGAGGAAGCAGACAGTGGTGGTGCACATCTGTCTTGTCTTTCTCCATGCTGTAGAAGGGTTTATCACCAGACCTGTGTGCTGCACATACACCTGGAGCCAGCCAGGGTTCAGCAGTGGACCTGAGCTGATTACTGCTCTCTGGCTCCACAACAGTGAGAAGAACAGCCCAGAGACCATGCACAATTCTGCAGTGCTGTCTACACAGCTGCAGCTATTGGCACAAGTTCCATTGCAAACACCCAATACGGTGTTTACTTGTTGGTTGGGTTTTGTTTTTCTTCCTGTGACACACAATCCCCTTCAGGAAGGGCTGTTTTATTCTACTATTAAAAAATGACTTAAGGCCACTAGTCATTTTTATTGGATACTAACACTAGATAATTACAATATAAACCTAGCAGCTCACTCAAAGGGGAGCTGTGCCAGACAGCACCTACAAACACAGCTTTTCTGAACTCAGCTCTTGTTTTAGGAGCAGACCCTCAATCCCCTTTGAAACTACTGCAGTCCCTTCAAGTTGCCCTCCTCTCATGCTGATTTTACACCACATTCAAATAGATCCCAACTCCTGCAGCCATGCTGCAGATTTATTTTACAGTATAGCAGTCTTTGGATAACAATCTCCTTTTACTGATTGCAAATTTGGTTTAAATTTTGGAAGACTTTCATAAACACTTGCATTGTGCTTTTGTTTGTTTGCAGGCTTTTTTATTGTGGTTTTCTTTCTGCCAAGCATTAAGCCTGTGTTTATAAGACTGGCACTAGTTCTTCCCCAGTAAAGTTTATCTATTGCCAAGTAAGCATAAACATGCTTATACTAGGGAAGAAGTGTTCTACACCTACCTTCCTTCCTGAAGTTTTGTCTTGGAAAAAAAAAGTCCTTGCTGTAAGTTTGGTAGGTGCGATTTGGAACCAGCCAGAAAAGTGTCACTACTTAAACAGGGAAGACAAATGAAGAGTTTCCTTACTTCTCAACTTTCTTTGCAGGCATAACAAATCCTGAGTGGTGCCATCCTTGTGAGTACTATCAGATGGGAACTTTCTGGGGCAATGTCAAGCTCAGCAGCTCCATCCTAACAGCAAGCAGCCTATTTTACATTTTGCTACTATATTGCAACAGATGCTATATTTAACTATTAAATTCTCTTCCAGGTGTTGCATTTTTAAACAAAATCTTTACTGAGCTTAAAAATAGTAGTCAACTAGTCAGGAACTAGTCAACAATTAGAAAACTGTCCCTCACCCCTGTGTGGCCTTCATTTTTGAGGCACCTTCCCCTTTGGCATTTGGTGAATCATTATATTATTGGATGCAACAAATCTGACAAGATCCTGTGTCTGGCCTGGAAAGAATTTGATTAAAAATAATAAAATAAATATAAATAGATGAACATTGGAAAAAACAGTGGAACCCTCTTGTTTTGGGCTTCTGAAGGTCTGTGTTTCCATCATGTCATTGGAAATTATAGTAGCAGGATTAAAAAAGACAAAAGATGGGATTATCACATAAACATTTTAAGGGGCTTTGAGAAAAGATATTTCAGATTCCTAGTATAGTTGTGAGTGCTGGTAGTACCATAAGGCAATGACATCCTAGCCAAAGTCCTCCAGACAGTCTTACAGAATGGCAACAACACACTAGCAATGACATTCTCCCACCCTAGCAGGAGACACAGGGTCTCAGAGTTGCCAACAAAGTGAATACAGTGCAATTTATGTTAGGTGTGCAATAAATTTTGATGGGTCCAGAAAGGTCTAGATGAGCAGGCAATGCCAGAGGATCATATGGGAGCAGGAAGATACTCTTCTCCCAAACTGTAAAGCAGAGAAGTAAGCATAATAAAGCATTTAATAGGATTAAGAGATGAACTTTTGTCAATCTAGATTTACAAATATTACAAAGACTTGGTGGTTTGTGTTTGATACTGCAATATTATTTGCTAACTATTTTAACATTATTATTGTCCAAAGGCAATTCATAGTCCTAGAAGCTGCTACCACTCTTGTATACAAAGAGCTATAAAGTACAACAGCTAGTACCTAAACTAATCTAATCTAGTTATCTTGATGTAATTACAGATCTGAAAGAAGCCTGATAAGTATTTACCTTCTGCATTAGAAGTACCCCATTATGTTTCATCTACAACTGTCATTTTTGGGTTGTTTTTTTTGGTTTTTTTTGTTTGTTTTTTTTTTTTTAAACAGACTGATTTTTTTCTGATATTCTACTACAAACGGTCAGAAAGAAAAAGCTTGCCTTTCAATTTGTCAAGGTCCTCCTGTTTTTCAGTCCCTTTATCCTCTCCTTTGGTACAGAAAACATGAATGTGCGCTCTTCACAGTTCCTATTCTGTAAACTCCAGGCTGCTGTCCCACTATTTTCAAGTCTCCTGTGGGTGACCAAATTCATTACTCAATGAGGCATCATATAATTGCAGGTGGATGTGGGTGGATGCTATGACAAGCAATTTAACAGGTACTTCTTGCATGTACCAGAAACTTTACCATTGCAAACTGTCAGGAGCTCTGGAGTTAAGCATCAGCTGAAGGGGCTGGGGAGGCAGGGGGCTGCTTAAGGGAGGAAAAGGAAGCTGGGTAGGGGTTGGGGATTGCAGTTTTGAACATCGCTGAATTTCAGCATCAAATTCCTTCCTCAGAATTAGCAGTTGGGTTCCATTCTCAGCCCTCCTACCTTCTTGGCATGTGACAACTCATTTGTCCCTCAGTTTCTCTATCGGTAAAATACAGAGAGAATACTCACACATCCTGGTACAGGTCTTTCACAGCAAAAGGTAAAAATACTTGCCTGTCCATTCATCCCTGCACTAACATTTCCTGCAAGGAAGCCTATAGGAAAAAATCATGTACATTCAGAGCAGGTTAATTTACTGAAACCACACATGTAGAAATTCTGTTTCTGGAGAGCTCACCTGGTGCTTGCTTTCATATTACTCTGGTCTTTCCTAGTTCAGGGCAGACATTGTTCACAGGCAGGAACAAGTCTGAAGAAACACTGAGACACTCTAAACATCAGACCACAGCACGCTCCCTTGGCCAGACACCCCCAGGCAGCTGTGTTTCACTCCCAGGCCACATGACCTGCTTTGGTTTAGATGTGTTCTTCCTCCCCTAAGCTCAGTGCCATGTTTACAGATGCAGCCTTCCTGTTGGTCACTCCTTCATGTAAATGGGACTGCACAGCCCACTGACTCCACAACACCAGCTTCAGGGCCAAGTTTCACTGATCCAGCACAGAGGCATTTTTCCTAAGAGACATGTTATGATCGAAAGCGTGTAAGAGTTCCAAAGTGTAGTTACTTCTGGCAGGGACCCAACAGCTAAACAAAATTAACTTAACCACTGCCCCTTCTCTCATTGCTTCTAACCTTTGGGCAAATCTTTTCAGGAAACCCTGAAAAGGAATTCAAAACCCTGAAGGAGACCTTTACCTTCCCGCCCCCATCCCCTGCCCCCCCACCTCTGCATAGTCAGACTTTCTCTGCCTTTCCAAGCTCTTCAGGCAATGCTCTTCCACTGCCCCAGCCAAGCCTCTTCTGAGCTGGCTGATGACAAATGCTCTCCTCTGTACCTCTTGGTCCTCCCTTGCCCTTTATCAATTCTGTTAGATGGTCAAAGAACCCGCCTCATTACTGACCCACTTGGCAGATCAGTTTTCTCAGTTTGACACCTTTCTTTGCAGACTTGTCACCCCACAGGGACTGGTCAGCAATCTTAACTAGCACAAATGCTGCACATTCCTATATATGTGGATACAACATGTATCACTTTTCCCCTATTCCTCACTCTCGGTGAGTGTCTTTCGGACAGGCTAATAACTAAGGTCAAATTACTAACATAAAATTCAAAAGAAATCAAATCAGTTAATACTTTTTTTTTTTTTTAAACTCTCCACAATCTTTCCGAATTTTCTGTTATTTTTATACTCCTTCCATTTGTCATTATTCTGCTGGGATTACCCCTAACAAACCTCTTGGAGTCAGCAACTTAATTGCATCTTCAAAATTCTACTCTATTATATATTTTTAGGAAAACTGTCTCTTGGAATAACTGTTCATCAATTTAATTGTTTGGGGAAAGACATGCCAGAAGATGAAAAATACCAGTGAAGAGTAACAATTTTAGATTTGGATCTACTAAGACTTAATTGCAACAGAAGGCAGTGCAAATTAAAAGTGACCTTGAATTGATAAACGTGTGCTAAGACAACACAAGTTTATTAGCAAATATTTTTAAAAAGTGAATAAAGATGCTAAGTGTAAGACGAAAACTAAGGGAAGCAAAAGTCTGCTGTTAACAGACAATAATAAATATGATACACCTTCTTGCTTCAGACCTGACAGAAAAATAAGTGACTTACAAAAATGTATTTTAACAGGAGAACACAGCCACAGGCCAGAATAAGGGAAGAACAGTGTTTAGTAAACATGAGAAAGCTGCCTCCAGATTGACAGGATCTGTTCAGAGAAACTAATAAAGTCTATTGTGAAGCAAATAGTTGTTAACTCTGTAGATGACAAGAACCTAGAGTTCAGAAAGTTCAGCAGGAAGGCAGTATACGTACTAGCTGGAATCTGAAGGAAGGCAAAAAATTATGATAGTTTAAGAAAGCATGACCAATTAGGAAAGATAAAAAGGCCTGGAAGATTAGAAATAGGCATACTTTTTTTACTTTTATAAAACAAGGAAATTATGGCAGTTTAAATTCAGTACCCCAAAGATACTGACTTGGGTCAGCAAAGATACTGCGAAGAACCCAAAGTCACAACTGATGTGCAAAGAGCCATGAGCAGGGGGGGGGGGAGGGGGGGCAGGAAAAAGGCAAAAACGAGCTAATCCGAGTTTGTTGAGAATAATCTGTGTAAATAGTCAAATATCCTCCTTTAACTGTAAGATTAGCCTAATTAAAAACAGGATATAGAGATGCAAACAGAAGGGGTTTAGAAAAGATTGACAAATTTCTCACATTCAAATCTCAGAAGAAATTAAAGAGAATGTATTCTAAATATGATGACTACTAGGCAGGCATAAAATGAGTTGAAAACTTACACTAAAAGTCTATTAAAAAATTGGAATATAATGTAAGTTTCTTAAAAGCAAAAAAAAAAACCTGCATGACCCCAACTAGGTCTAGGTTGCAAATACAGACAGAACAGAGTATTATAAATTAAAAATGTGGTTGGGAATTATATTTCATGTGATAGTCGCATAAAGCTCTACATATCATATTTGACCACTGTATGGAAGTTATGCAGCCAGGCAGCAACATAGCAGGGCAACATGGGCATTAATACCATAAACTGATGAGCTGGCGGTGTGACTAGTGGAAGGGCGAGAACTACAATCCTCATTCTGGCATGTATTGACAGGACTGGTATGAGCAAGAGAACAGATTAGTTTTATGCACCCAGGGAAGAAGTGATAAAACACCTTAACATGAGGAAAGACTTCCGGTATGTAAAAATTACTAGGTATGTTGGTTAACTGTCCTAGTTAACAAACCTCAAACTTAGAGGTAGCATTTTATATATATACAACTTACAGATGTGATGATGTAGGTAAGGGAAAGCTTTTTAAGCAATAACATGCTGTTTTACTGCAAAGTGTTATGCTGGAATCTTGGGAGATCCCACAAAATGCCAAGAAATGTGTATTTGTGACTCAGATGTCCTTTAAAATATTATGGGTATAACTGATATTGCCACACTACAGGATGGGTGGATTGGTCTCCAGCCAGTCTGTATGTTTCTAATTCTATGAGGTTGTTTTTGTTAGGGATGCTTTAGGCAGGAAAAAAAAAAAAAAGTTTTTTCTGCCTAAGTGGTTATCTCTCCTATTCCATACTTGTTTGTTATTATATCAGTTATTAGTGTTAATTTTATCAGAAGAATTACAGAAAAATCTGGAAAGTATGTAGAGTGGAAAAAACAACTGACTGAAGACCCATACGCAACTTGCCTTCCCCAGTGCATGCTCACACATCTCAGTGTGAAGTACTAAGAAAGGCAGAAGCAGCAGTAGCAGGATGCCTGCCTAGTGAGCACTTTGCTTGCTGTGGATGGCTGCATGCCACAAGGCTGTGGAGTACTTTTGGCCAGTCCAGACTGGCAGAGTGTCTGGTGTATGTCAAACTAAGCCACAACACAGGAGATGCATCTCTTTCTTTACAAGGCTGTTAGTCTGAATTATTCTGCTGCACTAAAGATTAATTTTGGTAGCAGTAAAATTGATGTATATAATTAATCAGAATTTACAGAATAAAGTGTATGTTATAATAATACTCTCTCAACTACTTTGTCATAGAAAACAGAAATTGCTCGGTAATGTAAAAGTTTCAGTACTCATGCAAAGTTAGGTCTCATTATAGCATTAAGAAAATACTCTTTCCAATTGCAGTAGACAGTATTCTTCCAAAAACATACCATACATTGCAACAACAACAAAAGTCTGCTGCTGCAGTCTAATCCCATGGGGGATTAACTGCAGACAAGAAATACAGGTAGCATTTCCCTTTGTATAGCTACATTTTTATTATTAAAAAATGAATTTAGTATTTTAGCAGTAATGGAATAAGCAATTAAAATATAAAGTTAAACCCAACAGCTAGGGCATTTGATGTCTTTTACAAAGTCACTGGGATAATGCCAGTCTTTGACTCACCCTCAAAGAAAAGCATAAACCAGTAAACAGTATTAAGGCTTTTTTATGCTCCAGAGATTAATTATTCAGCTATGACAAATGAAATTCAGGACGGCACTGCTCAGGTCTTACTCTAACTTGTTATTCTTGTTTTATGACTGCATCTTCAGTGTGAAGATTTTCTGTTGCTCCCAACTCACCCAACCTAACTATGCCACTATTCATGTCTAATTTAAAAAAACAAATACCAAAGACAATCTAATTTCTATTCTGGGTCAACACCATGCTGACACAAAGCCAGGAATACACAGTACCACTGTGCTCTACTACTTATTTGCAGTCAGGAGGGTTCCATCAACCACGAGCTGGACTGACCTGAATAATGAAAGCTTACAACATATGCGTAGCCTTTGCTGGTTTGCAGTCACTAGCACTATTATACCATTCAGTTGTGATGCCTGCTTTATGGAAGACACATGGATGCTTTCTCATTCCTCAGCTGGCCAGTGTGTGTAAGCTGATGAAAAGCTATAAGGAGGATTTGCCTCATACTGCATCACCCTGTTAAAAAGCAACATGATGATTTCAAAGAAAAAAATAAAATAGTCTGGTGGATACACATAAATATTTATTATCAGTTTAACTTCATTTTACTAGAAGTCTTTAAACATAGTTTTTCTTTTTTTGCCAAAATGTTGCATCTCTGACACAGTTCCTACTGTCATAGCTTCCCTGCACTGGGAATGCACAGCTTACACTTAGATTCTAAAATGATCTATTCAAGATAAAGAACCTTCAACTTTAGTGCATATGGAGCTATTTAAAGATTGGTAAAAAGACCTCCCCTTCCCCTCCCAAATTAAGAGTCTGTTACAAAGAGATTTCATTACCAAAAAGTGAATATACAAATGCTAAAAAAATGCTGGCTTGAAAAAGTGATTTCAGAATTTACTGTACATGTTGTAACAATTTATTATATAAGCTGCTTCTACATGCAAGCAGATCTTACATTTGGTGTAAAACATTTATACACATTCTTTACAATTTGTACATATTTAAATGGCTGTATCAAACAACACTGCGCTATGGAATTTTGGAAGCGAACAACTAAAATTGGGAGGAGAAAAAGACAAGGTTTATAAAACGTGAACAAAACCCGTGACACTGAAAAACATCTAGACTTGACTGAGGCTTAGTCTGGTTTGGTTTGGTTTCAGGTTATTCAGGCAGACCCAGATTTTCCTTCTAGCACACAAAAGTAACACCAGTGCAAAAACAGAGTAAGGCAACTATTCAACCAGCAGACTGTACCCGTCACTCAGAATGGCTTATTGGTAAAATGCCTTTTTTTTAGTTTTTATTTTTTGCTAAAACGTTTATATTCTAGGCACATTTTAGCAAAAACAGCATTTTGGCTTCCCTGCTTGCTTATAGCATGAAATGAATTACTGTAGTTCGTGTGCATTGTGAACAAGGTTGGTGGTGGCTTTTTTGTTTTGAGAAGCCCAGGCCTCAAATGATATTTCAGTAGTATGAAAGAGGACACTGGGCCACTTGATAAGAGATGTTGATCAAAGCACAGAGTTTGTGTGATAACTAATGATGTTATTCAGTAGTTTTGTCACCTTTTAGTTTGCATTAGAAGGTAACAAAAAGTTAACCCAAGCCAATAGCATACCATACTACTACATGAAGACCTGAGCTTAGTTGGAGTTTGGGGACTTATATTAGTTTCGGTTAGATGTGGCAGTGTCCCCCCTGCTGAAACACTTCAAACTCTCAGAGGGATAAAAGGGAAGTTGGCCCTCTATATCACTGAGGAACACCAGTGCCTTATGGCATAACATCAGGGGGTGGCAAAGTGCTGGTATGGAAAACTGTTTTCCACACATTCCTGAATGGCTCTTTCCTAGTTTGTACTTTGTCTTCTCACACAGGGCATAGCCAGAAAGAAAGAGCCTGACATAAGCTCTGAGGTGGTGTGCCACAAGTACAAGATTTAGTTAGAAGGAAAAAAAGAAAGAGAAGAATGAATGATACTTACCAGAAGTCATAATGGGAGCAGTTTGCCATGGTTGTGTATGGGAAGCAAAACTTAGAACAGTGTTCATTCAGGAGATTATCATGAACACGTACCAGAAACATACACAAATATAATTCCTCCTGGCTACTG
Source organism: Buteo buteo (assembly GCF_964188355.1). NCBI lineage: Eukaryota > Metazoa > Chordata > Aves > Accipitriformes > Accipitridae > Buteo > Buteo buteo. The sequence continues at coordinate 29,250,145 of NC_134179.1, forward strand.
AATCGCTAGAGAGCTGAATTGAATATAATGAGTATTAAAGTAATTCTCAAACTTGTCTGCTTTCCCACTTTAAAAAAAAAAAAAAAGATAAAAATGTGTAACTGATGTTGATTAAGAGTTTTTGGAAGAACATCTGATAGACGCAAGTCTGCATGAAGTCCATGGCAATGTATCAGTTTGATAATTTAGATCCCTATAACTGACAGCATTATCTAGCTGTTTTATTTAAATAATGATACAAATGAGAGAGCATTCAAGATAAGAGAACCTTATCTTATGATTTAGGCTGATAAAGTAAAATTTTAAATAATTCTTTTTTTCTACAACTGATTTCTGTTGGTGGGGGTTTTTGGTGGGGTTTTTTTGGCTGGCAAAGGCTAACAAGTTTTTATTAGCATTGCCCCCAAATCAGAAAAGCACTTCGGAGTTGTTCTTTATTGTTGAATATTATTCTCTACATCACAGGAAAGCGGCTGAGTGCCTGCCTCAGCTTCTGTGCAATCTGAAACAAAGAAACAGAACATATTTAATATGTAGTCACTTTATACTATGCAGAAATACAACAGCAGGCTAAGAAATTAATTGTTGCCTCATTTTCTGAAAAACTGCAGATTTTACTGCAGATTTTGTGTATATAGGACTCTCAAAGCATTCCATTATAAAGACTTTTCATCTCATATATACATTTTCTGCCTTGTTCATTTTGTGCTTTCACTGCTCAGGTTGTACTGGAAAAAGTATTGTAGGCAGGGCTGTCATTCTGCCTGCTAGGTTATCTAGCACTGCACTATGCAGGAGGGCTACAGGAACAAAGCCAGATTTTTCATGAAATCCATTTCCCTGCTGAAACAAGGCCACACATCAGAACAGAGCTCCTGCGCTCTCCCCACAGCTCTCATGGTAGCCAGCACCCCACATGTGACTATGGATCTGGTCCCTGTACGGGGAAGAGAGGATTGGTACAAGGAGACTGGTGAGGGTGCAACCAGAAGAATTGGGATAGACTGGACAAGAGACTGAAGGAAGGTAAGGGGAAACCTATGCCTAACCCCATCAGATGTGTCAGAGAAACTGAGCAAAGTGACCTAACGGGGGACCTGAAGTTCTCATCCACAAAAGATACCTCTGAAACCCCACTGGCACCTTTTACTGCTGGGAAGGGCAACCAGTTCCTTATATTCCTCCTTTAAGTAATAGAAGCCAGGTTCCAGCACACTTGAACTCACATGTTTTACCAGCTTATCAAATTAGAAAATTTGTCCTCGGGTTTCCTTTAAAAAAACCACAAGGAATACGTGCATAAGAACAATGTTAAATGAGAACTAAGGTTGTAGGTCAAGTGCTCAGTTAACATATTTAATAAGTCACCTAAACCACTCCAGTCCCCCCCACCCCACACTTGCATACATCAGGCTTTAAATCACAGCAGCTGCCCTTTGTCCTCCCATCCTATGGGAAGGAAATTTCATTCAAATGGTTTATTGTTGCATTCAGTGCAGCAGGTCTTACTGCATGTCATAGAACTAAAATTCTTTGTAACTTTAGTACTGGCATTGAAAAAAAAAAAAAAAATCAAGCTGTCAACAATAATGTTTCTCAACACTGGTTTTTAGGTCTAATAGGTCTAATGACATAGTCATATACATAGGATAGTATCTATAGGAAAATACTACTTTAACTCATTCTTTGGGGTTTTTTTTTTTGTTTTTTTTTTTTTACATTTACAATTCTTCAAATATCTGCTCTCTGGGAGAGGCTTATACAAAAAGATGATTAAGTATTGTGAGTATTTCTTATGAAAGCAGCAGCACAGCATGCGCCAGGAAAATGGTACTGAAATGCTACACCTTACCGTTTCATAAAACTGTGCCTGCTGCTCCAGATACAGACGAATGACACTGTTGTAGTCATAAATCCGGTTACTGTGGAAGTGATTCATCTCAGCTGCAATTAGACCCAGGAGGCAAATTATTTAAGAGAAGCATTCGTAATCAGGAATAGTTTCACTCAGTTCAGGTTAGTTACTGTGCAACAAGATCAGTGTCCAGCCCTGCCAGCACAGTTACTGTTCTCATGCTTCCACAACCTGTTTTGCCTGCAGCACTCAGACTATGATGGAACTGTTTGTAAAATTGGTAGGATGTCAATTACTCACTGCTAAAATATGGACACTTCCTGGATAAAGCCAGGTTCTTGTTACAATACTCAGGTGTACAAAGATTTGGTAAAGAATAGAAGCGGGATTTTCTCCTCCTGAGGTAACTGCTCTTTCCTGAAGTGTTTCCAACAGAATTTGGCTAGGACATTCAGATTTCCAAGGGTATAGATATCAAGTTGTAAGCCACAGCTGTAAATATTTAGCTCAAAAAAAGATACAGCCAGTAGTGTTTGACCTATTCTTGACTGAGGCTGTTTCAGTAGAAACTTGAGAAATAGCATTACTGAACTTGTAAAGCCTTTCACCACTTTCTGCATCTCTTGTCAAATCACAGCTTATGGCCGAAATAAAAAGTTAAGTATATTTTGAGATACAAATAGAGGGAGAAGGAATATTCTAGGTTGTAAGAGACATCCTAGAGGTCTCTTCCATGATTGCCACTTATACAGCACAGTCGTCTTGCATCATTGTGACCATGAAACAGGGAGTGGGGAGTTTTCTTGTTTGTTTTTAAAATCAGTTTTGTGTGCTGCTCTGACTTTGTCCTGTAAAATACTGAGTACTCTTGGCTTTAAGTCAGTGAAAAAAGATGCAACTCCCTCAGCAATAAGTAGTCCCACTGAAGACAGTAACAGGATGTACTTAAGGGCTTGATATCCTGCAGGACTGAGCCCGGACTCCTCACTTCCCCCAGTTTTTCAAGTGTGGTGTGTTATGTCCCATATTTACAACATCTCTAACCTAAAGAGGAAAAAGTTCATTCAAAGAACATCCAGGAAATAAAATCTTATCCACAAGAACATGAATCTCAACTGGATCATGCCTGACTAAACCATGAGTCAGAAAAAACACTTCTGCCCATACTTTTTCTTTGAGACATTATCACTTCAAAGTGAAAGAATCAGCCTGGGGTGGTTGGTGTTTGGTGGTTTGTTTTGTTTTTAATGCATTTCCAAAATAAGTATCTCTTGCAATAGCAATATGAGATTTGAAAGAAAACATTGGGCAAGGTAACTGCAATTTTAGGAAAATCTAAGCAGGTCACAAAAAAAACCCCAAACCATGCCTAGCTTTTATTATCATTCCTGGTAGAACAAAGATTCTCTTTCAAAGTTTGTTACTTAGGAGATGTCCTTCAGAGGTCTACAATATTGCCATATAGCCCAAAATTTGGTTTACCTTGTAGTGCATAAGCCATGGTGCTCACACGTTTCACCATGTTCTGTTTGTCTTGTGGTGTTATTTTACTGGTTGCAACTAATTTATCACTTTCCTTCACTCTTTCTATTGCTCCCTGTAGAAACCATATGCAGAAAGATTAAAAAAGTACATTAAAAGAGTAGTCAAAGGTCTTTATAATCATCTAAAATGCCACTGGCCACATTTTGAGCTTGCACACTACACAAATATATATACATGCACAACGACCAATTCTGCCTTCCCACATTTTCACCCAAGTTTGTTATTTCACTATTGCTTTCAAGAGTCCTAACAGCTTGCCAAAAGTGACTTCGAACACAGGCATGAACACAGTCACTAGGAAGCTAAGTTTGGTAAAGGCAGTAATACACAAGGATATATACAGAAAGAACAAAAGGATCAAGTTTCAAAATACAGCTGACCAACACAACAGGCATCCAAAAGCCTCAAACTATCAAATGCCTGTAGCACCTTATTTGCACATTATACAAGGTAAGACAACATGAGTGATTTTCCAGGAGACTAGAACTCATTGCAATGCATAACTTCTGATTTGGGAAAATCCTTGTGTCACAGACAACAAGCATAAGAAGAAATGCCTCCCCCTTCACAATGTATTTGTGCCAAACAACATTCAAGAGAATCAATCTATTTACACGTCTCTTGGCAAAAGGCTTATGTTTCGAGTTTTAAAAACATTTATTCTCCTTTTGTGGTATTTTTCCCCAAGGATTCCGTGGGACGAGGGACCGCAAGTGTCCTGAAGAAAGAATACACAAATCTGATATGCTCCTATCTTTGTTACTCTCAGAAGTATGTTGTTTTATACATTGAACACTTCAAGTGGTAAAAAAAAATAAATACTTGTGTACTAATTTAACGCTTCAAAATTTTTAGTTTCTTGAAATATGTTACAGCAGGCATGTGAACATAAGGAATTCTCTAGGACCGAAAAAAAGCAGAATATCCCAAACTGGACACAATGGCTAAATTTATTGTTTTATTATTTAATGGCTTTCATGTTAGAAAGAGGTTGGTTTTTGTTGCTGGTGTTTTGTGGGTTTCCTTCCCCAGAAAAGTTAGTCCTATTCTCTCTCTTTTTTTTTTTTTTTTTTTTTTTTAAATATTAAAGAAACTTCTAGGCAGTGCATGATTATTTATCACATATCAGTAAGCTAGCCATGTAAGTGTACCGAATTTTTCCTACAATACTGGTATGGTTTAGTATCAACTACCATGTAAGACTCAAATACTACAAATTTACACTACTGCTATTCACCACATTGGGACATAAAGTTAACCTGAAGAAAGTCATGAAGCTCCTAGTGCTCTACTATAGCAGAAAGTCATGATATTCTCAAATCTCAAGACAAGTGCTAGCTTTCCTGCCCTGCAAGTATTATTTTTTTTTTATTTTAAAAATCAACATGCCAGTTCCACAGAAACTTTCAGTGTTTCTGGAAGAAGGGCCCAGGCTTCTGCACAAATGCAGCGTACCATACCACCACTTTTGTTGCTGTAGATCTTCCTACTGCCCAACCCTTAAAAGGAAAGGCCCCTCACATACCTTATGAGCTCCTATGATGTCAGGGAAGCAACCAAGAAATCCCTTATATTCATGATTTGTTTCCATCAAAAAGTGAAGATCTTTCTTCGGCTAATAAACGAAGTGTAAGCATTAGTAGAAGTTATCTGTGGCATATTAACATCGCAGAAAAGAAACTATGATGCCAAAAAAGGATGAGGGAAAAAAGGGAAGGAAAGAATAGAAAAAACCCCAAACCAAAATATTAATTGTTGCAAGTTTTTCATATTTAAAAAGGTCCTTATTAAAATAAAAGCTTTTTGGAGTAAGGCACCAAGCACCAGTGAGCAAATGCCTCTGTTCTTTGTTTTATTCAACGTTAGCTTATGAAGTGAGGGGTTTTGCCTCAAGCTTTCACTGAAGAGGAGTTACCAGTACAATCTCATTACATATACAGATATGTACATGCACTGGTGCGTCTCCTTAGTCACTAACTTGGAAAGCTGTTTCAAGAACTTCCAGTCTCAACCCTGAGATCAAGAGAATCTACGTTTTGGAGACTTTAAGCTTAATACACTACACATCAATTTATGACTTGAATACTGACACCAATCAGGAATTATTTAAGCTAAATTTTTACTAAAGCAGGCAATTGCACATCAAGACAATGAAACACAGTAAGATCTGGATCCTGTAGACATTTGGGGAAGGGAAAAACCCGATCCTTGATTAAATCTCATTCTTTTGTATCAGTAATGAAGACAGCTCACTGACATCAGAAAACACATTTAAAGAGGAAGTAATCACTTTAGTATTTTAGACCCTCCCATCACATCCCTCCTAAGTTGACATATAGTAGAAAAGAAGACAAAAGTGCATTTAAAAGTATTAATAGTAATTTCATTTAACTGGTCTGCAGCACTAGCAGTTGTTTTAACAGGAACGAAAAAAAGAAAAAGTCAGAAGTTATCCAAATAGGTGGTATGTTTGTACAAGCTATGCCAATGCATTCATAATAATTCTACCTGATCTGCTACAAGACTGGCGATTTCTTCATAGGTTTTTCCTGCTTCTGTTATTGCTCCATTGAGATCAGATTCTCCTAAAAGTAAACATCAAGTGTTCAAGTTACAGTAAGCAACTTGCTTTGATTCAAGGCAAATTTCTAAAATAGCTTATTTTACAATAATAAATGCCTAGTCATCATTTTATAACCAACAGTAATAAAGAAGTTAGAAAAATATTAGTAGTTTTTATATCATTAAAGAAGGAAAACTCTGAAGATCTTGTAGAAAATGAATGCTAAAGGGACCACATAAACACTGTTCTACCATAGTACTAGCACTATTCACTTCCACATTTCATAATTACATGTAGTTTAAATACACAGGTATTCCCCCATATGGGGCAACAGGAAGCCTACCAGAATGGGAGACAAGGGAGAATGAGGAGGGTGACACTAGAAGATAGACTAACAAAGTTGAAGAGACACCTGCTGTTCTGATTTTTAATAAATTAGTTTCATACCTGATAAGCAGTAAATTCTCCACGATGCCCTATAGAGGAGTGATGCTAGCCCTAAGCTCTCCAACAGTCCTGGACCATAATTGTTGGAAGGTCAGAGAAGCAGAAGGAGGCCCAGCTAACTTTTTTCCTTGCCAACAAGATTTCTGACACTTTAGGGAACTCTTGGATAATATTTTCAAGCTCTGTAAGAATTGCTGCTTTTGAGAGTAAGTTTCTAACTTTCATCATCACATGAAATAGATCAAAGGGCCCCACAAACTACACTTAAAAATACAGACATCACCACAAATCCTAAGCTAGATAACACCACAAGCGCTCATAACACTGTATTACTAGCAGGACATGGCTACGTGGGACAAAGATGAAAACAAGCCTTACATTCTTGGTTTTTTCATGCCACTTCACCTTCCCAAAACACCACAGGTTTTTTCCATCCTTGTTAGCTTGTCCAAAGCATGTAGTCAACAGTATGGAAAGCAAATTGAAGTAGAGAAAGGGGAAGGTATAATTTGCAGATTTTGCATTTTATTTTTTAAAATAATTTTTCTCACCCTTTCAGACTTGCCTTGATATTAGGCAGCAGTTAGTCTTTTACAAACATTTTGTTTTTATTTTATAGACATTAATCAGTGACTTGATTGAAAATTACCAAACATTGACTTCATTAATGATTAATTTGAACATTAAAGTATCTTCTTTTACTACAACGTATAGACTAATCTGCGTTAGAGATTTATTAGATCGTATTCCTTCATTTTAGCATGTCCTAAAGGAAACAAGGTAATGACTAAATGTTGCTTCAGTTCTATTAATCGATTCTTACTTTCCATAAGACTGGTTTCATAAAGCCAAAAGCTTTGAGGGAAAGCTGCTGATCCTAAGAACTAGTAAGTCCAGGTACACAAACACTGCTAAAGAAATAGTTATTTTTCTCCTATTTGAGCCTGTCTGGCTAAAATAAAAATAAAAACAACATGAAATGCCATTGTGGGATCTAAGAGGTACATAATTCAGAAGATAACTTCACATTGTTGTAAAACAATAACAAAATTTCGGGGAGCTCAATTTCATTATTTCAGGTAGACTTAAATAATTTCATTATTTCAGAATTCCCCTTGTTTGCTCAGAAGTAACCTTGAAGTAACTGCTGCTCTGGCAACTGACTCCTAGATTTTGGGACAAAACATGGTGTGACTTTAGAGTCAGAAGCCAGGTTAGTCTAGATGTTGCTGTTCATTTCATAATACCATAAAAGATGATGACTTTTCCTATCTGAGCAAAACAGAAGAGGAAGAGCACATATATTTGAATCAAATAGAAAATCCTCCCCTTCTGTGCAGAACTCACTCAAAGGACCTTCATATATTGGAGCTTCAAAGAATCTAGACAAACCCTCCCAACACTGATCCTCTTTCATTTGGGGGCAGCAGGGCACAAAGCCAGCTTGTAGAAGTGTATATTAAGAGTTTCTACAACTAGCAGAGGCATTCACACTCCTCCAAAAGATAGTGTATTTAAAAGTTGTTCCAGAGAGCAGATCCTGACAATAGACAGGCACACAAGTGGCAGAAGAATATCCACAGCTCCACACGCTGCATCCTCTTCTTCTACAATCCCTTTTTCAGGGAGTGCCAGGGCAGCCTTAGAGGGTCAGATTTCATCTCTCACCTGTTGCACCCTCCAAGTCTTAAGACACGTTATCAGCAGTGTCATGCCATGCTCAGTTGGTCGCTCCCTACACCAGGGCACCTTGTCAGAGATACCACATGCAACCCACAGGCTCACCCAACAGAGTAACTTGAATTCCAGCAGCAGATTGCTCCCAATCACTGTTGTCAGCATGGGTTTCGGTCAAAGTTTTGTTACTTGGACATGGCCGAGTTTCTAGTGTTCTCAGCTTCTGAACCGATAAGAAGCCCATTTGCCAGCTTCACAACTCAAGCCATTAAAAGCTGAGCTGGGTCCCAGTGCAAGGATATACCAGGATGTTGACATCTTTATCAACAGAAAAGCAGAAAGCCCCACATGCTGCTGATGTTTACAACAAAATTAGGGCAATGTGCATTACATGTATCCACAGGAGAAACAGAGAGGGCTTAAAAGTATTGACTAAAGGTAGTTGCAAAAAGACCAGTTAAAATGGTCGGTAATATTCTACAGATGTTTTAACCCAACCACATGGACAAACTGATACTTTAATTGATTTACAGACCTGCATGCTGTCATAGGGAGATGAATGAAGATGTAAAACTATGAAGAGTCTTTTGGAGATGTTTAGCAGAGCATCTCTTAGCAGTTCAACTGCTTCGTAAATGCCAGTGATTATCATATCTGAGGAAATACACCAGGTATATTGAAGGAACTAATACTCTGTAAGGCTTGACTGGGGCAGCAGAATTTTTTTTATCAAGTAGTGTTTTTGTTTTCTTTTCTTTCAAAGCATGTTTTAACAGAATCCAAGAGTAGGAAAAAGATACAGTTTGATGTACTATGGAACTACTTGTAACAAGATTTTTTTCTTGACAAGTACACCTCAGACTAAATGTTCAGCACACAAGCAGCTTGGAAGGCAAGATGTGCCTGTTGCTAGCTGGCAGGATAGTGAAACTTGCATGTAACTGCCTAACAAAATTCCTCAGGGGTGATGTTGGATTAGGAGATCTTACTATGGTTGAATGACATATCACAGCCATTCATGTTTTCTTAGTATAGGAGAAAAACTCGCCCAGATTTGGCACCACAAAAGAGAAGCCATGCTATTTAAGGCTGCATTAGCCTAAGAGCATCGTACGATGCAGAAAGATAGGCAACATAGTGCCAGGCTGCAAGACACTTCCAGGCTTATTCTGGAGCTGTCCAATATGCATTTTTTTTGGACCAAAATCATACTTTCAAAGCACATGTTCTTAAAACCAATCAGACAGTACATAGGCCCATGGCCAAGTTAAATGAGAAACTCTCAATGCGTCCTTAATAGTTTTAAAGGTACCCTTGCCTCTGCAAATACTTGGGACAGATTCCTGGTATGCACTGTGGCTGGCAACTAATTGCTAAGGCTCATTCTGCAGCGTAAGAAAGGGAGCTGGATTCTGAGTCAGATTAAGGAGTGCATCTTGCCTGGTGCAAATCTTAAACGTTTTAGGCTGGAAATTAGAAGAGAAGGCAGCAGACATTCACCACACATAATAAGGATTTACAGAGCAAGCAGGCAGCACTGATGAAAGAGGTAAGGACAGTAGATACATCCCATGCTAACTACAAAGTAACCAACTAACAGTATTCAGTATGTTGGAAATCAGCAGTAGCTGGAAACGTTCCTGTCATCAAATCAGTTGTTGCAATCTTTAGTGGCCTATATGCTTAAACTTCCAGGACTCAAGTATTTAAAAAAAGAAAAAAGAAAAAAAAGAAAGAGGATGAAGATATTCAGCTCCCAACAGAAACTGAACTGAGTGCCTTTAAGTATGGCTGAAGGAGCCATTCCTCTTTACTGATAGTCCACAAAAATCATATCCCATACTCAAGCCTAACTAGTACTTCTTCATTTGAGGGAATGTGCCTTCTTTTAAGTATTGAGATCTGGAAAGCCACATCCCATCAGTTTAAATCCAGGTGCTTACATCTCTTGCACAGAGTCTGCTTATCTGCAGACCTGTACCTGAGGCAACCATCAAATGAAATCGTATCAGAACAGCAGGCAGGACAGAGTGAGGGCACCAGTGATGAAGACATTTAAAGCAACACGTGCACTGCACTTATTCTCTCTTCCTGGGAACTCAAATTAAAAAGCAAAGAATCCCATATATTATTAATTCTGGAAAAATACACTGGTGTACCAGTTATTAAAAAGAGCAAACTATATGCAATTAGGACAAAGGCATCAGTGGGAAGGGCATTTTCCTCAGCAAGATACTAGGGTGCAACCAGGTACAATTGGGCAAGCAGCAAAGAGAAACATCCTTGTCTTGTTCCCAAGCATCATGGGATCTATTTTTTCATACCATTCAAAGATGCTGGAAATCAAACTGAAGCTTTGATTCTTAAGGTTAATCTGCAATTTTGCATCCTAGCTTTAAGCCATATTGTTTTCCCTTTACCCTGGCAAAAGAATGTGTGTTATAGTTCAAGCAGTTTTCAGTCCTTTCTCAAGAATTCTTACTAGATTGTATCTGGCTAGGATTTACAGCTCTCTAACCCATGCTAAGAGTACATAGCTATGTAAATCCCCTACCTGGTTCTCACATCTAAAAGTAACATTTTAGGCAAAACGCTATGCTCCAATTCTAACTAAGCAGTCATCCTGTTGAAGTATAGGACAAAGATGAGAACAAACTACAGGGACTATGCCTACTTCCAATGCTTCCAGCAGCAGAGAACCCAAGTTTCAGAAGCAGTTGCATTTTAATACATGGTTTATGGGACAAAAAGCTTTAAGAGTACAAAGCAAGGGGTAGATGAGTAGCCAGAGTAAGCACTGGCCAACTAAAAGTCCTAAGATGGAAAGATTTCAGGGAACCTCTATAACATTTAAGGTTTTAGAACAGAGAAATTTTGCTATTAAGTCTAGGAAAAAAACCAACCAAACAAAAAAAACTATTGACAAGAAAATCCCAGAGAAAATGGACTCAATAAGCTCCCTCTGGGATATGAGGAAATATTTTCCTGTTATCTGGAAAACATCAGCAGGATTTTAAGTTTAGCCTAAAGACTACATTTTAGGAGAACTTTGAGCAATTGATGCCCTCCTTTTCCCTCCCACAACTTTCATATCTAACAGGACGGGCTATTTTAGGGCTCTTGAAGGAGAAAGAAAGGTGAAGGACAAGAAAAGGCTACAGTAGCCAACACTCCAGCCCACATAATGGTATACAAAAATCTTGTATTAAGTTTTCCATCCTCATGTGGAGTTGCTGTTTCATGAAGTCACACAATAGTTCTGTGACAGATATTTTCAAGGCTGCGTTTTCTCCCCTTTCCTTTGATATCACAAAAAATGCTACAGCATGTTTTGTCAGTCAGGTCAGTAGCCAGGTTATACATTAACGAGATCAAGCTAAACTCCTCCACCATCACAAACCCACCACATGATTATACAGTAACAGAAAACAAGATTGCAGTCTAGAATATAAAAACCCCATAATACACACAGGGAAACAAGTTTTTAATATTTTTTCCAGAATCATATTTGACAGGTGAATTTCAAAGAGGAAAGCATTAAGCTCTTTGGCAAAAAATGCAGCATCATGTAATTAAAATATCTTTTGTTAAGTAAAGTACAAATGAAGCTATAGAAGTACCTTGATATCCACTTGTGCTGAAGACCAGTGCCAGGCTCTGCAATGCTTTTCCTATCTTCTGGTATTCCTTAGGTAGTGCTGGAAGTGGGAAAAGGATGGGGAGAAGAGGGAAACAGAAGCAAAAACCCACAAGGGTAAGTGAGACTAAAACTGCAGCATTTCCAAAACTTGATAGAAGCAGATGTCAAAAACAACTAGGTTTTACATTTCCTCTAGTGCAGCATTTACAATCACATTCTTACCCCCTCCCTTGCTACAGACGTTCCAAAACTGGATAAAGCAATTACAATCTAGATTCCTGAAAGCCACAGACAGTTGGGGAAACTGTGTGTGATTGCTATTAAAAAAATCTCACTGCACTCCTAGCTCAGTCCTCCTATGCATACAGCAAGATTTTTTTGTCCCCCTCATGAGCAGACTTTATCCTCCTGGGTGAGGGGGGGAGGAGGGGGGGGCAGGGGAGAAGTGCTGCAGTGACACAGAGAATAGATCTCATTAATATTTTAAGAGAAGAAATTATTATACAGACCTGTAATACCTAAACTCTCCTCAAATCATGGATTTTATATTAAAGGCACTAGAAACCAAGATTATCTAGGCATAAAAATTGATGGAAGTATCTGAATAATAACATTGTTTTTTATAATCTACTTATTGCAAAAGTATGCATAAATTGCTTCTTCACAATGAAGTCAATAAGCTGTGATTTACGAGTGCATTAACACTTCGAATACCACCACCCCAGAGGCCTAAAAAGCAATCTGAAAAGCGAAAGCAGTTTTTTGTAAGCTACTTATGCTAGCAGGAAAAAAACCCAAGTAGATGTGCTTTTTGTCAAATATTTGTATTCAGAGGGCACACTGTCCAGGTAAATAGCAGTTTTTTAGTTGCTCTAGCATCCTACACAATCTGATTTTCACAGAGGAACCCCTTTGTGTGGCAAAAAAACCAAAACCCCAAAAACATCCCCCCCTAAACCGCGTAATTTTATTGATTATCTTTGATCAAGTTCTTGCTCAGAAGTTAGATTATTTATGACAACTGGTATTTCTTATACAACAGGTACCATTCAGAGTACTAGAGTTCTGTTATCAGCCATTAACTTGTTACTGAAGTTCCCACTGGGGATTCAGTGAAGAATGTTTGGTTTCTTTCCACTTGCATTGAAGAAGTTTCCACTGTCAATCATTTTAAATATCACAGAATGGAATGCACATAACTACTGCTCAGGAAGTGCCAAAAATAATTCTGACTAGGAGCTGGGACTAGAGCTGACAGAGAACTTAAAACCTAAAAGACTAACGAAATGCTTCAGTTTTGCATGTCCCAATTTACCAGCCTCCTTCTTCTATTCAGTATGAATGTCTGGAAAATTAACAGTTCAAATTTTCAACACAATCACATCTGACTTGCTACATTTATGCTAACTAATTAATTGCTGTAAGTATTAGAAGAGTCATTCCATGCATAAAGCACTAGTGTCAAAGTTTAAGGAGATTTTAGCAGTGAACAAAATACTGAATTTCTTCTCTAAGGGCTGGCTGTGACTTGTGCTTAACTATGGTGGTTTTGACCATTGCTTCTGTAACTACAAAGCAACGTTACTTTTCTAGTCTCATCTGAGGGGCCTTATTCCTTCCCCTGCCCTCCACTTCACCCACGGTATCATTTCCTAGTGAAGTGAGATCTGTACAATGTTAGAGCTGTGTCCCGTGTTAGACTATTTTTGACCAGCAGGAGGGTCAGTGACATGTTGAAGGAAACCCTCTTATTCTAAATTATTTATGTTTCCCCACTTTAAGTTCACATCCTACAGATACTAAGGTCTAATGTAATCACTACCAGAAGAGACTGGGCTTCTATACTTCCCATTCCCTCCAGTCAGACCCAGATACTCAACTGCAGTGTTAGATTAGAAAGCAGCGAAGAGCTAACTCAGGAGATGTACTTAGTCCCAAGTCTGAGGATAATGTTTTTTGTGGGAGTTAAAGAGAGGAGGAAGAAAAAAGAAAAGAAAAAAAAGGAAAGATGAAAATGGAGGGGATTTGAGGAGATCTATGTGATAGGTCTTTGGTCACCAGACACTACAGCCTGCCCTGAAGTGTTTCTTATTATGATCCTCAGCTGTAGTACCTGCTTCCTTTCAATAGCTGCCTTGTGGTGGCCACAAACACTGAACACTGCTGTGGACTAGGAAATTAGGGCCCAGGCAGAGTCATAGGGACTTGGTGTGAAGTTCTGCAACCCTAAATATCTGTGGGAAGGAAGAGACAAGATAGGAGAAAAAGAATTGGGCTAAAGATTAAGTTAGAATCAAGTTGTTTTTTCTTTCCTTCTTTTTTAAAAACTCATTTAATCTTTAAATCACTCCTGCTGGCATGCAAGAATCCTAAATAAGGGGTTAATAAAATGCAATCATTTATGATTTAATCAAATAGACAGGTCTACTTTGCCCATGTCACTAAAATGTAGATAAATGACAAATATATGAGAACAGGTCCCACAAGAACTTTAGCTGGATTACTAGAATTATTTAACTTTTAATATTATTAAACCTATGGGCAGGGACCAGATATTTCTGTTATGAGAGAAAGAAAAAAACCCACCACAACACAAAAACACAGACAAAAAACTTGCACAATTTATATTCTCAGACCCTGAAAACAGCCAGAATGCCATACAATTCTCACGATAATTTAGGATTTCTTTTAGTTTTAAGATGTGCCTTGGATTATGAACAACAAAAACAACAACAACAAAAAAACCCACAGAGAAAAGCAACACAGAAATAACTGCTGAGTTCAAAAGGGACACTTACGTCCTGTACACCTCTTCCAGTGCTCTTGTCCCACTGTCAGCAGCTCTTTAACTCCATCATCCATTGCTTTGGTGAACCTACCCACTGCATCACATTTCTGTTCTCTGTGGCATTTGGAAAAAGCAAAAAGAAAAAGCAGTTTAACAGATGCATTATGCTAACTTTAAATGTAATATTGAAATGTTTAGTAGTGTCAACTAGGTCTTAAAAAAAAATAAATCAAAGAAATAAATTAATTCCTTGAAATCTCTGCCATTTCACTGAGGTCAGAATTTCCCTCTTTAGAGACAGGCATTTTTCATTCTATTTTTCCCTCCCTCTGTTAAACATGTGGTACTGGACATCATTCTTACTATAGTTAGTTACTTTCAAAAAAAAAAAAAAAGGCTACTAGCTAAATATCTTCCCCAGTGAGATCAAATAATAACAGAACAGCAAAATCTGATTTGAGGAAAACACATCCCTAGAGCACTTAACACAAACAGAAGGACCCCGCATTGACAGGAAATTAGATGTTGAAGTAACGGAATTAGCAAAATTCATACAACAATGAACAAATATAAAGAAAATAATTGTTCCAGATATTTCAATAGAAATCTAAAATAGGTGAGTAAAAATTAATCTAGCAGTTCTTCTAGGGAAGTATATAAGCAAAACTTTTATATTATATTGACAATACCATTGTGTTCAGTAGTGTTATAGAGAAGGGGGGGGGGAATCAGCGATGTTCAAAAGATAATTCTGAATTAGTATGTGCCTTTTTACCCCTCTTTAAGCATGTTTTCATGCAGCTATCAAAGCCTTCCATTAACATAGACTGCATACACAGCAATGCTCTGTGAACTCTACAAAAGAAAACTAGACATATATTTTCTAATTTTCAATGAGAATTATTCAAACTGCATCAGATCTTACAAACACTCTCAGCCAAAGCCTGTATGAGACAGCTCTCACAGCAAGCAACTCTTTAGAGCCAGGGCAGCAACTCCAGCTGCAGCCCAACCACCTAGAGGCTCCCACCTCCCCACCGGCACCTCCTTCCCCAGCTGGAAACTCTACACAAAGAGTTACTTGCACAGAAACAGAATCTGGGCTTTCCAAGAGGCCCTTGTTTTACTCCCATTTTCCCAGTAGCAAACCATCTTTTAATTTTCTGTACTTCATACTTTAAGGTATCACGATCACAGAAAAAGTTCATGAACCAACACAGGGTTACCATCCTTTGATCAAAACCAGGACAACACAGGACTGCCAAAGTACTAGCAAAATTGTTTCAGTAAAGAGTGTCTTTTCACTGAAGAACCTAAGAACTACTGAACAAGCTGGTTTGTCCACTTACAGGAGTAATGGCTTTCAAAACTGTGTTCGTACACACTTTTAACAGCACCCCGAGATGTTCCCAGGCACTGGAACACGGTGCGGACATCTGAGGTGTTACAGCCACCCTTGCAATGCTTGGAGATAGGTCCCCAAAACCACCCCAGGTTGCCAGCCCCAGCCCAGGAGCCGATACCCTCTGGTGAGCGTTCCCCACATGCTGCTTGCCTGCCCTCACCCTGTTTGGGGACAAACTGTTTAGCAGACAATATGCTGCTGTTCCCTGCCAGGGTTCTGTATATAATACAGACTCACGCTCTCCTGCACCCTATGTACAAAATGCTCTCTCTGGTTCACCCCTTCAGCTTTTATACCACTGGGATTTATATAAAACCCACCACTTAAGGAAAGTAGTCAAGTTTGAAATCTGCATGTTAGAAGTGGAAGTGACCTAAAGATGTCCATCTTTTTTTTACTAGCGCAGAACTGCTACCACACAGCTACTATATACATTTTAATACGCACTGCATTACTTGGATAAAGCTTATGCTGGGATATTATTAGGTGTAGGTACACTACTGCTTTCCTAATATAAACACTTCTACCTAGTTTATCCACAGCTTCAGACACAAAACATCATCCAAGTTTCTATGTTCTACAACAGCAAGCAAAGCATGTCATGCATACTACATATCTTCTAAGAAAAATGATTAAGCCTGAAGGAGTGAAATAAGGCTGCAGAGTAAATCCTGTCTTCCACTCTATGAAACACAAAGGTCTACCACCAAGAGAACTATATATATATATACATACTTTTTTATATATAACATATACATATATAAAATAAATATATCCATTTCCCCTTCCAGATGGATACCTCAAAAAATAGTAAACCATTTAGAATTAAATTTGATAATTTAAGTCACTTTACATTTTTAATAGCTTTCCATGGATTCCAGATAGTAGAATCATACTGTGTGTGCATTATATACAAGTCTTTTATAGAAACATTGTTTTCCTTGATGGTCCACTTACAGTTATCCTAAGCTACTTGGTAAGTCTAGCACACTTTGGAACTGTTCACAACTGAAGGATTAAAGATCAAAATATACTTTCATAGCAATATAAAACATAACTCCATAGGCTCTGCTAGTACTCTATCTCATCAACTAGTTTTAAATAAATCTGTTTAGGATCAGTATTCAGCCAATGAAGTCAAAGAGACATCCCATGGAGTTCCAAAATCTTGTATTCAAACAATTTTTCAGCTCTGCCTTGATAAATGCCTCTTCAAATCCATGAATATATGTGCACGCTTACTAATCTAATTTTATATTAGCTCAGTATCTGTTGTATATCCAGATGCATAATGTCCATGCAAAAAGAAACCACCTTACATTTCTACCATGTCCAAGTCAGGAGCTTCCGGTTCCATGGTAGAAAAGATCAGGACTCCTACTGTTTCATCTTTTTCTGCCTTCCGCTTTCCAGTTTTCCACTCCTTGAGGGGAAGGAAAAAAAAAAAAAAAAAAAAAGGACAAAGTTTCACCACCAGTGTTCATGCATCTTTAAGGGCAGTGAATGAAATGTTTAGAAGAACAGTTAACCAATAGACCACCCATAAATTAAAACCTTTTAAATGAATATTTCAGTGGGGCCATGGTTTCTTAAAGCTTCCCCCCCTCCTCCTTGTGCACTTTGTTTTCTAGATTCTGGGGTCAATAGACCCTTCTTGCATATTACTGAAATACAGTGGAAGAGCAATTATATTCAGCTGTCTCTGCATACGTGGTAGTGCTGATACCAGAAGCTACTCAAGAAGATCATGAGACTATTATGCAATTGCCATACTAAGTTCTTAGTGGGAACAGATAAAAAGGTTAAAAATTCCACATGTATTGCAACATCTGTTCTGTTTGTATCAGTCCGTAAGTTAGATACTAAGAACTGCTGACCAGCTAGCACAATTATACAACTCTCCACAGGCCATCCAAATAGCACTTCACTGGGACTGCTAGTTACTATGGTACTAAGCCTCTACTTACAGTATCAGAGAAGAGAATAATTCTGGTTGGAAGTGACCTCAGGAAGTTTGTAGTCCAACCACCTACTCAGACATGGTCGGCTGTGACCTTAGTTACTCAGGGCTTTATGCAGTCTGGTCTTAAAAACTTCCAAGGATCATCTACTTTTTCAGCAAAATCTATGTGTATTTAGAACTATGACTATTTTGAGGAGAAAGCAGCAGAGTTTTCCTGTTTATTTCCTCATCAGTTGATACCAAAATTAGTAACAGAGCTGGAGTTCAGTCATGAATAAACCATTATTAACTGAATGTGAAGATGCTAAAACCTCTCAAACCATCAGAAAATACTGGAGGCGGGGGGGGGGAGGGCATGGGAATAGAAAAACAGCTGGTTATATCAGGTAAGACTGCAGCATAATGCTATTACAACCCATTCCTGCGAAAACTGTGTTTCTGAGGGAGGGGATTTTGTTTTTAAATATAATCCAGGATCAGACACATCCTAGATCAGCTACAAAGTAGCTTCTTTAGCGGGGCAGTACCAGTCAGAGGACCACAGTGATTACTAAGTGCAACAGAGACAGAGCAGGGCAACAGCCAGAAGAGTTTTTATATACATTCCTATTCCGCTAGAGGACCCAAACTCTATTGGAACAGCAAATAGCATGTCACACAAGCAACTTCATGCCTCATTATGATCAATGAGCTAAGTTAGTTAGTAAAGCCAGCAGTTTTCATCTCGTCACTACTGCCCGAAGGCTACAAAGCTGAACTCTTAAACTCGAAGGGGGATGTTGGTGTGGGGGGCGGGGAGGCGAGCAATTCCTCAACCTCAGTCTGTGTGTGAACTTTATTTCCTACCTTCTCATCTCGGAAATTGAGAAACTGCTGGAAAACTTCACTTTCTGAGACAACAGGATGGCGGCACATCCTCGTCATCCAAGCTTGCAGTCTCTCCATACGCATTTTGATAAATTCTTCTTCAAAGCGTCCTGTTATGCATTGAACAGTAATTGTTAAATTTCTACCCTAGTACTCTCAGCTTTTTTTTTTAATTAAAACAGAATCTGTAATTAATCTGGTGAGTTAACCATTTAATGACTGAGAACTTACAAGAAGGAAACATTATGCTGACAGATCAGAAGAACCTTAAGATACAGTATATTGGCTACTGACCAAGAGTACTCCTCCTTTTAAAAGAAGGTAGTCAGGAAATATTAAAAACCCATAACACCCACCCACAATTCAAATTAATTGGGGGGGAGGAGGTGTTAATAAACTTTCAGATAGAAACATTAGGTATTCAGATGACCCAAGAGAGAAGCTAGGCACAGGCTTAGAATGCAGATATTTTTCCAATACAATCTAGTAAATCCTTGGTCAACATAAGGCTCAAAAATGTTGGAGAAAAAGGAACTACTTTCCAAGTTGTCATGTCCTAGCTAACAAAGCATTTAAAAGTGGACTGCTCATATACAAATAGTAGATTTAAAAAAGCAGTATTTCCCATAAACTTATTTCTATACAGGTAAATGAATGTGTTGGGGAAAAAACTCAAAAAATCTCAATAAACCATATGTATAAACCAGTTAGAATACATACATGTAAGACTGATTTTTTTGGTAGTTAAGAGATTTTAACACAAAACACAAATTTTAACACAAACAAGTAACAATTTTTTTTTTAAAGCAGTAGTGCATCTTCACTGTATTTACAAGAACCTTTTAGTTTTAGCACAAACTATCTCGAGAGAATCTTTTTCAATCAAAAAAATGCATGACATCAGACTTCTAACGCATATAGTAAATAGGATGTATTTGAAAGGAATGAGAGATTCCTCCAGCACGCAACTCTTCTAATTTCCCATAGCAGCGCAGATGACAAACCTTGAGCACATGTACTCTTTCAGTATAATTCTACTGTATAGTTACTATGGCAGCAGCTCCACACGGTTGAGTTTTTTGTGGTGTGTTTTTTGGTTTTGTTTGGGGGGAGGGGGTTTGGTTGGAGGGGGGTGTTGTTTTTTTTTTTTTATTGCAAATATGGAAACTAGCAGGTAAAGAACACAACTAGTAAAAAATGGATATAGATACATTTCCTGCAACTTAGCTAGGAAAAAACAACCTTTAAAAAAATCAACTACTAGGAAGAGACTTTATATAACCTGCAGTAATACCTTGTCACGCTTAATCTATACTGAAACCTCCACAGCATTCTTGCTAGCGTAAGGAATGCAAGGCAGCAGGAACAGCAACAACTGGAAGTTGTGCTGGTCAGTTAGGCATATCATCACCAGCAAATCATGATCCCAAGCAAAGTCAGTCAATTTGTGAAGGAGTCTTACTTTGCCAAGACTAATGGACAGAAATACTTTTCTAGACAGTCTTCAAAAAGAAGCCTCCTAAACACAATGAAAAATAAGCACCATCTTTTCAGAGTTTCCCGTAATGTTTCAAAAAAAGAGAGAAAAAGAGAGAGAAAGAGGCATGCTTCCCCCCCCCCCGCCATGACACAAGCTATCCTCTCCCACAGACTCCAGAAGACTGAAATCCACAGGGAAGGTTTAAATGCGATGCCAAACTCTCGAGTCTTTTAAAATACAGTTACAACAAAATCTAGAGATCCCATCAGGTCTTCTGGTTTCCTTTTAGTACACACGCACATGTTTAAGCAAAAATACTGGTGAATTCTAAACATGAGACTAAGAGGAGGGGAGGAAGTCGCTTCCTCACTTTTCAGTTTCCTCGGCATCTATCCCAGTATCCACATCAATGCTCAGCTTTCTTCAAACACATCAGAGCTGCTGCATTTTCAGTGATGCCCACAGCCACATGGTTGGCGGCATGCCGGCTTTTGTATGTTTGTTATTGGCTGGTTGTCTTAAAGCTGTACAAAAATCTTACCATAAAACACACAAGTGGAAATAGGCAAAAAGTAATGCATTTTCCTCCTATACAGGTGGCCAATTCTCTTCTTCACAGGTACTCTAGCATACTCTTGTAGAAAGGAAACCAGAGACTACTGAAAACACACAGGCATTGCCATATTCACTTGAATGACTGAACTCATGAGCTTTTAAAGTGTCCAATCCCACTTTTCTTGAAGTCAGAACAAAACATTTCCATAAGCTTCAGAGTTTGGTCAAGCTGAACTGACATCAAACCAGGGCAGAAT
Source organism: Buteo buteo (assembly GCF_964188355.1). NCBI lineage: Eukaryota > Metazoa > Chordata > Aves > Accipitriformes > Accipitridae > Buteo > Buteo buteo. The sequence goes on from NC_134179.1 coordinate 29,271,187, forward strand.
GTTACACAAATCAAAGATGTTTTCTAAATCAGTTTGTCAGGGGATGCTCCCTTTCCTCCAGGAGCTTTGCTTCAAAGCTCCTACAACATAACATTTACAAACAAACACAAAAGAAAAAACAACATGCACAATCCCCCCCTCAAAAAACATTTCTCCAGGCAATCAGCAAATATGGAACATAAGCAGTTATCTCTTCTTGTCAATATAAATATTCTTTTCTGTGGTAACTGGGGGCGGGGGGGGGAGCGTTTGTTTTTAAAAGTCACTGGACTAGATAAGTAAACCTGAGATCTGAAATGATGCTCTTAGTGCTGATTTTTTTTTTATCAATAGGCCATCACAACTCATCATAAATTCTGAATGGTGAAAGGTTGGGGTTTTTTTGATACCTTCTTTAAAAACAGTGGGAAAAAACAAACAGTAAGAAATAACTGAACCTTGTAAAAAAGTGATCTCCTTCACTTCCCATTTCATGAATTCAAAACTGGGAACAATTACCTGTTACTTGCTTGTCTGGAAGAGATGGGATTGGAATGGCTAATCCGAATTTAACCAGGAGACGCTCATACAACCAATCAAAGTGCTTGTATCTGTGGTTGACAGACCGATTAGTGTTCTGTAAAAGAAACACAACTCTGAAGTTTGACAGGCATCTACAGATAGTGACATGAAATAAGTGTGACCAGAATAGTAAATATGTGGAATGTAAATAAAATTTATGATTTAGAGCCTTAACCCTGTAATTACAGAAGAACTTGAAATGCTAGAACAAAGTAACTCTTTGGGAAAAAAAGTGTGACAACTGCCACTTACTCTTACAACCCTGTTACCAAGTCATGCAAACTGTATTATTTATATATACAAATGACCCATACTTGGAAAGAGAAGACCCCATTTCAGATACACTTACAGTGCAGGTCAACTGATATTCAATGTAGCTCTTGAGACCATACATTTTAGAACCTTTTTTGGGATCTGCCACGACACAGTCAAATGTAGAGGTAGGATAAACCCACATTGGGCCATAATCACCAATCTGTAAGAAATTGCAAATATTATCTTTAAATACATCATGTTGTACCAGCTGCAAACAAGGAGACAAACACTTTCTCTCTTCACTTGAAAGTTTCCATTGATTTCAGAGAGAGCTTGACAGTCAAGAAAGAGGGGTTTCTCACAACCAGAGATGACTAACCACAGTTGTGTTTATCTGATTCTGATTTTTACAGTTCTTCCCAAATAGCAAAAGAGTGGTAAATTCTAGGGATTGCTACTTCAACTACATTTCACCAGAACAGCATATATCTAGAAGAGTTTGGTTTTTTAGATCAGAAGATGACCTGACCATCATGACTGAATATTGCAAACCTTTATGCATGTAGTTCCTATATACTAGATAACTATCTAGATAACTAATAGACACTGTAATGGATTTGCTCTGCCTCCCAATCCCAAAAAAAGGCTTTTTTTCATGATCACAAGTAATGCAGATCCAACACAAGGAAAAAAAAGTTCTGAGAAAAAAAAAAAATCAGCACACTTAGAAGAAAGGAGGAGTTAGGACTTGACCCTGAAAAATCCCTCAATGATATATGATTCTGGAATGTAGCCTACTACAACTTTAAAATACTTAAAAGGTACACAGTTCTATTATGATAGTTCTATTTCTAATTATATGTTCAGTATCTGTTTCTTCTGACCCAAATGCATATAGAAACCCTGAGGCTAAATGTTAAGTTGGGGAAAAAGGGAAGGGTGGGGAGCATAAAAACAAACACCCACAAACAGAACCAAAACAAACCCCCCCCAGCCCCAAAACAAACCACACCACCCCCACACAAAAACTACACACACATCCCCAGCTTACAATTATGGGAATTTTCTCTTTGGGTTTTGCTAGCTGCTTTGCCAACAGATACTGTTCCATCCCAGGTTTTGCAAATCCAGGAAATCTAACAATAAAACAAAGTGGTAAGTTACCTGCCACAAGAATTGACGTGGGTTACTTAAACAACCAACAATTTGCCCTGAAAAAGCAGAAAAGTTTTAGCAACTGACCTCCAGCTTTTATTTGTGTAATACAGGCCCCTCCTTCCAAGGCAAAGTAGCTATTTGTGCTCTGCAGCCCATCAGAGCAAACATAACAGGATGACACAGAGTAACATCTGCCACTCCCCTGCAGTCCACCCTCTCTGGAAATGCACACACAAACACACAGGCACATGTACACTGTTCTGCCTTTTCAGATGAGAAGTCAATCAGCTGAAAGAATGCCAAACTGCAGATTTATCAAGCACTTCTAAATATGAGTTATGTTAAATAATGTATCGGCCAATCAGAAAGAAAACCACACACACACACAAAAAAATCACTGTAGTGTCCTAAACTCTGTGTAAAAAGCCTTACAAAAAGCAAATGGTGGCTCTTTCTAATTAGGAGGATACTTAGCCCTTCAAGTACAGACAACCTCCTGCCTGCTTGCCAAAACACAAGGAGTAAAGTAGGGCTTACTTCACAGACAAATAATGCTCTTAAATAAGGTATGTTTATGCTGGTTATACTCAATGGGTTTGCAACAAGTAGATGCCACAGTGATGCAAAGGTACGGTTGCAAAACTGGACAAAGCCTCTGCTGATGGACTAAATCAACTGTCTCTGCATGACTAGTTATTAATTTTAGTTACCTATCCGAAGAGACCATCATTCTACAATCCTTTTCCACTCTCCCTTCATCCACTTAAAGATTACCACACAGCAGCTTCTCAGAGTAACAGTAGTTTAGAAGAAACAAACATTAAGTTGTAACATGAGATAATGCTAGTATAATCCTGACAAAGCTTCATGCTATTGTAAAATTGTTATCTAAAACTCAAGCTTTCTGTGGCTCAAAAATGAACCTGGGTGATGCACAGACACAGGAGAGCAGAACTTTTCCCCACTCATAGCAACTCAAATTGCTCCCGAACTCTGGGGCAGCATGTCCGATCAGTCTCACCGTATGGACAAGCCATCCATCACCTTTCATTTTCACTAAGTGCACATAGTGTTAAAGACAGTTCAGTTTTAAAGACCAGTACATTCAAAAGTTCAGACCTTGCAAAAATGTCATTTGCCTGTGTAACACCTCCAAAAATTATACAGCTTTGTCACATACTTTCAGGCTTTCATGTATCTGTGTTCTCTGATCACACAGGGAGAATGCTGAGCTACAAATCCATCTCCAATTTTACCCCAAAACTGTAATATTTACATTGCATATTTCAAGAAGGTTGAATGGTCACACATTTACACATCTTGACAAAATCCAATTCTCTTCAATATATACACATTTGCCCCGCATTTTCCATTACTTGTTAAGTGGTAACTTCATAGCAGCTGCACGAGAATTTCCACGCTGGACCCCCCCAGCCTCTGATGCCTCAGTCTCTTTGTAACCAAGGTAAGACGGTGAAGTTGATTTTGGGTCATCCCAGTCATCATCCCAATCATCGTCATCAGCAGCGGCTGAAGTACAGGAGGGGCAAGGAGGTAGGGAAAGGAGAAAGTTAAATATTTTCTCTTTAAGAGCAGAAGCAGCTACCTCAGCACTCATACACAAATAATCAACAAGGTAAATATATTAAGAGCTAGTTCAGCCTTCTGTTTTATGATTCCTCCTCAATTACCTCTATCCCCACCAAATTCAACCTGCGAAACACTACACTAGAAATGTATTGGGGGGGGGGGGGAGCAGTGGGTAGAAAGAAGAGATGCTAGTGTGTTAAGATTAATTCAATACTGTTCCATATTCATAGACTCTACATTAGCATTCCCCAGTTATGAGTTCTCTTAATTTAGGCCTTTACTACAAAAAGTTAGAGAAGCCTTCTGAAAGGCTAGCCACTTCCTAAAGTTCAGGATTTAAGAGATTACTTCTTCACAGACCTGAGGGCACAAATTCAAGGGTGTTTAAATTCCAGTTACGCAAGCTGAACAGCATGCCTGAGAATAGATCATGTATGCACAAGACTTTGCCTTGCCAGATTTCCATGCAAGTTTGAGGTATCTGTTACAGTGGATCCAATTTTTCTTTTTAAATTTTATATAAAAAGCCCCTATTATTTTAGTGTCCTGTTTACACATGTGCCAACATGCTACTAGGAAGCTGGTTTTGTTTTGTTTTTTAAGTAAGCCATATTCTATAGTTACAAAAGATTAAGCAATTCTTACCTCTACTGTCCACCTACTCTAATGTATTAAAAAATAAGAGCATTATTAGCACACCTGGTCCTTGATATGCCTGTGGATGACCAAATGCTGTGGCTGTCTCCCAGTTATTTGAAGCACTGTTCCTCTGGCCAGCTGCACTTTCAGGTTTTGTCGCCCAGCTGTCAACAGTGTTTCCATTATCCCAGTTCCCAGACTTCCCAACGTTCCAGCTGGACCAAGGATCACTGGCATTGTTCGCCTACATAGTATAAAGACAAAAGTAAAGAAGAAATTGCTGAAGAAATAAGCAACAACCACGTACTTTCTTCTTGAAGTCTTTGATCTCTTCCTGATAGGCTATGAGTTTGCATTCAGTACTTCACTAATTTGATTTAGGAGCAGCTGCCAAATCTTACGTTCCCAGCTACACAGCTCAAATGCACTAAGCACCTGGAAGAACTGATCAGCTTTCCAGCAATGTGACACCAATACATACTAATAAGAATGTTACATCTCCTCAGGGGAAATTAAACTATTTGTTCCAACAGTGTTAGGAAGCACTCTTACCCATGGTAATTATTTTACACCAACACCATAAGCATGGTGCATGTGAACTATTAATCGCATAAAGCCATGGACTAATTAGCACATTTAAAACAGAAACTCAAAAGTCAAGAATTAGGTTTTTTCAAATGCTTATTTTATCAGGCTCAGATTAGTGGCTTTACTAAAAGCAAATCATAAATTACCCACCCACACCATCACTATTGGTGTGATAGTTAGGGAGTTAGGGCCAGCAACCTGCTCAACTTCCCTGTCAGAGCTTAACTCATTCACACCGAAGACAAGGGAAGGAAACAAACATCTGCCAGGGAACAGTCTGGCATCTCCCTGTAGGCCTACTCTCTCAGCGTAAGCTTCTGGTGAAGGTAATCACACATACCCTTCTGCTGATGTGGTTGTGGAGGTGGAAATGTCTGCTCTACACTCTTTCACTGACATGTCTCTAACTACTGCATCAGTTTGTCAAGTTCATCTGTCAGTAAGTTGGATTAATAGCTTAGCATCCTGCTCAGCTGCTTGATTTTAACACTACACTTTGAAAAAAGCATTGACTAGTTAAGTGCAGTCTACTCCAGACACTTAGTACAGAGACTAGCTGGCAGAAAGGAAAAAAAAAAAAAAAGCACACAAATCAAAACCCACACCCCCAAAGTGTAGGAGGAAGAAGAAGTGGAAGGAAAGCAAACAAAGCCTACAAAGCTTGTCTTGTTCAGCAGAGGGAGAAACTGAGGTTTGTAAAAGGAAGTCTCAAAACCTACAGAAGCTGGTGCATTATTTTTATCATGAAGCAGCATATCAAAGAAGGGATGCCTAATATAAATGAATTGCTATCAGACTATAACATTTCCATGAATCTTAGAACATTTGCCAGCACAGAAAATTTAATAAAACTCCCACTAAAAGCCAAATTATTCTCTGCAAAAACGTTGTTTGTTTCTTACACAAAATACACACAAAAAAGGTACAGCTACTCCACATTCCATTTTTCTCCGCTAAAAATTATCTCCTCTCATTTCAATTTTGAGATACTACTTAGGAATAAGAGCTCTTGCTTTAGTTTTTCCTAAGATAAAGTCACCTGACAGTCATTTCAGACACTATCAAACCTTTAAGACTTGAAAATACTGTTGATATCATGTAACATTTGTTCTTTAGGTACAGAATCCCCAGGATCTGGAAATTAAGACCAAGCCCCCAAGCTGTGGGGAAATCACCATTCAGAAGACTCATGAGAATCAGTGAGTCTCTAGGAACTGATGAGTTAGATTATGTGGACAGCTTCTATACCAATAGGTTGGAGGATTTTTTTTTTGTTTTTTTATTATTTTTTTTTTAGGATGAAACTGATGCAAGAACACTACTCCCTATGGGAGCAATATCATTGAGGTCTACTTAATTCTTGGATAGCTGATAATGCAGCGCTACTCTCAGCAATTACAAAGAAGTTGCTGGTAGCTTATACCAGCCTGCTCTTCCTATGATGTTCACCTGATAAGAGTTTATGTAAAGAGAAATAACCATACATGCCATCAGTCAGAGTTTATTGTCTTTCCTAAATGAAAACACATATGCTGGGGCCCAACCACATGGAAAAGTGTGCCCGCTCCTAATATAACTTAGAGCACCTAGAAAAGAATAGTTTGCATAAAGTTCATTTGCCTATACTTCTGCAATACAAGTTGTGCTGATTACTGGCAAATGAAAGCCCAGAAGTGGGATGATTGCCAAAAGGCTGAGTAAAGTTTTCCTCTTCTCTGTAGTTCATGTGAAATCTGGTACATGTGACTATATTTCTCTGTAGTTGAGGTGAAACCTTAAAATCTGCTGCAAAACAAGGGGAAGGCAATAATATTAACACTGGGTACACTACTAAAGAATGACTGTCAAGAGCGATCATCACCAAACTTGCAGACAGTTGCTGATATACACTAAATGCTGTACAGCAAGGGGAAATGGATTATTTAAATTGCTCTCTCGGATGCCTTATCTCTATGAAGCACTATTCAAATCAGAAGATTTTACTTTGGAGGTGTCCAAGAAAGCTCTGGGGTAAGCTCTTGCCCCTCGATGTATTGCCCACAAGCTATAAAAGGGGTGGCATATGCTATTCCCACTCAGCTCCTTTCAGCCAAAGGGTCCGCATTTCTTTCAGAGGCACTGGGAAAGAGGGTAAGAGATGGGTTAGGAATGTAGATATAGACAACACCTCTCAAAGAGCATTTACAGGTCTCCTTTCATCTTCCTTCAAATGTTTGCTTTATATGCACACACACTGTGGATGTTTCTAAGTGGTAGCCAAAAATCAGTAAACGTGGAGAAGGGTTCAGGAATCAGGCCTGCCATCCTCAAGGTGTGATAGCACAGCATTTATTAAAAGGGTAGTCTCAGCTCCAGTCAGCAGTTCTGTGGATCTCAGCAGCTGACAAATTCTGTGCAAGAAGCCATTCATGTGGCTTAGCTCTGGTTGAATAAACCCTAATTAAGCCAGCAAGTATTTTGTAAGTGATTACATTACATATTCTCACACCTTTAGTTTTCTATAACTGAAATTGATAATCCTCTGATCTCTCTTTACTCAGCACAAAAAAAGATGAAGACTCCTTGCAAGAAGGTATTATTTAGTCAATATAACTTGATACAGCACACCTAATGATCCAAGTATGCAAGCAATCTCAAATGCAAACACACAAAAAGAAATGCCACACCACACATAATTAAGAAACTAATCAACCTTCAGATGAAACATTGCATCTCTTTGCTCCTAAAGGTAACGTCAAACAAGTACACTGAGATTAAATTCAAGGATAAACTTAAAGGCAGCTGATTTTCCCTTTTGTAGACTATTATGGACTTGCTCGCTTCTATTGTTCTAGGAGAAAAACCACCACAAAAAGGTTATTTGGGAGGAGGCATCAGAGGGAACATATTACTAAAGATTTTAAGAGTCTTCCATTAAGTGCAAATTCAAACTCACTATAGAAACAGACCATTACTGGTGGGGGGCTGGGAGAGGGGAGGAGAAGTCTAGTATGTTTTTGATGATCTAATAATAGCTGAATGAGAAAAAATTCCACCACAACAGGAAAATCCTCAGCTTGGGGGTGGAATGTCAGTATCTTTACCAAATGAATCATAAATTAAATAGGAAGAAGTGACTTCTATGCTATTTTCCAGAGAATCCAAAGTTATAGACAGTAAAGCTAAGGTAAATCACTGAGGCATCTCTCTGCCCTGGCTAAAAATCTTTTTTTGACCTCTTGGCCAACTAAGTTGTTCCTGGCAGAATCCTTCCTCATATTAATGCACACCCCTGATGGACAAATAGATCCATTCTACTCCTGAGGGACAAAAGCCAAAACAAACATCATGTTCAGATGCTGAAACTAAGTTGAGTACCTAAAAAAATCTAGGTAACTGTGCCACCAAAAATTACAACCTCCAACCATAAGAAATGCCCCTTGAAATCTACTATAAGAGACAGAAGCCATGCTGAAGCATTGAATAGAGAAAGTAAGCCTTATCAGATCAAGGGAAGTCCAGAACAGCCAAAGCTGCAATGAGAAGTGTTACACTCTTGAAGAGGCGCTGAGAAGAGATAAGGCAGCACAAGTGGCAGAAAATACAAGAAAAGTCATGGTGGCTCAGCTGACTACCTCACAGGACTGAACATACCTCTCCAGTTTTATAGCTGCCTTAGTTACCTGCATGGAGACAAAGCCTTAGGCATACTCAGACGTTACACTAAACTCAAGTTCTTTGGATAGCAGCCTCTGAATAGATACATAAGAAAAGTATGTGAATATAGACAGTCACCCTAAAAGTCAAGCTTTTTTCCTCCAGGAAGAAATGTGAAGGGCTAAAAGCATACTCTGCAGCAATCAGAACTGCATTCACTGTGCTGTATTTACCACAGAGCAAGTGTGCACATTAGCAGATACTGAAGTAGCTGCCATGCCCGTGATACTTTATGCCCAGACTTTCTCCCTGGTAAATCATCACCTTGCATTGTGGTCCTGGGCACTTCTTCCACTTCTGTTGTACAATTTAAACATGCGTTCTCCTTAAAGAAATCCTTTAGGAAAAGCAAAAGTGGAGATGGGCTAGACTTTAAGGGACAACCAACATATGGGACTCACATACTAGAATGTTCCTGTGGATAAATACATGAAAGCAACAGGAGAGAGGACCTCCAGAAGCAGCTAACAGGGAGGCAGCAGCAATGCTGTCCAAGGAACCCATTCGTTCCTCAGCTGCTCCCGTCATCTTGCTTCCTTCCAGAGGAAACCTCCACTCCAGCCCCACCACCCCCTTCATAAAGCAGTCCCTGCAAAGGAGCTGGGCTTTGCTTGCTCACAAACCACATAAAGCCAAGGCACACCCACTGGACACTCCTTGCTTTCAGCAGGAAAAAAACCAAACCACCAGTGGAAGAACCAAGTTACTACCATGAAGAGCAGAGCAGTTAGTTTTTTGTTCTTTTCCTACTTCCAATCCCATTTCTTTACCTGGGAGCTTGTTCACAGCCAGAATAGACTAGAAGCTGCATTGCTGCTGCACAGTGCAGGCACAGGATTCCCATCTGTTAACTCCTGATTCAGCTCAAAAAAAAGCCATGTTTGAAGAACAGAATGGTCTTTTAAAAAAGATATAATTTAGACTTGAGCAAGGAATACTCTGTGAGGCCACAAGGGGAGGGAAAAAACACATCTATTGTCACCCTGACTGCTTAAAGGAAATGGCTTGTTTCTTTTAAATTAAAGTTTGCTTAGTTTCAACTTTCAGCCACTAAAAATCCTACATACATTTATTCAATGGAGCTCTCGCAGACTTCTGGTTTTGTAACTCACACCTGCACAAGTAAATGGCAATCAAGTCACCTCTTTATATCCTTGTCTTCTTTTGAGCTGATTTTAATCCCTAATGGTTTCTTCTTGAAACACAGATGAGAATTTCAGACAGTTTTCCAAGTAGCAGTCACAGCAATGCCAGAAATGGAAGAAAGACTCCCTGTTCCTCTCTGATGTTCTCTAGACATCCCAGGATCAGGCTACAAATATTAAACAAGGCTTTATCCTTCCTTTTGGGGAAAAGCACTCTATTTTTGTTTGGGAAGAGAGGACAGGGGGTTTCCTTGTTGCCTGCTTTTTGGAGGAGGAGTTGAAGAGTATTACTGGCTAAGGCTTTTCAGCCTACCAATTTCAATTACAAATGCCCAAGATTCCACCTTAAAATAAGTGCTCAGTGAACAATGAACGACAAAAAAAATTAGAATTGGGAAGGAAACTATATACTGCAGTAAGCCCCCTGCTGTGGGAAGGGGATTGTGCATGCCACATGCCACTCTAAGTGTGCAAGCAAGTAGAAACACTGGGAGGGCTGACAAGACTGTCACCATTATCAAGTTAAAATATTCCTTATACAATCAATGCCAAACTACTAGACCATAAGGCTACCTCATGAAATAAGAGGTCAAATGAAAACAAAGCTACAAGACAAAGAGCATGCAAACTGTCAATTGTGGAAAACTGACTATTTCAATAGTCAGATTTTGCCCGAAGGTATGGGCACAGATGAAGGTGAGGAGTGATCACAGTACTACAGTTTAACAACTTGCTGCCCAAGCCTTTGCATTCCACTGGGATATCCACGAAAAAAAGCTCAAGACAACTCCATAATTGGAATTGGTACAATCACTGTCATATGTTGGACAGTTATTTTTTAATATGTGAATGCGATTCATTTCAAAGCAAGCAAGCCACTGTTTCCAGTACTGAAGTCACTGCCTGGTACTTTGGTTAACCAAGAATTGGTCACAAATTCCTGCTACCAGTCTGAATGCAATATTGCGATTGAGAAGGAGGGGTGGGGGAGAAGAGTTACTTTCAAATTACCTGTATCAATGGAGGATGTTATAGTGTCATTATATGTAATGGGAACTAGAAGTTACTAATCATGAAAGCCAAACTAGCTTAAAACACCCTGGGTATTTTTTTTTATTTTATTTTAGTTCTGAACAGTTCTAACCCACCAGTTTTGCTTGTACTTCTTTTCAGATATCTTTTGCACTATGCCCTTCTAGACATGACTTATGCACACATAGAGGCAACTTTACACTTAATCTTACAAACATCTACATTTATGCAGAGTTAAGGTTTATTAGTCAAGGTAAAAGTCATTTCCAAAAACCACAAACAACTGTGACTTCCATGGTGAACCTATCTGCATATTTCATAAGGTAATTTAGCATACTGGTTTAACAAGACAAACTGGACTCAACCAAACATGAGTGAGTCACATTTCCCATGACAATACTTCCACTTTACTGCACACACAGCAATGTCAGAATTGAACTGCTGTTACAGGAATGCAATAACATGGATGTCAAAATTTCCACATAAGTAGAATAGTGCACTCTTAAGAGCACTATACTTATTTCCTTCCATCTTCACATTTATTGCTGCTCATAGCAGTTTGGGGGAAGGATTTATGGTATGCACATTTAACAATGTTAATTTGCCTTTCCAGCACTAAGTTCCGAAGAGTGTAAAAGATATGAAGTAAAGCTCTGGGAATACCTTCTTTAGTGTCCTCCTTATACACATTCAACAACTTAGGTCTACAGACCAGGTAACTTAAGAGTTGCCTCAGCTCCTGCTCACCATACTACATGTTGTCACTATTTATTCATCCTGCCTATACAGAAGTTCCACAGTTTTCTGAAGGGAAAGGATTTTCTACACATGACAGTTCATTTATTTTCATATCCTTCAACAACTGTTTAGAGGCTTATCTTTCTTCTACAGGGAGAGAAACTATCCCAAGTGACTTCACACTTACCACTGGATAAAATACTACAAACATGAGAAGGTTCTGTTCATTGTTTCCTGTACCTACTCACAGAGCCTTGCTGCTCTGCCCATAAAATAACTGAAGACACAAAACATGGATTCACTAAGGTCACACTGGAACTGACAAATCTGCAATTCACAAAAATGCAAACTCTTGGGATACTTATTTTATCCAGAACTAAGAAGAGCTGTACAGTCATCTTGATAAAGTAGACTTGGCAGTGACGAGAGAATCGGTGTCAAGAAAAGGGAACAAACTCCTTTACAAATGCAACTTATGGTTAGCTAGAAGAACTATTTTTATATCTCAAATACTGTGAAGCCACATCTACAGCTTCAGCGTCAACACAGCTGGTGATCCACTTCTACCCTGAAACAGACAGGCAGTACTCCACTTTATTTTCATTTATACATTTTTAATACTAGTTTTCTCTTCTCCAGAAGGGACGGGGGGCGGGGGGGTGGGCGGCACGGGAAGGCTAGACTTCAAGGTCTAGAGGGAAAGGAGGAGAAACCATACAGACTAAAATATATAGTATATTGAAATTTATAGCATTTCTAGCCCATGTTCAAACATGTGTGTTACACAGGCTGTAAGGAGCTGGACTAATTGTACATACAGTTTGTTTACAGACCACTAATGAGACTACTGTAGAGATAACAAAGTTTTAGCTTGTTAACAAGAGAACTAGTTTGGGCCAATATAGTTGTAATTTATTTAAATTTAGATGGAATCTAAAAAACTCAGATAAATACTATTGTTAAAATGGAAAGCTGATATTTATTCACAACTTCTAAAACATTTTCAGTTAGATAAATGAAAAACCACCACAAGTTGTGGTTTAGAATGGAAAGAGAGATCATTGCTGTTAAAACAGCAGTTTTGGAGCCTGGAACACATGCAAAATAAATGCAAGTACATCTGTCACTTGAGATGCACTAGTCTTTATCACCAAAAAAACCCCCAAAACCAAAACCAGTTGGAGGAGACTACTCAAAATGAATTGTACATTAATGCTTGTATTTCCATACATACTTTAATTATGAAGGTATCAAATGCCACCAAGCTAACAACCTCTTGGTCAACTGCAATGAGAAACACTATTCAAAAGTGTGAAATTATATCCATTGTTGCTACAGCCCCTGGAAGCATCTCAGCATCAAAGAAATATCGTGATAGAAAAAATATACCACTCATTTTTAACAAGAAATGAGAAATTTTGTGTTCAGTGTATTTCAAGATGTTTATTTGGTTTAACCTCCCATAATTTATATTCACTTAAGTGCCATTATTGCCAGTGTTATTCCAATACCAGAAGAGTTTACAGGTAACTTACTTTTATATATAAATGTATGCAATTCTAACAAATGGAAAAAACATAAGTGCTGACATACTTTACTCACTGGTTGTTCCAAATGACAGCCTAAAATTAGCAACCTGCATTGCTGCTCAGAGGAACAGTGGATTGACAGAGAAGAAAGACTACTCATTCCCTTTGCTTCATCTGTCCAAGGGCTACAAGGTCAAAACAGCACGAGACCCGTACATAAGCATGCAGCAGCCTCCATCCTTGGCAACTAAAGGTTACTTAAATTGTATTTTGTTGAATAATTTTTTAAAGGCTTCTCAGACATCAAAGCACAAACATTATGGGCAGATGTAGCATTAAATTCTCCTACCTACTTTTCTTCTGAGTGTGAAAATAGTCACCTTGAGTAATTTTTTTCCCTTGTTTGTGTATAATTAGCTTCATTGCTTTCTCTGATTGCTTTCATCTCCCCAGTATCTTCTACAGGTAGGTCTTTAAAAGAGCAGCTGCCAGCTTTACCAAGGCAGCTATTGCTGGGACACTACTGATGCAAGGAATGAGTTGGGGAAGAGTGAACTCCCAAGGGTCATGTGGAATT